>NC_053155.1:53494935-53811185 GCF_016835505.1 Polypterus senegalus
TCAGTAGTTGAGCATTTCCCACTTTAAAGGTTTGCAACCATAATTAGATTATTGTGAAACATATTTGAATTGAGTGGTTACGATCTGTAGTGCTAAAAGCAGTAAAATCTAAGTATTTTCGTATTTAAACATCTGTAGTCAGTGTTTCATTTTCATTAAAATATTTTACCCTTATATTGAGCAATTCTAATTAAAGTAGTAATCCTAAGTGTAATGTGTTCCACAAACTTTTCGTGGATTAAACAAACATAAATCTTAGACTTTGCTATTAATTTTGCTTCAGTATCAGTTGTAATAAAAGGCTGTGTGATTACTATTTTATTTTGACATTTCTTGTATAGTTTTACAAATATCAAATATATATGCTTCACAGACTACTATTGTGCACTTTGACAACTTTTGACAACTGTCATGCATTTAGTAAGCATTACATTTTTTTTTATCCAGGTGATGTGATATTTTTTTTAATAACACTGTTACTGACTACTGAAAATTACTTCATGTGCTAGGACAACAGACGTATACCTTTTAAAAGGCATTCTTAGAGAATATATATGCAACCATATTGTTATAGGCCAATGTTCATTAACAACAACAACAACATTTATTTATATAGCACATTTTCATACAAACAGTAGCTCAAAGTGCTTTACATATTAAAGAATAGAAAAATGAAAGACACAATTATAAAACAAAATAAATCAACATTAATTAACATCGAATAAGAGTAAGGTTCAATGGCCAGGGGACAGAAAAAACAAAAACTCCAGGCGGCTGGAGAAAAAATAAAATCTGTAGGGATTCCAGACCATGAGACCGCCCAGTCCCCTCTGGGCATTCTACCTAACGTAAATGAAACAGTCCTCTTTGGATTTAGGATTCTCACGGAAGTGCTTGATGATGATGATGGTCAAGTAGACTTCTGCCTTTTAATCCGTCCATCATTGTTGGAGCATCATGAAGCTTTGAGTAGGTGCCACCACCACAAAGAAACCGGAAAAAGAAACAGAAAAGAGAATAGGGGTCAGTACCGATTTTAGAGCCACCATGAATAGTTATTTTGAGGAAATTGAACATATAGAGTATCAGGATTAAGTTAAATTAAGATTAAATTGAAGTTATAAAAAGGCCATGTTAAAGTAATGTGTTTTCAGCAGTGTTTTAAAGTGCTCTACTGCATCAGCCTGGCGAATTCCTATTGGCAGGCTATTCCAGATTTTAGGTGCATAACAGCAGAAGGCCGCCTCACCACTTCTTTTAAGTTTTGTTCTTGGAATTCTAAGGAGACACACATTTGAGGATCTGAGGTTACGATTTGGAATATAATGTGTCAGACATTCCGATATATAAGATGGGGCGAGATTATTTATGGCTTTATAAACCATAAGCAGAATTTTAAAGTCAATTCTGAATAACACAGGTAACCAGTGTAGTGACATTAAAACTGGAGAAATGTGTTCGGATTTTCTTTTCCTAGTTAGGATTCTAGCAGCTGCATTCTGCACTAGTTGAAAATTATAACATCAAAATTAGTCATTTTGGCCAGTACAGCTGAGTGATTATTCACACTTGCCAATATTATCAGTTCACTGAATAATTGAAATAATTATTTTCGTTGTTTGGCAAAGCACACATTACTGTAAACAGACATTTTTACATTTACAAACCGCCACAGAAAAACACAATTTTTTTTTAAAGATTAAAAAATGGGGTTGCACTGTTTATTTGTTGAGCAACTATCATTAGTAAACTAGCATAGAAGAAAGAAAAACCTAGTGTTTATACTTTTAAATAAGCCCACTTAAGCCTAGGGTGATTGGCCTAATTTTTACATTTCATTTCAGTTTTACATAAAGTATCATGTAGGGCTGTTCGATATAACGATATATATCGGATGACAATATGAAAACGTCTATCGCTGCACATTACGCTATCGTTTGTGTCATGGTGTCGCAAAATAAACTGTTTACGGCAATATTTTTTTCATTGTTTTGGTGGCCAGCGTGGATGCAGACACACTAGCATGGCTGATGAAGGCGAGGCAACACCAGGTAGCTCCACACAGAAGGACCTTGTTCCTAAACGAGGGGCTACCTCTGTAGTATGGAGATGGTTTGGATTTGAAGAGTCTGACACGGACCAGAAAACGGTACTGTGCAAATTATGCTGCAAACCGATCGCTACCACAGACTCCAACACGACAAACCTCTTCTACCACCTCCGCAAAAAGCACATAAGCGAGCATGCAGAGATTTTACAACTGAGAGGCAGGCCATGTAGGATATTAGTTGTAAAGGTACTATTTAAACGAGCATTTTAAAAGCTTGGAAGATTAATTTGCTACCAAAAGAATTTGTTTAAGGCATAATTTTCCCTGCAGCGTTTGCTGTCAGCGTTAATCTTGTTAAAATTACGTTTACGCCACAACTGCATTAACACGGCAAATCTCCGTTAACGAGTTACCGCGGATCGCCCGTGCTTGGGGCTGGGCGGCATCAACACGTTAAGCGCCGTCCAGTCCCACGCATGGGGCGATCAGCTGTAACTCATTAACGGAGATTTGCCACACTATGATGTGCAAATTAACATTTTACTAGAATGTAGCCTAAAAAATATTATATTTAATATTATATATTTAATATATTTTTGTCGTAAGCCTTATTGCTGCTACAGTTTGAATGTACAATGTTTACATTTGGTTTTGACAGTTAATGTTAGACTTGTATTTATTTTGTTTAAAGGGTTTATTGGCCTTATATAGTTTAGTTGTTAGTGCTTTGATCCTTTTATATTTAATATATGTTGTGAGAGTTATTGCTGCTACAGTTCACATGTACAGAGTACAGTGCAAATCTTACCTGAATTTTTGACCAACATGTTACACATTGGCATTCTCAATTGTCATGTCAAACAATAATGTATTAAAATTAAAAGTTAATTGTATATAATAGAAAATGTGTATCAACTTAAATTAATGTAATTGTTACTCTAAAGATAGCCTGCCATTTTTTTTCATAGTATTGCTCTCTCTGTTATTTGTTTTAGATTAAGAAAAGAGATTTCAACAGTGCATGCTAAGGATAAGATGAAAATGCAAATTCTTCATAGGGAAAACACTAACAGGTTATGTAGTATCATAAAATATAGGCCAGGTGGCAGCAGAGGAAAAAATAAATTAAGAAGTAACAGTTTTAAGCTAAACTGGACATAATTAAGTTAGCTGCATTTGTCTGAGTTTTGCACAACTTCCCTTGTTTGAATATACACTTTTAAGCAACACACTGTTACGGTAGCATAGTGTGACAGCACAGTTGTCTCATTGCAACTGGATTTAAAAAAAAATGGCAATTGACGAAGTGTCTTTCTTTTTTTTTTTATATATAAAACACCACCAGTCGGAAATCACATCTTTATAAAATGCACACGTTTATTAAAGCACAAATAAACACAGAATCACAGTCCCAAACACAGCACACAGTGCCTCTGCACCAATCACCTCTAATTTGGGCTTCTCTCAATGGCCGTGGCCACCTTTCCTCTACTTATGGGACCTTGGTTGTGCTCCTGCTTCTGACTCAAGCTCCCCGATTGTAAGAAGGCGGCCCCTTTTTTGCCCGCCCGGATGTGCTCCAGGTGTCTGATGTCCTTCCGGCAGCACTTCCTGGTGTGGCAGAAGTGCTGCCCTTTGCACCGGAAGCACTCAGGGCGTCCCTGGAAGGCTCTTCCGCCATCTTGCTGGGTGTGGTGGAAGTAACTGTTTCTGGGGTTCCACGAGGCTTGGGGCGCCCCCGGCGGTGGCCACAGGTCCCAACGGGTTAGAACTTTTCTCCTCCTCTCCCGTGGTTCTCTCCTGATCCAGGGCGGTTGCCGCCTCGTGGCCCAGAGGACATAAATGCCACCTTGCGGTCCTTCCAGGCATCCCGGCTGAGTAAGGACCCCAGCAATCTGTAACATGTGTATGAGTGGTCTGCCATTGGAGGGGAAGACAGCTAAGTTCTGTAGAAAATTTGGATAAAAACAAAATTAGCCAACAATTGTTTTTTTAATTTTGTATTTCTTTGCTGTTTGGATGGGCAGGTAATCTTTTAGCAGAATTTGGTCATCTTACTGAATAGACTGGGCTAAGTAAAACACTATTAATCTGTAGAATATTTTTAATTATGAACTACAATTACCCCATTGTGAGTGGGTATTTATGTGCAACTATATGTTCTACCCTGGGCTAGTGACCCTTTAACAGTTGCTTGTGCCTGTTCATGTGTAATTAGCAAAAAGAAATTTGGTGGACTTCTTGTTCACTGACAATAAAAAAGTAAGATCCCCTTAAAATACATATTTTCAACTAATAAAATGTTTACAGAAAATATTTATCTGTAATATATATACAGTATATCATAAAGAAAATACATTTTTCATCATTACAAGCCACAATTGTAAAAATTTTCGTAATACAAGGCTAACATGTTTACACATAAAATGGACAATTCTAAGCTAGCAAGCCTCTTGCTTATTAAGCAACAAGAGAAAATTCTTCTTTGATTTTTCTTTCTTCTTTGAACTGAAAATGTTGGTTGCTATTCTACAAAATAATTGGAAGTGAGGATATGCCAGTAAAATACCAACAGGTCAGATCTGGTAAGGGAGCATGCACTGGTACAGCACATTGCTGCACCCACCAAACTATGAAACAACTTTGGATCCCAGTTGGCAAACCCCAGGCAGACACAGGTTCCAGTCCCACTTTGCGGAAATAACAGTCTTACTGCTGCAGCTAGCTGTTAGGTGGGTGTTCCTTTGCCTTGGTCCGGCCCCTTGGGTCCTCAACAATGATAATTCTGCGAGCCGCTTTCACCCTTGGAGAATCTTGCCACATGGCCACAGTGCCATAGTTGACACTTCCTCACAGTGCAGGTAATGTGCCTCATTTGGGACTTTCTGAACAACCGCTCGCTCAACACAAAGTCAAACCAGCAGTACCCAAGGATTCTCCAAAGACATCGTATTGAAAGGAGTCAAGTCTTCATCTCAAGTCACTGGATAGCATCCATGTCTTGCAACAATAAAGCAAAACAGGAAGTACCAGAACTCTGAAGACTTGGACCTACGTCCTATTGCAAAAATATTGGGACTGCCACATTCCCCTTTCCAGTGACCTCATCACTGCCCCATGCTCTCCCAATTTTTCTATATACAACGCTCTTTCTGCAAACACACTGCTGATGACTATGCGAAAGAGATCATTAAAGGCCTCGATCATGGTTTTTGTTCAGGTCACTCGCAAGCCCAGACACCCGGACTGCTCACTCAGTCTTTTGACCGCCCCCATCAGAGCCTCCATTGACTCGGTGAAGATCACAGCATTGTCGGCCAAGTCAAGATCAGTGAGTCTTTCTTCACCAACAGATGCTCCACAGCTGCTGGATCACATGATCCTGCCCAGCACCCAGTCCATGCAGCATTGAACAGAGTAGTAGCAAGAACGCAACCGTTCTGCCTCCACTATGCACAGCACTCACAGTACCAGTGTATAGACCGGTCATGACATCTAGTATCTGAGGGCATCCCGCAGAGTCTCAAGACTTCTCACAGTGCAACTTGTTCAACTGAGTCACATTATTTACGAAATTGTCAATGGCTGCAAAGAAACTCTGCCAATATTTGCAATTGAGCTCAATGAGAACCCTCAGTGCCAGGGTGTGGTCAGTGGTAGACTTTTTAGGCGTAAAACCAGACTGGTTTGGTTGCTGGTAGGTGTGCAAGTGATCTTGGATCATATTGAGGATGACCCTAACAAGGACCTTACCCAGCACCGAGAGCAGTGCTATCCCCCTGTACTTGCTGCAATCCATACAATCACATTCCCCTTTTCAGTTGGGGACAAGAAGTCCTATTTTCCAGTCAGTTGGCATGACAGCCGTCTCCAAAATGGAAGCAAAGATTGCTTGCAATGCCGTGTGGTCAGCCTTTTCACCAGCCTGGAGAAGTTCAGCCCAGAAACCAAAGATCCCTGTAGCCTTCCATACCTTCAGCTAATTCACCATCTGTGCAATCTCCGTTAGACAGGATGGTTCACAGCTAATTGGAGGATCAGCCACAAAAATGTCCATTGTCCTAGCCAGAGGATCAGCTTTTAACAGCTGCTTAAAGTAGCCAGCCCAGTGGATCACAAATGCAGCGTTATCTGTAAGAACTGTTCCATCACCCACCCTGACTGGGTCTCCCTGAGGAACAGATTTGGATGTGCATAATGCTTTGATTTCCTCTGAGCCATTATAGCCATCCTTCTCAGTTCCTGGTACAGACCAGAGTTACCATCAAACCGTGTGCTATGACTCCTCTTGATAATATCCTGGGTACCCTGAGAGATGAAAGACCTCCTCCTGGGAACACCAGCAACACCAACGCAACCCTCGGCAACCTTCAGGGTCTTGTCATGGAAGGTGTCCCACATCACATTAGGATCGACAGTTGCACTCAAGTCTGCCAAGTTCCTCAAACAAACTGCATACATACTCTAGAAACCGCTTGATCTTGGAATCTGGCCAAATCTAGCTTCATTCTCCTAGTTGCTTGTAGCTTACTGGACTGAAGCTGGATCTTCAGAGTAGCAATAAGAAGTCTTTAGTCAAAATTCACAAACTAAACACTTCTGTATACCCTTTGGTTCTGTAGGAGCCACCGGTGTCTGTCCATGACACTAATTGTAAAAATGGTCTGGTCTGATACTTGTGATGATGATTTTCAAATAGATTTTTGTGGTTATATTCAGTGTATTAAATGTGAAGTGTGTTAAGTGAATTCATGTTAAATGGATTTACCCAAAGTCATATCAGTGACACTAGATAATGTTATTTAGGCTACCCAAATATCACATTCACTATGGACTGCACTTGTGTGCAAATAATGACTAAGCCAATTACAGACTGAATATGTAAAATATAAATTGTTCAGAGCGTCCATGCACAGGTGTGTCATTTTAAATCACACTGACCAGTGGTATTGTGCAATTAGATATTCGGATGAGGGCAGACTCCTTCAGCAGGTGTGACATTGGAGCATTGCGTCAGTGGCAGAAGATACAGCTTTCTTTATGGTTGCTAAATCTGTGGTATATTTTTGCAATACTAAATATACTGTTCTAGTAATTCTGAAGTAAGTTATGTTCTTGTAAATAATTTTCAAATGCTGACAAAATGTTTCATATTACCTATTGATTACTTGTTTGACGTTTGATGTTCACAAACCATTACACTAACAATCAAAATGGGCAATTTAGAGGAAACTTTTTAAATTTGAATAATGCCATTAATAATTAATTATGCAATGCACAAATTCAGAACAGTAATGTACTTTGACTTTGGTGTCTGCTATGAATGACCCTATAGCCTCTCTTGCTCACTTTATAGCAAATGCATTTCCTTTTTTTGTGTTATCAACTGCTATTACTTGATCAGCTGCTGAAAAGACTGCAGCCATCTCTGTTATATGTTTTTCTATTTTAAGATAATTAAAACTGTACATCTTTTTCAAGCTGTCCAATAATACGTTATGCATCCTATCAGTCTCACGTTAACTCTTCTGTGCTTTCCTAACTATGATGGGTGTTACTGACCGTCTTTTTCAGGGCTGTTTAAATCTCAAGGTGTGTGCATAATTGTGGATTGCCCAAGCCCATCTTGAGTTAGTAAGAACACTTACTGCATTTCTGGAACCAACTGAGCCTTGTTTGGAAAACAAGACTTAGAGCTTTACTGAGCTAAATCTAAAAAGTAATATTTCATTACCTTATAGTTACCATGAAGTGGTAGAAAGCAATTTATTAATATTCATGAATGGGACAGAGTCACCAACCAAAAACATAACGGCATAACAGAGGCCATGAAGGCAGTTTTAGAATGAGCTGAAACTGAACCATTGGTCGAATTGAGCAATATTGACCATGTCAATGTCTGTTGACCAATTCAGCTCAATTTTTGATGTATTTATCAAAATTTGAGTGCAACTGCAGCATTGTATGTAGAGGAGGAGTGGTCATGTGTGTGAAGGAAGTGGATACACTTCTTTGAAAAAGGAATACTGCATTTTTTAAATTTTGTTTTTGTTAGAATGATATGAAAGTACAACTTTTTCTGTTCGGAGAGACATGCTGAATTTTAATGTGGATATATTCTATAAGTTTTAAGGCTGTGTTATTTTAATCACAATTGTTAGCCAAGGGAAATGTGTTTATTAAAAAAAAAACAAAACAAAAAAACAAGTTAATTCACTTAATAACCAAGGCTCAAAGGCAAATAAATATAATATTAAACTTAATTTATTTATTCCTTGGTTTAATTTGTGATAGATTAAATGCATTATCCAGATGATGAAGACAAAGAAATCACAATAAACAAAAATAAGACAGAGAAAAAAAATAGCAAATTCAAAAATGAATGAGAGGCAAATACTCTGTTAAAATGTTTTAGTTCTCTTTCATGTTGCTTTAAGTATTTTGTTACAAACACTATCTTTCTCATCTAAGTTAAAATTGTAATGATAAGTGAAATCTATCTTGCTTTCAATTCAATTCAAATTTCAAGTTTTTGGATTTAATTTTCGAAGTGCACTTGAAGTTGTTAGAACACCAATTGGTGGGGTTTGTTTTGGACACATACTTTAATTGGTTATTATTAAAGAATTACACTTCTGTTTCTGATATCATTAATTAAATTGTCTTTTAATCATACTTTTGAACTTGCATTATATTCAGTAAACATTTTTATGTCAAATTTTCAATTTGTGAACATAGTCTAGATTTACACAGTTTTTCCTTAATGGTTACTATTTACATTTTATTTCAAACACTAGCTATTTTTAAAACATTTGGTTTAATTGTATTTTTGGAAGGATTAAAGTAAACTCCTCCTTCATTGTATAGAGGTATATAGGGACTAATTGTCAAGTGTACATAATACAGTAAAATTCTTACTTGCATTTTAAATAACAAAATAGCTGAGTTTTTGAAAGTTATAGTTTACAATTTGAGAAACAGTTTAAGTATACATTACTTAAACAATTGATCCTTAAACATTTCACAGTCAATATAGCTATTTTTCCCACCTTAAGAAACCTAAGGCTTCACTTTTCATTAAACTTACATAATTTTTTGTGAATAACAAATAATCTGTAATTTCATTTTATCATAACATTTTTCTATTTCTTTGCAGAAGGACGAAGTCTACCTGAATCTTGTTTTGGACTATGTACCTGAGACAGTATACAGAGTTGCCAGACACTATAGTAGGGCGAAAGCCACTCTTCCCATGATATATGTGAAGGTAAGATTACCTGTCTTGCAATGCCTTTTTTTCTTTTTATATGCTAGTTTGTTTATTTTTTTGAAAACGGTGTGAATTGTGCCTTTAGTATATAATTGGTTAAACAATAAATTAAAAAAATTGCTTTTCATGGACAGCTACTATAACAAGGGATTCTCTGATCAAATGGTTGGTTTTCATTCAAAAAGGCACGATTGTTAAAAAGGCTGATCACAAAAACTAATATTTTAGGCAACAGTTTTTCTAAACTTTATGGTAATTTAGTGTTAGTTGTAGTGCTCCATTGTACAAGGTACTACGGTAGTTGAGCCAGTGCACATCTTTGTTTTCTCCTTTTTTTCATACTTTTGCAGCAAACTTCCTGCAGTGTAAGCAAAGAGCATTGAGTAGAAGCTTGTTTTATCAGTGATTGGTATGTTAGCCTTTACGATAAAGAAAGTGGATTAATAAACTGAAGAAAAGTAATTGGAAAAGTCATCCTGTGCAACTACACAAATGGAAAGAAAAGTTACTTTAATGAATATTTAATGTATATTTTAACAGCAAAAAGCTGTAGGGCAATTAATGATTTAAAATTATTAAAACCAATAAGGGCAAGTATTTTTATTTACATTTAAGCAGTGTTTAATTGCCAATATCTCAAATATTTCTGTACATATTTTATTAGAGTATGTGATTTAAAGAAATATGTATTTTAGCATTATATGGTCACTGAACAATAAGGCCTACATAATTTCATTTTGTTAATAAAAGTGAACAGTTAATCTATACTAATAAAAGGCAAAGCCCTCACTCACTCACTCACTCACTCATCACTAATTCTCCAAGTTCCTGTGTAGGTAGAAGGCTGAAATTTGGCAGGCTCATTCCTTATAGCTTACTTACAAAGTTAAGCAGGTTTCATTTCGAAATTCTACACGTAACGGTCGATAACGGTCGACAACGTCCACCATGTTGAACTTTCTTATTTATGGCCCCATCTTCACGAAATTTGGTAGGCGGCTTCCCTCGCTAACCAAAACCGACGTACGTACTTATTTCGGTGGTATGACGCCATTGTCGGCCGCCATATTGAATTTTCCAAATGTCACTAATTCTCCAAATGCCCGTGTAGGTAGAAGGCTGAACTTTGGCAGGCCCATTCCTTACAGCTTACTTAAAAAAGTTAAGCAGGTTTCATTTCGAAATTGTCCGCGTAACGGTCATAACGGTCAACAACGTCCGCCATGTTGAACTTTCTTATTTACGGCCCCATCTTCACGAAATTTGGTAGGTGGCTTTCCTTAGCTAACCGAAACCAATGTACGTGCTTATTTTGGTGGTATGCGCCACTGTCAGCCGCCATATTTAATTTTCCAACATCACTAATTCTCCAACTTCCCGTATAGGTAGAAGGCTGAAATTTGCAAGGCTCATTCCTTACAGCTTACTTACAAAAGTTAAGCAGGTTTCATTTTGAAATTCTACACGTAATGGTCATAACGGTCAACAACGTCTGCCATGTTGAACTTTCTTATTTATGGCCCCATCTTCTCGAAATTTGGTAGGCGGCTTCCCTCCACTAACTGAAACCAATGTACGTACTTATTTCGGTAGTATGATGCCACTGTCGGCCGCCATATTGAACTTTTCAACAGTCTTTGTTACTTATGGGCCCATCTTCAAGAAATTCTATCGATCAAAGAACTGTCACTTACTGAGTGGTTTCCATGCCCGGAGATACCACCTACCTTTTCCATTCTCTTTGTTACATATTGCACGGCCATATCAGGCTCACTCTTGATATCCGGAGAAACATTCTGTCTTATGTATTGAATGACTGGGACAGGTTCAAGGTGTGGACTGATGACGGCACAGGAGATAATTATACTACACAGGAGCACTAGAAGAGTGAAATGCTTAAGCCCTTCACCTATGGTTCTGCATGTGAGTCGATGGCTGCCGCTGAATTGTTCGGTTGTCGCTTTCAAGTGTACCGAAATGGCCAAATATTTTACACCTTTGGACAACCGCCAATGCCTCTTAAACATCTTAGATTCACAGGGGACGATTTCAGTAGTGGACACTTTGATGTTTATGAATGTTTAAACTCTCAAAAGCTGGATGTGATTTTATCGATGAAACCGGTTGTGTGCTTACAACGCTTGACAGATGCCAAATGTCACTTCAACACAACAAATCCTGCAAATACTGTCGTAATTGAACCAAACCATGAAACTCAAACCGATTATGACAGCAGCAATCCAAGATGTGAGATTTGAGACAAGATTACTGTTCACATGGCCAACTGTAAGTTACATGCTCAAAAGTAAGCTCAGCGCACAGCTTGGTCATGTTACAACCGGAGGGCCGAACTGACAACATGGTATACAAAGAGATCCTTAACAAATAATTACTGGCATATTGTCCCACAGTTTAAAAAGGTTTAATTTTCTTCTTAATAAAAATTTGAATGCAGTACTTCACCGCTGCGAAGCGCGGGTATTTTGCTAGTACTTTAATATAAGACATAAGACTTTTGCTTTTCTGGTTATGCAGGAGATTAGTGTGAAACTTTTTTAAAGGGATAAAGAAAAAAAAATCAGTATCTGAATCAGTTGATTATGTAACAAGAAATCGTGATAAGTATTAGCCTTAAAAAAACATGATTGGAGCATCCTTAACTATAAGCACTATACATTTTTAATTTATTTCATTATTTGTATGAAAATGTGCTATATAAATAAGTGTTGTTGTTGTTGTTATTTCAACTACCTGAATTTTGGTTTATTGTTTTGCTTTTCAAGATGTCTGTCATACACCACTTGTGCCTGGATTTCAAAGCACATGGATTGATAGCATTTTTACCGGTTTGCTTCACTGCATACCTGGCTTTTTATGTCTTTGGCCTTGTCCAAACATACCCGGGTATTTTTTAAAATGGGAGTTTTCCTCCAATTTTTTTAAAAATTACCCATCCACACGCACCATTAGAGAAGAAAAAAAAAAACAAAACTCCATCCACATGGAAACACAAAAATTTGCTGTCAAGACCAACAAACAGGCATAGATAACAAATGGATTGTCACCCCCCACCAAATGTGTGTTCAGGATAGAATTTTCGAAAATATGGGCGTCATGAACATTACCCAGCCATTCCACTATGATGTCAATAAATGAACACTTGTAATCACAGGTGGCTTGTTTGTTAATAGAAAACCTCCCCTTTCTGTTGAAATAATCCATGGAATGTGTGAATGACTGCTTTCTTCATGAGTCCCGGTGAGACCCTGCTATAAGTTCTTTTAATTTGGATTCAGTGAGAGGTAATTGTATATACACAGGGTCCAAGTAGAGTTACCTTACTATTTTAGAAATCACCTGTCTTGGCAACCCAAAGGTGTTTGCCGTGTTGTGTAATCTCCCCTTATCTGCTAAACAATAGAGTGTGCAGGAAACTTTTTTGACAGTGCTCACTATTGATCTCATTACAGTAGTCTTTCCTTTTGATGTGCAATCGAATCAGCTTACTCAAATACAGCAGCAATGTCCTTGACAAACGAAAATTCTTTCAGCAGCAACCACTTCATTCTCAAAGTTGTCCCACCAACTAATGGTCTGTGTCATTGGAGTGTTCAATTTAGCAGCCACTTCCGTAGTGCATTGTGACACCTCTGTTGCTCAATATAGTGATAAAATAATTGAACATTTAAATCTAAACATGTAAAAAGTCCTGTTAACAAGGTTAATACCAGTACTACTTTAGCTATGACCGCAACTGCATAAAATTGCCTCATGTAATCAAAACAAATAATGGCATACACACTGACATCAATCAAAGAAGATACTAGTGCACATTCTGACATTACAAACAAAAACTGTTTTTTCCCCCGTCTACATATAAAAAGGGGAAAAAGGAGTTTCTAAATATCTTCACCCTGGAAGGAGTTTTTCAAAAGCTCCATTTTCATGGACTTAATATGCAATTTGCCTGTGGACGAAAGGCCAAAACATATGCAAAAAGATAAATTAACAAAAAAAAATACCCAGGTACGTGTGGACAGGGTCTTCATCTTATTATGCAAGTTAATTTACAGGTAATTTCAAGCTAGAGTTGAAGGATTTACTTTTAAACTTTAAAGATGAATGCTAGCATTGCATCTGTATGTGACTGTAATTTTATCCTCTTCACAATTTTATTTATGTCCCTTTGTAGTCTATTTGGTTAAACTGGAAAATGGCTAGTAAACTGGTAGTGATCATTATAATTACACAGTTCATTTATAATACATGAGGGATACAAATACACTGTTTTGGAGTTGGTATCAGAAGTAATTTCCCCCACAAAGGTGCAGTGGCTAAATCATTGGCTTTTATTTTAATTGGCTTTTAACATTGCCCTGTGTAGCTTAACTAACACTTGATTGCATTTTTTGTAGGTTTGAGCCCTACCTAATGAAGATAGCAATAATTACTGATATTCAGTATCTGGTACCTGGCATTGAAGCTAAGTTTTTGTTTTACCAGGTGGTAATGATTGATTTATTTATTTAAAGTATTTATGACCTATACTAGAAAATCTGCTTTGATCCAGTCAGCATAGAAAATGAGGTGTATGTATCTCATCAACTTGAATGTAACACACACTGCCTCATAATTGCACTCTTTACTAGTGCTGGGCGATATGGAAAAATCATATATCACGATATGGATTATTTTATATCACAATAACGATATATATCACGATATACCACCCACAATAAAGTACGTTTTCAGTTATTCTCTGAAAAGTTTGACAAAAATATCATTGCATACTTTTTTTTGCAACTTTATTTTGAAGTGACATTTAACTGAACTGTCACAAATGAGAAAAATACATTTTAGTTTAGCAATATAAATGTATCAACTGACAACAGATGTGGTGGAGGTAGAGCTACAGTAGCCTTCACATTTTTTTTATCCACATCATAGTTATTTAAATAGTATTATCAAAATAAACTTTATTTTAAAAAAAAAAAATTAAAGTGCACAACCATTTCAAGTTTCTGAGCAGAAAAGCACTCAATTATAAAAAATAAACACAAAACATTTTTCAACCTTGTAGTGCAAAGTTTGCAAACCAAAATAAAATATCAAAAGTAAATATCAGAGTTGAACATAACACTGTTTAAGGCATTAGCCATGAATAAAAGTGCAAACATAAAAGGCTACTTTGTAAAAGTAGAAAAAATGTCTCTGTCAAATTTATAGGTTGAGTGCGAGGAAGACAAGTTGGTCAACTGTGTTTGGCTTAAGACATGACCTCTTACATGTGATGATGTTCCCACTCGTACTGAAGGCCCTTTCAGATGAAGAACTAGTAGCAGGAATGCATAAGTACTTCTTGGCGAGCCTGGCCACTGATGGGAAACTCAACTCATGCTGCCTCCACCATTCCAGAGGGTCGGTCTCCGAGTCAGGCCCAGGTGCCTGAAGATACATGGAGAGCTCCAGTTCAATGGATGCTCTGCTTGGCTGGGAGTGGGTGGTACCTTGACCTGCCTTTTTGAAGTAGCTACCCAAACTCTTCTTTGTTTTCTTTGCGGGATGGGGACAGGGAAGCTCTGGATTATCTTCAGCAGCTGGGGATGAAATGGAGGCTGCTTCTGTTTGTGCACTTTCAGGTGCCGCCATGTTCACCAGCTCTGTTGCAGCTCTCATTTTTATGAACTCCACCCTCTCTTCCTTCATGTAGGCTGTCTTAAACCGTGGGTCAACAAGTGTCGCCATGTCCAGAAGGTTGTTGGTGGTATGGTCATCATACTTTTAATTAAGATACTTGAGAATGCCCACTTTTATTGCTTTTGTGAGCTCTGTATCCCCATCCTGCTGGCTGAGGATTTCGTTGTTAAAGAGGTGCAGTACCGGCTTCAGAAAAGACACGCTGACATACTTCTCCCCTGACAAAGCATCAATAAACTCGAACAGTGGACCCAGTGCTGTGTTTAAGGACTCTAGCACCACCATGTCTTGCCAGCTTGGCACCAGGTGTCTTGCCTAAGTCAGATAGCAAGCAAAGAAAATGGGTTACTATCATGAGGTGAATCTAGGCTACAAACAAATCAGAATCCACAATGAAAAGAATCAGTGTGTAATGTCCAATGTCCATGTCTCACCTTCTTGTCTGCAAGGAGGACCTGTGAAAGAGCTTTCTCCTGTTCAAGGAACCTCTCTATCATCTGCTGCCGAGAGCCCCATCTTGTAGGGGTTTCAGTGATGAGCTGATGGGGAGGCAAGCCCAGCACTGCTTGTGCCTTGGCCAAGTCACGTTTTCTCTTCCATGAGTTGGAGAAGGCACTGACCACCTTTTTACAGACTCCAACTGCACGTTCCACAGCCTGCTTTGTAGATGCTGGTGTGAGAGCTTTCAGAGCGTTCTCTGTTTGGATCAAATGGAAAAGTATGTAATTTAATAACATATTTTGATATTTTAACTTGATCATGTGTTCCTTAACCAATTTATGGATGTGACGATGTGGGTTCTGGCTCCACACTCCCATCTGATTTGGAAGCACATGAACGGTGACCGTTCAAGTTGAATCCAACACCGTCAATAATGAAACCGAGTGAGCTAGTCAGTGAAGGCAAATAAACAATTCGAGCAAGGGGCGGTGCAAAAAGTGAATAGTGCTTTTATTTAAAACAGTCAACAAAACAGGTGTTCAAATAAATAGTGCAGTAGTTTCAAAATTCAATAAATAAATAATCCAATAAAAGAACGTGGAGGTTAAAATCAATAAATAGAAAAAAACACAATCCTTTAAAAACCAGAGGTTAAAATCTTCTCATGGAAGCAGTCTTTAAAACAACAACAAATCCGGTGCATCATTTCTATTAGCGTCTCACCTGCTTATCCCGTTTGGGCTTAGCAGCAGGCAAGATGCTCCCTGCAGCTGCCCTCCTTTTACACACTTTCGTGAGACTGGAGGCCTCAAGTCTTTTAGTGCATTTGTAGTAACGAAGCTGAGAGAAGAGGTTTGAAACTTTCCACTTACAATATTTGAAATGCTTAAAACCAAAAAAGAAGCCAGGACAAAGGGATAGTTCTGAGTGCATTTTTTAATAAGCAGTATGGAGCAAGCCAGACTACTGAATAGTTGCAGCAAATTTCAGATATCTTTATAAATGTTCCTGGGTTGCTTTGTACATGTGAATTGCTGGTCAGTGTTTCACCACGAAGATCATATAAGCTTTTAAATTAAACATTAACTAAACACATTAGGTGCCCCAAATTGAATATGATCAAAAAAAAAAAAGACAACAGGCTTGGACAAACAAGCAAGTGCTGCATTTTCTGTGCCTTTTTTTTTTTTTTTGTGTGATACTAAATAAAGAAATCGGCTATCACTCTAATACAATTATTTATGATCCTTCTAGGGATACAAACAAATATGCCCTGGCCATTTTAGAATATCTTTGTAGAATAAGCAATACTTTCTCTCTTTTGACGCTTGTTTGCTTTACTCAGTGACATTTCAAAGGCATGCAGGTATACATGGGCAATTGCTTTTCATTGAATCACTCTTCAAGTGGCATAGAGAGCTTTTTCAATTAACTGCAAGGGTATCAACAAATTTGTCCACGTCCGATATCTGCATGATATTGTGCAAGTAACTCAGAGATGCCTGTTGGTTCATCTAAAAGATCATCTTTTTGTATCTAATCATCAGAGATGCTGAAAGTGTTTGGCACCATTTATAATTTAAACCAGAGTAGAAATGTAGACCACTCTCAGAAGTGGACAACCTTTGTAAAAGCTTGATTTATTCTTTACGTTAGTGTGCATTAGTATATTAGTTGTTTTTTATAAGTCTTACTGTCCATTAAGATAGTTATAAGTTGGTATTGCCTATTAGATATAATTGTTTAGCTTCATACTGTACTCTATGCAGTACATGTGAATATGTATGACTAGACACTGTAAAAAGATTCCTTTTAAATATTATATAATCTAGCAGTTACTGTAGTATTTAGGTATTGAATATTCACTAATAGAAATGACAAAGAAACTTGGTATTTGTGAATTGTTTTATTGACTGAATTGACCCTCCAGGCAGTCTATAGGATCACAAAATCCTACAATCCTCTTTTCCCTAACAAATGTGAAGATAGTTAATACTGTAAAAGGCGCTATATAGCGCCCGACCCGGCACAGACCACGCAGAGGCAACGTGTACAAAACACACAGGCTTTTATTTTTCTTCAGCTGTGTGACACGTCTTCCCCGTGCCACACAGCCCAAACACAGTCTCACAAGCACAAAGCGCACAAAACTCACTTCTCCACCTTCTCTTCCACCACTCCTGCGCAAGCGTAGTCCTCCTCCTCCCAACCCTGGCTCTCTGAGTGGTGGTGGCTGGGGCCGTTTATAGCCCACCCGGAAGCATTCCAGGTGATTAACCACCTGGTCCTAATTGAACTTCCGGGTGGGGCTGAAAACTCGTCCAGCCAGGCTGTGGGAAGCAGGCAGCTCCCCCTAGCGGCCATGCTGGGCCCCAACCAAGCTGTGGAGGACTCCATCTCCCATGGAGCCCTGCGGGCGGTTGGGGAATCATCGTCGGCCAGGGAGGCTGCCACCAAGCGTCCCGGGGAGGTATTGGACTGCCCATGGCGACTCCCCCGGAACAGAAGCAGCAGGGGCGTCCCTGCCGGGCATGGGACCCGGCTGTCCGTCACACTTCCCCACCCTCAGATGAGGCTTGTGGGGCTCATCGGCCTGCCCCGCGAGGGCCGGTCCTCTCCAGGACAGGGAGTCGGCATCCTTGGCTTCATGGCTGCGCCCTGTAAAAACATAATGAACAGGTCTGGGGGTGCTGCCCCGACGTCCCTGCCACTCGGACGTCCTCCTTGGACAACCCCTCCAGACATGACCAGCGTGACCACAGGAATAACACAACCGACCCCCTCCAGCTCGACCCTTGCGGGAACGGAAGCAGGCAGGAAACTCCTGCCCCTTTGCCCACTCCGGGGAGGGCTTGTGAGGTGTTAAGCCCCTCCGCAGTGTAGCCCTCCCGTACTGTCGCACTGGCGGGCTTACGCTGCACCTTGTCAGGAGTCCCCGACCTCCTTGTCCCGGTCCCCCTCTTCCTCTGGGGTGCAGTGGCGGTCTGGGTCCCCTTATGGGAAGAAGGGAGACCCTGTGCCGCCTGCACCCCTTTAGACGACGAGACCGGTGCAGGCAGAGGGGCGGGGTTGTTTGGCAGCCAACATCCACCAGCTGCCTCTCCACACGTTCCTCTGCCACCGTATCGGTCCACACGGCGGCGTCTTGTGTAGTGGGCGGGGCGACCTGGCAAGCAGCACTGATCATATCCGCAGCCGTTGCGCTCCGCCCCCTTTCCTCTACGGCCCAGGCTTCACCTACCTGACACGCTGTGTCCTGCAGGCAGGAGGTTGGCGCCCCGTCTCTCCAGCCATTTAACAACGGCCGCCATCGGGGCGCCGATCTTCCAGTCCAAGTCCTCCTTCGTCTCCTGCAGGACCTGAAAAACCTTAACTAAGGACTGCAGAGGAAGGAGAACATGTTTCAACTCCTCTACAGCCCAAGAAAAGTTAATGCGTTCGGTCGGCGCTGGACTTGAAGTCCCCTTGTTTCCTCCCACCGACCGCGAGCCAACAAGACCCTGCGGACCCTCCGCAGGTCCGTTTGGGAGTCCGAGAGGCTCGGGGAGAAGGTCCGTCACCCCCGCCTGCGAACTGTCCTCAGCGGGCGGCTGACACACTCCCCTTTACCTGTTTGGAGAGGAGCTCCTGCTCCTCTAGCTGAGTCACCGCATCGGGAAACTCCTCGGGTTCTCCTCCTCCGGCTGACTGGCCGCCCAAAGGAAGACACAGCCCAGCCTCGCTCTCCCCGTCGCTCTCTGCGCCGTCACGCCACGAACAGAGGCCATCTGCCCACCAACAGGTGGTTCGTCCCTCGGGGTCCAGGAGGTAGGCTGACGCAAACGCGGAAAACCCTTCCCGTGGCCCTTCCCTCTTGAGCCCGTCACCTACCTCCGGTTGTGACCCGTGGAGCGGGCCGGCATGCCGGCGTCTGGAGGCTGGCTTCTGTGTCCGCCCGGCTTTCTTTTTCCCCATGGCGCGGTGCCTGTAGGTGGTTTTTTGCGGCCTCAGTTGCGCTGTGCTGTGCTGTGCTGCGCTGGCTGGCTTGCTTGCAGCTGCGAGCGCTCTCTCAGCGCTGTGCGGCGTGTCCGCCGGCAAGTCGTGCAGGCGCGTGCCTCGCGCCGGCCTCGGTGGCGCGCTCGTCGGGGCGTGCCCTGCTGCAGTCAAAGGCGCTCTCAGCGCTGTACTCACAATAGAGCACGCCTCTCTGCCTCGGAGGCGCTCGGCACTGCGGTGCGGTGTGCGCTCCTGCGCTGAGCTACGTGCCCCAGGTGTTGTGCCGGGCGTTACACACAATTTTATGCAGGTCCCGGTCCAAATGGGCGGCCGGAATCCTGCCGACTCGCCAGATGTAAAGGCGCTATATAGCGCCCGACCCGCACAGACCACGCAGAGGCAAGCGTGTACAAAACACACAGGCTTTTATTTTTCTTCAGCTGTGTGACACGTCTTCCCCTCCCAACCCTGGCTCTCTGAGTGGTGGTGGCTGGGGCGTTTATAGCCCACCCGGAAGCATTCCAGGTGATTAACCACCTGGTCCTAATTGAACTTCCGGGTGGGGCTGAAAACTCGTCCAGCCAGGCTGTGGGAAGCAGGCAGCTCCCCCTAGCGGCCATGCTGGGCCCCAACCAAGCTGTGGAGGACTCCATCTCCCATGGAGCCCTGCGGGCGGTTGGGGAATCATCGTCGCCAGGAGGCTGCCACCAAGCGTCCCGGGGGAGGTATTGGACTGCCCATGGCGACTCCCCCGGAACAGAAGCAGCAGGGGCGTCCCTGCCGGGCATGGGACCCGGCTGTCCGTCACAATACACTCACTCATTCAAATCAATTTAACAGTTACAAAACCATTTCGTCTGTTTACTTATTTGGCCGACACCAGCTTGCAACATTTTTGATGTTTTTTTTTTTTTTTTACACCTCCCTATTTTTTGACCATATTTTACACCCTTATGATAAAGAGCAAACCAGTACACTTGAAATTGTGCATGTCAAAGCAACTGACCACAGGGGTTCACCCCCTAATGGGACAGATTGCGTCAAAGTTTCTCATTTCCACAAAACTTCAAAAAAAAAACAAAAAAAAAAACAGTAACATAGGCACGTGGAGTGTCATTTTATTCTATTTCGCGGTTGCTAATCATAAATATATTTTTGATATTTGATTCTTTACTAGTTGTGTTAACCCTCTTAAGAGCCACTCGCATAAGGTTTAAAATGAGGAATTCAATTGTAAGCATGTGGGACTTCATTTGGACTACTTCAAGATCAGTAATTATAAATATGATGTTAATTTTTATTTTTGATCCTTTACTAGCAATGTAGCCCTTAATTGACCTCTATCAGAGGGTGATAAATGACAAACATCCGTTAAAGACAAGAATATTTAGACTTTAAACATTGAAATTGAAGAACACACTTTAACATTTCAAATATATGGCAACTCTTCTTGTTAAGTATGTACTTCTACCTCATGAAGTAAATCACTGTATTTGTGATGAACACCTTGATAATTCAGATTTTTTTAATTATTTAATTTCTTTGTTAATAAACATTAGGGTTGTCCTATGGAAAGGGATGAACTTCGATCAACTGCAGGATCCATGCCTGAGACAAGTGAGGGTTGTACTTCCTGATACATGATAGAGGCAACAACAGCTGTCAAGGATAAAGAAAGAGATACTCAGGTAGATGAAAGGAATGTAGAGAAGGCTTTCTGCAAGCTTTGATTACTTTGCATAGCACCAGTCCGCATAGATCTGCATGGCCATAACTATCGAGGGTACAAAGCTGAATCTGCTTATACTCTACAAGATAACACATTTGACCATGGCAGCTTGTATGCCAAGAGAGGTAATTCATGTCTTTTTGTATAGGTGACAAAAAGTTTAGCTAAGCTTTAATTTTATGTTTTGTGGTGTTTACTGTCCATGTATTTATGTCAATAGGTCTCTCTCTCTCTCTCTCTCTCTCTATATATATATATATATATATATATATATATATATATATATATATATATATATATATATATATATATATATATATACAGTAGACCCTGCAAAGTCACGGTGCAGAGTTCGCGGCCTTAGTCATTCCCAGATTTTTCCTTAGAACCTATCTAATAATTTAGCGGAAACCGCAAATATCTTCCGCAATTTTTATGGCTTTTTTCGTAGCAATACTGTACTGTAGAGAGAACAGGAAGCAACTGTAGAGGAAAACGAGGCTTGGGATGGTGAAAGTAGCCAATATAATTTGAAACTACAACTCCCAGCAATCCCTGCAGTGGCTCTGATTGGTCTTCTGCTGAGGGTGCTGGGGCTGTTGGGGTCAAAGGATTTCATCACGGCTTTAAAAGGTGGCCGGTGACCAAAAGCAAAAAAAAAAGTTTTCGGAATTTGTGTTTCAAGTTCCTGTCTGTCTGCCTTCTGTTGGGATACCTGTACTTATTTGTTTTGTCCTGGATCGTTTCGTGGTTGGCGTCTGGATTGTCTGCCTGTGTACATGATGAGGACTGTAGGTGGATTCATGGCCATCCTGCAAAGAAAGGAGCACTCCGGAACCCGTCCAACTGTCTTCACCATTTCAGAAACTAGCGGTACGATTATTTTTACATTCTCGTTCAACGTGCGGATCACTGGACTATCTATTTTCATCATTACATTTCATCCGTTGCCGTTTTTCATGAACATTTTTCCATGATTTACTGTGTGTGGTTTTTTTGTTGTATTTAATGTGTAATCACAAGGGGAGCAGGGGTGGTATCGTTGTTTTCATTTATTTCATTTGTTTTCATTACAATCTTTATTTGCTGTTTGATTACCGGTTTGCTTTTTTTTGTCTCTGTTTGTGAGTGCGTGCAGGTTGGGCCAAGGCTGTGTGCGTCCCTGGAATCTCCACCATAAAAATAAATAAATCACCATCTTCTCGACGGCGTGAGTTTTAACCGTCTAACGCTACAACGTTATTCATTTCTCCTTGCTGCTGATTGACTGTGATGCATCTTCAGCCGAGTGTTCTTGTGTTTTCCGTTTTGTTCCTCTTAACCCTTAAACTGCCATAACCAGCTATAGTCGTTTCCCAGTGCCATTTGCGAGAACGCAGGAGCTGATCAGTCAGTGCCGTACATTCGTTGAGCAGTTAGCTCATGTCCACTGCCAGCTCCTTGTGAGTAGGGGGGGCTGAACGCACCCCTAGAAGACAAGGACGCTTCTCAAAAAATCCCTCTTAAAAAACGTAGATAGACTACTTTCACATTGCTCCCTTACTTGCTGGGCTGCTTGCGCGACACTACGCATACTTAAAAGCCTGAACAGTACCTGGCCTTTTTGGTTAATTGCTTTGTTTCTCTCTCCTCCCCCAGACATCCTCTGCTCCTGTTTTGGTTCCCGGTCCCGTTGTGCTCCCCTATGATGTTTGCCTATTCTTTTAATCGAAAACTGCATACTGGGCTTGTTTTACTTCTGAAAGAGAGGTTTGTTTGAATAAAGTTCTTGTCTCTGCAATCTCCTGTGTTTCTGTGCAATTCTGTGACCCAAGCGTGACACACTGCA
Source organism: Polypterus senegalus (assembly GCF_016835505.1). Taxonomy (NCBI): domain Eukaryota; kingdom Metazoa; phylum Chordata; class Cladistia; order Polypteriformes; family Polypteridae; genus Polypterus; species Polypterus senegalus. The sequence continues at coordinate 53,517,926 of NC_053155.1, forward strand.
GCCTCACTATCCCTGGAATTGAGCCGTTGCACTAGACTAGCCTGCAAGCATCAGTGCTTACCTCTGTGTGCTTGAGTGCATCCAGTTCAAGCACACTTGGCTCGGTGATTTACTGAATTTCATCCATGGCATCAGTTGCACCTTGTACAGATTGCTCCAGTAGTTTTTTTAAATAGTTTTTACAGTTCATTAGCAGTGTGTAAAATTATCAGTGTTGCAGCAATTGTGATGCTCTTTGCATGAAAAAAATGTGTTCCATTAAAATTTCACTTTTTCTTTATGAATTGTGACATTTACTTAAAGTGCAGCAAAAAAGTATTTGGCATCCAGGGATGCATTAACCCCCAAGTATGTGGCAGTTTAAGGGTTAAAGCCCCAAGATGCTGCCGAAACACTCTGCACCTTCTAAGGCTTCTGGCAATGAAAACGCGCTTGCATGAATTACAGTACATATAGCAGTAACATTGGTATTTTACATTCTAGCACAGTGGGAGACATAGCAGTACCGTATACATGTTTACCTTTACATTCCTTTTTTATGTATTAAGCTTAGTTTGAAATTAAAGTGTTTTGGGGGCATATTTAGGGTTTAAACTATAAAAATAGGCATTTTTTTAACCACATCCAAAATTTGCGGTTTTTCACAATTCGTAGGTGCTCTAGGAACGTCACCCTCACACATTTTGGGAAAGTACTATATATATATATATATATATATATATATATATATATATATATATATATATATAAAAAATATATGTTTATTTTGTGAACAGATCAGACTCAACACACTTAAAAAGGTCTAGGGCAGCCACCCGTATATTATCCCTGTCTGCAATGGGTTAATTTTTTAAACGTGTAGGAACCGGAAGTGACCTTCTTTTGACAGGCCGGAAGTGACATCATCGTGGTTTGTCGGAACCGGAAGTGGCATCTTCGATGTTGAGTCAGACAGCTTTTCCCACGTCTGGTCTTCGGAGATAACAAGAGAAGGTTTAGTGCACCCAGCCACCCCCTGGCCTGGCATGGAGTTAGTTACCTTTGCTTGGTTCATACAACATCCTCCTACTCATATGTGCATAACATGACACCCTCCCCCCACCATGCAGAACTGTCGGGTCAGGCGTACCTATCTAAAAAGTTGTGGCACCTGGAAAGGGCATCAGTAATACCCCTTAGCCTTAGTCATATCTAGTGTAGTCAAGAATTTGGTGTTTCCTAGCCACTTCAGGAGGTCGTCCACTCCCGGCATCTGATAGGCATCGAATTGGGAGACTTGGTTAACCTGACAGAAGTCATTGCAGAACCTCCAACTTCCATTGGGCTTGCTGACCAAGACGTTAGGACTGGACCAGGGACTATAACTTTCCTCAGTCGCACCTAGGTCCAGTATTTGTCTGATCTCCAGCTGCACTTCAGCCTTTTTTGCCTCAGGAATTCTGTACAGGCGTTCTCGGAATATAACCCCGGGTTTCTTCACAATGTCATGCAGAATCAGGGAGGCCCGTCCTGGATTTTCACTGACTACCTCTGGGATGGACAGGATAACTGCTTCAAGCTCCTGTTGTTGGAGAGTCAAATTATCTCCAAAGTTAATGTTTAATTTATGAGCGAAGAACGGGGCTGTCTGGAGGAGGGTTCGGAATCCCTGTCCTTCCACAGTTTCAGCCAGTTGACATGATAAATCTGTTCACTGGGACAACGATGTGGTTGTTTCACCGAATAATCGACCAGCCCCTTCCTCTCCTTAACTTCATATGGGCCCTGACAATGAGCCAATAATTTGGAATGTGAGGTGGGAACTAAAACCATAATGCAATCTCCCGGGTAGAACTCCCAAAGAGACGTGCCACGGTTGTAACATCGGACTTGGACTGCTTGCACCTTCTCCATGTGCATTTCAAGTATAGATCTAATCTTTTCAAATCTGTTGTGTAACTATGTTATATGTTACAATGTATTTGTTGAAGGGAGGGCCTCTTTTTCCCAGCCTTCTTTTAAAATATCTAATATGCCCCGGGGTTGTCATCCATATAGCAGTTCAAAAGGCAAGAACCCTGTGGAGGCTTGTGGGACTTCCCAATATGCAAAAAGGACAAGGGGAGGAGCTGATTGACTACCTTGCATAACATCTGCTTAAGAGTTTGATCGAACCTCTCCACTAGACCATCGGTTTGAGGATGATATACCGAGGTCTTCAAATGAATTATTTGTAGTAGCGTCTGCAAGGTGAAAGGCTTTCCTTGATCCATCAGGATTTGTTTAGGGATGCCAACTCGCGCAAAAAACCCTACCAATTCCCGTGCGATAGCTTTTGAAGTAGCTGAGTGCAGCGGAACAGTTTCAGGAAACAGGGTAGCATAATCTAGGACCATTATATATTTATGACTCCTGGCTGAGGGTTCTAGGAGTCCCACCAGATCCACCCCAATACATTCAAAAGGGACATCGATTAAAGGTAAGGGAACTAGAGGAGCACGGGATTCCTCCTAGGAATCTGTCGCAGTTAGCACTCTGGTCAGGACATGCTAAAACGGCGGACTGCCTCATTAATTCCGGGCCAAAAGAATCTGAGCTTAATTCACTCAGGTGTTTTTTCAGGTCCCAAATGGGCCCCCAGGAGGTGTGTATGTGCTCGAGCTTTCCCTGTCACACCCCGACTGACCCACACTTGGCGACTCGGGAGTGGTACTTACCCATCCGACTTTTCTTGGGTTGCAGGTTTGTATGGTGTGTCGAGTCTTGTTTTAGGTCTGACTTCCGGTCTATCAAGGAGGTCATCATCCTGTCAGCTTATGCCTCTGTGAACAGATCAGACTTTACACACTTAGAGAGGTTTGAGGCAGCCACCAGTGTATTATCCCTGGCTGCAATGGGTTGATTTTTTTTAGACAAGCGTCATGGTTGGTTTAAGGTATCAAAGCTGAAGTGACGTTGGGGTACCGGAATTGACCTCCTCCAGACATCAGATAACAGGAGAAGGTTTAGTGCACTCCTCCACCCCCTGGCATGGCATGGAATTACCTGGAATTATTGGTCCATACAACATCCTACTACTCCTATGTGCATGACTATACATATTGAACTCACAGATACCAACATTTGTGAATAAATAAATCCCTTCAGTGTAAATAATTGTTGTATTGTTAACAGAATAATGATTTATGCAAGTGACATGCCACACTTCAAAAGATTTAAGATTTTTATTTTCACATTGTGCAATACCTCTCTTCTAAGCTTTTAAGGGTTTTATTTTAGCCACTTAATTGCTTTTTGGAGCAATTTTCTCACAGAAACAAAGGGTGCACACAATGTGACAGCAAATTAAGGATAATTTAAGGTTATCCAATTTCTGTTGTAACATTGTGGTTTGTGGTTGTTTAGACTTTTTTGTTTAAGTGTATTTATTTCCTGGAATATGTGTATGTCTTTTGTGTTTAAGAGCTGCAGTACTGAGGGAAGTGTAAAGATGGAAACTGTTTTCCACCTTGGTGATTTGGTAACGCTCCAAAGCTAAGGTTGGATAGATGAGTGGGAAAGAGCTTTCCTCTTGTAAATGCAGTGATTGCTGAAAAACAGTTAATTAATCTGCAAAGCCAGAGTAAGGGTGTTTATGTCAGAAGAGCTAACCAACTGAAGAGCAAGTCATTTTGTTCAATTCCTGTTGTGGGAGATTATAGGCAGGATCACAGATTTGTGTGAATTTAGCATAGTGCTTAGTGTGGCGAATTCAAGTTTTGTTTTCAGAACTTTCTGTATTTTTGAAATATTTTCTAAAACATTTGGTTGGTTGAATCTGCAGATTCACTGTATTGTCCTGTTGTAAGAAGCATATTTGAGTTATCTCTTGGGTTATTCATCATGCTGATCCACAACAGATGAAGTGAAAGTGTCTAAGGTAGAGTTTTTGCTGATTATGAACTGCTTTCATAAATTGCATAGATTCCTTCATATTTCTGGCAACTCAGCAGATATCCCTCAACCAAGCTACAGTGGTTAGGATTCTCTGATGGGGACATCTTATTAATTTTTGTAATTAATTATGCCAGCATTGAGTGATTGAACCCTTCACACTGTCATACAAACTGCGTGTTAGAAATCTGTGTATGTCTACTGAGCTTGTCAGGTTGAATGTTGCTCTTTGAGTGTAATTAAAAAAAAAATAGTTGGATGTTAAAGATGACATATGAGAGTAAAGAAATAAGTGTTTTTCCCCTCCCCTTAATTTCAACATTGTATTACTCCAGATGCCAAAAGGTATGCAACTGTCTTTTACAGACACTTGGTGTCCAGCTTCCAAAAAGCAGACTAGGAAATGTCACATGGGGAAATAGTAATGAGCATAGTCACTGCATCAGAAACTATGTTAACTTCTCCTTTGACACTACAGTAATCCCTCCTTGATCACGGGGGTTGCGTTCCAGATCCCCCCGCGATAGGTGAAAATCTGCGAAGTAGAAACCATATGTTTGTATGGTTATTTTTATATATTTTAAGCCCTTATAAACTCTCCCACACTGTTTATAAATATTCCCCACACAGGTATACAGCATAAACCCTTTATATTCTCTTAGTTATTGGGTAAGATTCGTTGAAATTATGTATGTAAACACACTGTTTATATACTACTCACAAATATATGTATCATATATCATTGAGGAATTTTATTTAATTTGTAATACAGTTTTAAACATATTGTAATTGATTAGGTAATATAAAAATTAGTGAAACATCTATAACATGTAAATGCTGTACATAAAACCAAAATGTTATTTTAAAGATACTGTAGAGCGTCTCCGATATCACATATGTTACAGCCATTACGATAGACAGGCCACCGGCAAAAAATACCTACAAGGCAAGAAAAATTGTATAAAATGTGTGTACAGTTACAATAAACGTACATATATGTACTAAGTATGTAGAAAATTAGTTATGGGTACTTACCAACAATGATGCAAAGATTTCTCAGATAATGATGACATTTACTGCACTGTCACAGCTCTTCTAAAGGAGCCTATTCAGGCGACTGTGTAGCACTGCCGTCGTCGTCTGGACTTTCTTCTTCCACTGAAGGCATACTAGGCAGTGTTTTGCGGGTAAGGAACATCGTGATGGCAGTTTCTGGCGCTGCTTTTTCATTTGTGTAAAGAGGTTCTTCTACACTTCCGTGGTGCTGTCAAGAGCATTTTTAAATTGCAAAGAACAAATCATTTGCGGGTCCCATTCTTCAACTGATGTCTGGAGATCTTTTGCCATTCGTAGAATGGTTGCGAGACGCTTGAGAGTTAGGCCGGCGTCTTCTTCCTGTGCTGGGTGGTTTTCTTCCTCGCTTGCTGACTTGGTCATCTTGGCCAAATCTTCATCACTCAGCGGCTCAGAGTGGGCATCAAGCAGCTCATTGATGTCATCACAGGTCATGTCGTTGAATCCTTCTCCTCCTAGCAGTTTTGCCAGCCTGACTGCCTTGTCAACCGCCGAGTGCTGAATTTCTTTTGCAGAAAAGCCCTTATTGTCATGCACAACTTCTGGCTACAGTTTCTTCCAGCAGGCATTAACTGTCCCTTTCTTCATATTGTTAAGGGCCTTCTGCACATTCACCATACACGATGTGATCACGTACTTATGCCAGTACACCTTCAGGGAAAAGTCATCATCTGTGTCCATTGCCTCAACCATGTGATGCAGGCTGTTCCTGGTGTACAGTTCCTTGAAAGCCCAGATAACTCCTTGATCCATTGGCTGAATCAGTGACGTCGTATTCGGCGGCAAGAACTCTATTTTTACACCTTTGTAGGATAGATCCAAGGGATGACATCCAGCATTGTCCAGAAGTAAAAGGACTTTGAACTCCAGCCCTTTCTCTGCCAGATAGATCTTTACCTCCGGGATGAAACATTGGTTAGGCGTTTCGTAATTCAGGCCATCGGGTTGTGCATCCAGTACACAGGCAGCAGGTTTTTATTCTTATTTTTCAGGGCCTGGGGGTTTTTGGACTTATAAATTAGCCCAAGCTTTATCATAAAGCCCGCAGCATTGCCGCACATGACCAGCATGATGCGATCTTTGTGAGCCGTAAACCCCGGGGCTTTTGCCTCTTCCTTCATGATAAAAGTACGAGACGGCTTCCAAAATAGGGCTGTCTCATCCATATTAAACAGGTTTCAGGCTGATATCCACCTTCTTCAATGATCGCCTTGAACGTGTCGGTGACATATTTCTCGGCTGCGGCTTTGTGTGCGGAGGCAGCCTCTCCTTGCAGGTTCACATTGGCCAAGTTGAACCTGTTCTTGAATTTTTCAAACCAGCCCTTGCTGGCAGTAAATTCACAGTTCTCGCTGGGTGATTCAGCAGAAGTTCCAGGTGTAGGGACATCGTATAGAGCATCTCCGGCATCCGCAAACCTCTATCATGAAGTTTTTTGGCCTTTTCTCGGATGATATTGGTGTCCACGGGGATGTTTTTCTTCTGGCAGTCTTCGATCCAAATCCCTAAACCATAGATCGTATACTCTTTTCATCCTTCTTAATATAACGAACCGTGGACTCGTTGATGCCGTAGTGGCGTCCTACAGCGGCATAGCTTTTCCCTTCCTTCAACATGTCCAACAATTTTACCTTTTCAGTAATTGTTAGCATCTTCCGTTGGCGCTTGGGCACGGCCCCAGAAGCAGTAGCAGGAGCAGATCGTTATGTAGACATAACGAAGGGCTTGACTACAGTACACACAAAGAAACACGTTGATGCTGAATGAGCGAGATGAGATGCCGGCTTTAAGTGAAATCAAATTCTATGCTCCCTGTTGCAGAGCCAATTAGCACCCAGGAACTTAACTGCGTGCTCTGATTGGGTAGCTTCTCAGCCATCCGCCAATAGCGTCCCTTGTTTGAAATCAAATGGGCAAACCAACTGAGGAAGCATATACACGTACCAGAAATAAAGACCGCAGACATCCGCGAAGCAGCGAAAAATCCGCAATATATATTTACATAATCTTACATATAAAATCCGCGATAGCGTGAAGCCGCGAAAGTCGAAGCACGATATAGGGAGGGATTACTGTATTGTACCCATGAAAACAGTACACAGCCTTTCAATAAAACAAGCCGATTTCTAAGGAGCATTAACAAATAGGCACTAAAGGATGCACAGAGTTTGCTGAAGAAAAAGCTGAGTGAAGGAGAGAATGTTTACAGAGCTAAAATAGAAAACAGACTTAGAATAATATGAAACAGCATTTCAATTTAACACTAGAATTACCAGAGCCTACGAAAAAACTCGTAGATCCGTCCCACATTAAATCGCTTCTTAAAACCGTTCTCACCTCTCCGCCAGCCTCTTTTGTTCTATAAATGTGCCGATAAAAACAAACTGCAAGCAGCCGGCTATTCCATCCCCCCACCGACTCCGAACGTGCATGAACTTCTCCGAGCTCATGCCTCGAGTATCTGGGAGTGAAGTGGAGGTTTAGAGTGGAAATAATAGATTGTTATTTGGAACACACGCATTTCATGTGTGTTCCGTTTCTACAGTAATCTGTGTAAACACAATATTAAAACAGAAACTTTTTCATATTTTAGTAATAAATGTCACAAAATGTAGACATAAACTATAAAATGTGTGAAGCCTGACAGCCAAAGAGTAAATACACTTTCATAAAAGGTTTAAGACTTTTACAACAACTTCTGTGGCGTACTGGTAAGATTTTGTCGCTTAGAGCACAGCAGACTTGCTGTATGTCGAGAGATCCGAGTTTGAATCCCCGCTGGGGAGAAAATGTATTTTTTTTTAACCTTCGCCGTTCTGCCTGCCTGAACTCCCTCTCTATCTATATAGTAAAACAGTAATTTTATTATTATATAGGAGCTTCCCTGTCTGCCTATCATATAGTGCCTTTCCTTCCTACCTATCTATATATCTATCCCCTTAGCTGTTTTTTTTATATATCTATTATACAATGCCTTCCTGTTTATTTATATATCTAGTGCCTTCTCTCCCTGTCTGTCTGTCTATCTGATTGCATATAGCACTGAACTTACTGCTCTGTACTATTCTGTCCTCTGCATGTCCTGGAGTACAAAAGAAACACCACCATACAGCAACATGTGCGAACTGTCAAGATTGGGGAAAAAACACACGGTCACTGATTACAAACCGCAAGACGAATGAAAGAAACAAAATATGTGTAAAAACATCATCGCACTAATGCAATATTATATGAAAATGAACAGCGTCAGATCGGGTTTGAATAAGCGCTCGATCTGACGCTGTTTGTTTTCAAATAATATTGCATGTACTGTGCGTTGAAACTGCTGCACTGAATAAGCTGACTTCTTCTGTAACAGCGTCAGCGTGTATTCAAACCCGATCTGACGCTGTTCGTTTTCAAATAATATTGCATGTATTGAACTATTTTAGAATAAAAACATACATTTGATTTCAGTCAGTCTGTAAGAGCCAGTGTAAATGCATAATTGTAAAGGTTAGCTTTTTTTTTTTATTCAGTTCCATTCTCTCAGTCGCGTTCACGATCCCCACCCCCCCATCTGACACTGCTTTTTTCACATAAAGACGCGCTATAGCTCGAATGTGATTTATTTGGAGACGCGCTATACTCAAATGTTATTTATATAGGGAAGAAAGTACAATGTCAGGTGCTCATTCAGTGTAATAGGAACCATAGCACAGAGAGATGTGTACACTGCAACAAGTACACATGTCGTGAATGTAGGAAGGGTGTGTGGGAATTGTTAATACAGTAATCCCTCGCTATATCGCGCTTTGACTTTCGCGGTTTCACTCTATCGCGGATTTTAAATGTAAGCACATCTAAACATATATCACAGATTTTTCTGGTTCGCCGCTTTCTGGACAATGGGTCTTTAATTTAGGTTACATGCTTCCTCAGTTTGATTGCCCAGTTGATTTCATACAAGGGACGCTATTGGCGGATGGCTTAGAAGCTACCCAATCAGAGCATGTATTGCATATTAATTAAAACTCCTCAATGCTATAAGATATGCTTCCAGCGCTGTGCTTGTTTGCTTCTCTCTATCTTTCTTGCTCTCTCTGCCTGACGGAGGGGGTGTGAGCAGAGGGGCTGTTTGCACAGATGGACACGGACGCTCCTCTACAAAATGCCGCTTTATCGCGGTGCTTCTGTATACTTAAAAGCATGTATTGATTTTTGATTGTTTGCTTTTTTCTTTTGCGCTCTCTCTGACATTCTCTGCTCCTGACGCGCTCCTTTATGACGGCGCTCCTTTGAAGATAAGATATGTTTGCTTTCTTTTAATTGTGAGGAAGAACTGTCATCTCTGTCTTGTCATGGAGCACAGTTTAAACGTTTGACTAAAGGGTGTTATTTCATGTCTAGAGGGCTCTAATAATGTTAACAGGGTGGGAGAGTTTATAAGGGCTTAAAATATAAAAATAACCACACAAACATATGGTTTCTACTTCGCGGATTTTCACCTATCGCGGGGGGGTCTGGAACGCAACCCCCGCGATCGAGGAGGGATTACTGTACAGTAATCCCTCGCTTTATCGTGCTTTGACTTTCGCGGCTTCACTCTATCGCGGATTTTAAATGTAAGCACATCTAAATATATATCACGGATTTTTCGCTGGTTCGCGGATTTCTGCGGACAATGGGTCTTTTAATTTATGCTACACGCTTCCTCAGTTTGTTTGCCCTGTTGATTTCATACAAGGGACGCTACTGGCGGATGGCTTAGAAGCTTCCCAATCAGAGCATGTATTATATATTAACTAAAACTCCTCGATGCTATAAGATATGCTTGATTGTTTGCTTGTCTCTGCCTCTATCTCACCCTCTCTGACATTCTCTGCGCCTGACGGAAGGGGTGTGAGCAGAGGTGCTGTTTGCACAGAAGCTGTTTGCCTAGAGGATACGGGACGCACCTCTAAGAAATGCCGCTTTATCGCAGTGCTTCCAAAAGCACACGTATTGATTTTTTGATTGTTTGCTTTAATCTCGCGCTCTCTCTCTCTCTGACGTTCTCTGCGCCTGACGGAGGAGATGTGAGCAGAGGGGCTGTTTGCACTGAGGATGTTTGCTTAGAAGATACTGACATTCCTCTAAAAAATGCCGCGGCAAACTTAAAAGCACACGTATTGATTTTGTGATTGTTTGCTTTTCTTTGCGAGCGCTCTCTCTCTCCCACTGTGAAATTCTCTGCTCCTGAAGAGAAGAAGATATATTTGCATTCTTTTAATTGTGAGAAAGAACTGTCATCTCTGTCTTGTCATGCAGCACAGTTTAAACTTTTGACTAAAGGGTGTTATTTCATGTCTAGAGGGCTCTAATAATGTTAACAGTGTGGGAGAGTTTATAAGGGCTTAAAATATATAAAAATAACTATACAAACATATGGTTTCTACTTTGCGGATTTTCATCTATCGCGGGGGATTCTGGAACGCAACCCCCGCGATCGAGGAGGGATTACTGTATTTGAATGTGATGATTTTATATAGCACGGATCGGAAATCAGCAGTTCTTAGCATTGCACCACGCAAGCTGTCGTATCAAACGCCTACTGTAACTTGCTTTATTTTTTCTTCACTTATAGTCTAGAATAAAAGTGCACTTGTTTTTATTATACTTGTACACCAACATATGTTCCTGTGTTTGAGCGACACGGGCATGCTCAAAAAAATAGACGTGTAATGCCACGAAAAGTGCATGCAGGCACTTCAGTTCGCAAGCATTGGTACGAGAATGCAGTCACAAGTACGCTAACCTTTACCTAACCTAACCTTTACTAGTATCATAAATTACACCGGCTGTTATAAAAAAAAATCAGATTTATGTTTTTATTATAAAATAGTAAGAATAAGAGCAGTTTACGTCTCAAAACTGAATCGCGCGGGATCGAACTCATGACCTTTTGAATACTAGTCAGCGGCTGATACCATTACGCTACCGTGGCAGTTGTAGTATGTGTCAATGTGGCATGCTAAGGTGGCTTTTTTCTGCAGTTATATTTTTGAATAAAAGCATACTTGTTCTGTTATATTTGTACCTTTTGTGAATGTGTTTGATATTTGGACTTCAGGCTTCATACATTATATAGTTTATGCTTACATTTTGTCATTTACTACTACAATATGAAAAACGTTCTTGTTTTAAAAATGTGTTTACACGGATTACTGTAGAAACGGAACACATGTGAAATGCGTGTATTCCAAATAATGATCTATTATTTCTACTCTAAAACTCCACTTCACTCCCAGATAATCAATCAAGGCATGAGCTGGGAAAAGTTTGTGCACGTTCTAAGTCGGTGGGGGGATGGAATAGCCGGCTACTTGCAGCTTTTCTTTTATCAGAACATTTAGATTAACAAAAGACGCTGGCAGAGAGGTGAGAACAGTTTTAAGAAGCGATTTAAGGTGGGACGGACCTACGAGTTTTTTCGTAGGCTCTGGTAATTCTAGTGTTAAAGGACATAATAGACTCAAGCAGACCATAGTTTGGGTGTCGTTAGATGGGAATGTAGACAAAGTTAACACCCTGAACTGATTTTTTTTTTTTATAACTTTCTTCCAACATCACTTTATTCCAATGGCTAGTTCCCCAACAGTACCTCTACTATCAGCAACAACTCCTACCATTTCAGCTAGTACAACCAGTGATGAGTTCAGCAACTGAGGAGGTTACATATAGAAAATCCTGTGGGGACGAGATGGATTCATTTCTTAAGTCCTGTTCTGACCCACTTGTGGTATCCTGTGTAACTTTTTTAGTCTGTCACTGAGATTCCAAAAAGTGTAGCTGCTGTGTAAAAACATCCTGTATATTTCCAATTCCAAAGAAGATAAACCTCTCTTCACCTGTTTACTTCACACCAGTATCACTTACATCCCCCATCATCAAAAACATTTGAGAAAAGCTGCTCCAAGAACCTTGTGAAAGACCACTTGGACACACTGCAGCTTGCATAATGGGTAGACTGAAAGATAGTTATTTTTACAACTATCAGTAATATTATTTTATAATGCCTCACTGTGACAGCTTATTTTATCTTTAACCAAATCAGAAGGTTTTCTTCCTTTTTAGTAATTGTTTTGTGTATTTGTTTTTTATAATATTTACTTATTTATTGAACTTCTTTAAAAAGTTGAATTTCCCCTTGGAACAAATTAAGTTCTCCCTCTCTCCCTCTAGCTATCTCTGTCTCCATGTATGCATCATTGCAATTTTTTGCAGATCTGCTTTTGCACATCACTTTGAGGAACAACCTGTTCACATTTGTGAGTGGTTCATTACATCCTGAGTAAAGCAAGCAGCCTTTTGCCTCTTAAACACACCCCATTCACAGAGCATAATGGGGCAGATTTCCCAACCCCGATGCCTGCTCCTGCTGTCGGATCTGACAGCCTCCTGACAATAACTCTTGCATCTCAGATCTCTGATTTCTTGCTGATTTATGCTAGAACTGTTATGCATCCATCTCAGTATACAAAAACAATGAACACTTCACAGTAATTACTTTTGACATTTCTCAGTTTTTCGGTACCGTCTGTCAAGCATGCCGTTTTGTCCACCAGCTGTGGTGTTTTTTTTTATTTGTTTTTTTTTTAATATTCTATTTAGTAATGGAACTTACTATAGAGTACAATATACTAAATATGTTCTGTATTATTAACCTAGTAGGTCCCTTATAAAACAATTGTGCTCTTTTTATTAATTGTTTGTACATAAAAGTATTGCAGATAAATAGATAAGGGGAGAAAAAGTCAATTAAAGATACTCAATCACATTTAGTTCTGTTTGTGAACTACTGTGAATAGAGACTTGTGGTACCTTAACTTTTATAACTGAGTTTGATTTGTGTTAGCAGTCATGGGCATTTTTGTAAGCATTTCTTATACTATATAGATTACCAGATTGCATCTCTTTTCTCTTGTAGTGAACCTTATTTTTGTAGAGAGTTGTATTTACAAGTGTTGCATTAGTTTGAAAGCTTTTTTTTCTAAATGTTCAGTGTTCTTTAAAAGACAAAAGTTATAAGCACTTTGTGCTGTATAGACATACTGCGATCAAAAAAAACAAAAAACATTGTTGAAGGTAAAACTAAAACAAAAAGCACATATCATGCAATATACAGTATATACAGAATATTCTCAATAAATCATAAAGTTCTAAAACAACCTGCAGAAAGACCGGTTGCTTTCCATAATAATAATTTTATCAGAAAGGATTATTTTGTACATACATTTTTGTAGATGTGAATGGACAAAGCTATAATAAAAATGTTTTCATAGTTTAGGTGCAGTCTCATAGAATTCAAAAAGCACCTTCTATTAATGTCATATCTATCTTTTTGTATGAAACAGCTGTACTTCCACTGGATCAGTTTTGTGTGTTATACTTTGCTTTTCATTTGCCAGTGAAGAAATAGTGTCTAGAGCACAAGGGACTCATTGAGTCTGTTGTTGTAGGATTCTTGGAAACTGTGGGGAAAAAACAATTTTATATCATTCACAGTTTGTAGGAGCATTCAAATCTTTCGGCAGCTGGAACTGTTGATTGTGCCTCTGAATTCTATATTTTGCAAGTCTCAACGTTAATGTTTTTAGTTACATGGATACACCCCACAGAGTTCTCAACCAATTATAAAGACCCATTTTGTGTTGTCTTTAAAGCCCTCCCCATTATTTTTTATTTAGCAGAGAAACTTATGTTTTATAATTTTATAATTTAAATAATTTGTTTCAGGTCATATCTAAAGGATTATCAGAAGTATAACTGGTACTGGAGAACTTAGACAAGTACCAGAAAACTGACATTCGAAAACAAAATACACAAGGCAACAAACTCAAAGTCATAACCAGAATATACACTAAATTATGTAGTTTCAAGTTTTTCATAAAGTTTTCCCATTATTTTGAAAAAAAAAAACTAGGTAGCATACCTGCTTCTTGACACTCTTGGTGATTCCTCAGCAAAGGCAGCATGCCCCTGCTTAGGGATCTGTTGGTGGTTGTTTTGCCTTTTTCAACTGTTTGAGGTACTTTATTTTTTTCCAATAATAGGATGCTTAAGCATACAGTCAATATACAGGGTGGGCCATTTATATGGATACACCTTAATAAAATGGGAATGGTTGGTGATATTAACTTCCCGTTTGTGGCACATTAGTATATGTGAGGGGGGGAAACTTTTCAAGATGGGTGGTGACCATGGTGGCCATTTGGAAGTTGGCCATTTTGGATCCAACTTTTGTTTTTTCAATAGGATGAGGGTCATGTGACACATCGAACTTATTGGGAATTTCACAAGAAAAGCAAATAGTGTGCTTGGTTTTAACGTAAATTTATTCTTTGAGTTATGAGTTATTTACAAATTTCTGACCACTTATAAAATGTGTTCAATGTGCTGCCCATTATGTTGGATTGTCAATGCAACCCTCTTCTCCCACTCTTCACACACTGATAGCAACACCGCAGGAGAAATGCTAGCACAGGCTTCCAGTATCCATAGTTTCAGGTGCTGCACATCTCGTATCTTCACAGCATAGACAATTGCCTTCAGATGACCCCAAAGATAAAAGTCTAAGGTGGTCAGATCGGGAGACCTTGGGGGCCATTCAACTGGCCCTCGACGACCAATCCACTTTCCAGGAAACTGTTCATTTAGGAATGCTCGGACCTGACACCCATAATGTGGTGGTGCACCATCTTGCTGGAAAAACTCAGGGAACGTGCCATCTTCAGTGCATAAAGAGGGAAACACATCATCATGTAGCAATTTCGCATATCCAGTGGCCTTGAGGTTTCCATTGATGAAGAATGGCCCCACTATCTTTGTACCCCATATACCACACCATACCATCAGTTTTTTTGTTCCAACAGTCTTGGAGGGATCTATCCAATGTGGGTTAGTGTCAGACCAATAGCGGTGGTTTTGTTTGTTAACTTCACCATTCACATAAAAGTTTGCCTCATCACTGAACAAAATCTTCTGTGTAAACTGAGGGTCCTCTTTCAATTTTTGTTTAGCCCATTCTGCAAATTCAGTGCGCCAATCTGGGTCATCCTCGTTGAGATGCTGCAGTAGCTGGAGTTTGTAAGGGTGCCATTTGTGAGTAGCTAATATCCGAAGGGATGTTCGACTAATGCCACTCTCCAGTGACATGCGGCGAGTGCTACGCTGTGGGCTCTTGCTGAATGAAGCTAGGACAGCCACTGATGTTTCTTCATTAGTGACAGTTTTCATGCGTCCACATTTTGGCAAATCCAACACTGAACCAGTTTCACGAAACTTAGCAAGCAGTTTACTAACTGTAGCATGGGAGATGGGTGGTCTTGTAGGGTGTCTTGCATTGAAATCTGCTGCAATGACCCGGTTACTGCGTTCACCAGACATCAACACAATTTCTATTCGCTCCTCACGTGTTAACCTCTGCGACATGTCAATGGCTATAAACAAAGAGAAACTTGTAAATAACTCATGAAAGAATAAAGTTACGTTAAAACCAAGCACACCATTGTTTTTCTTGTGAAATTCCCAATAAGTTTGATGTGTCACATGACCCTCTTCCTATTGAAAACAAAAGTTGGATCCAAAATGGCCGACTTCCAAATGGCCACCATGGTCACCACCCATCTTGAAAAGTTTCCCCCCTCACATATACTAATGTGCCACAAACAGGAAGTTAATATCACCAACCATTCCCATTTTATTAAGGTGTATCCATTTAAATGGCCCACCCTGTACTATACATTCCTATGGTTCATTTTAGTTTAAATTATTTGTATTATGTGATTTAAACTACTATAACATTGGTTTGCTATCAGTTTATTTAAAATGTTTTTCTGTAAATTAAGTAGAACAGTATCATGCATTTTTGGCAGCATTTCCATTAGTGTATATTTCAAGTGTAAGTTTCGACTTGCATGCAAAAGCAGATTACAAACATCAAAAGGAACGGAACTTGTTCATAGCTCAAGAGCTACCTGTTAGTTGTGTAATCATCAAAGCTTACATTTTGCCTGGAGCTATAATGGACATCATTTCATCATGGTAGTTGTTACAGATTTCACACCCAAACTATAAAATCAATTTTTATTATTTGACAATGGAAGGAGTAAATTTCCCACTGAACTTGAATCTGTCAGTAATGACATCAGAATAGAAGATATGGGTGTTACTGTGAGGAAAGTGTGAAGGTGAGGTGCTGAACAAGAAGACATTGTTGCAGTTTCAGAGTTTTAGGAGCCAAAATCCTATCAGAAAAGTTTTTTTTTCTCAATAATGATTTATACTGATTTGTCACTGGAAATTGTATTCCTAAGTGTAACTAAATTTTATTTAATTAAAAAAAATTCCATACCTGTTCTTGAAGTTTAAAGTGACATCTATGTGACATTGATACAAACGTGAAAAGCCTTAAAACTTACTAATACTTCTGCTTTGAAGCAGTAAGATTTTTGAATTCTGAAAGCACGACTGAGGCATGTTTATGACAAACACTACTTTTCCTGACATAAGAATATGATAGTTTTCTATTCACCAAGACATTTGTGGTGTCATGTAAATAATGATGTAGAACAGCATGAAATCACAAACATGTCTGAAGGTGTTTAATGCAACACGATCTCTTTAGTAAAATGGTACTGGATGGCAAAACACTGCAACTAGGCAAAACAATTTTTCTGTCCCAGCCAACTTATTCACTTATCAGTGCACACTCCAGCAGTCTCCAATTGGCAGCAAGCCTCAACACACTGTATCAGTGCATGCTCCCAGCCTCTCTCTCTCTCTCTCTCTCTAATAGAGAAATAATAATTGTGTTAAATTAGTGAACTGTACAACTTTTTACTATACTCATCAGAATATGTTCTGTGAGATCTTTTGGGCCACATTGTAACATATGTGAACTTTGTTGTGTAAGGGGAGGATAAAGGGGAGAACATGTAAACTCCACACAGTCATGTGCATCTATATCATATAAATGCTAAGCAGTCCACCTCTGTAGAAAATGATGAATAAATTAACTCCACTCATGTGAAAGCTGTCTATCCAGTTCTTCCAGGCTTGATTTCTTCTTCCAATTTAATTTTTGAAAATGTCTAGAACTCATTGATTGATGTTGACTGAATATTTATCCTTATCAGTTACACAAATGGCAGTGTAACTAGTGCCTAAATGTTCCCATGGTGAAAGCAGTGCTTCCCATTCTTTACAACAAAGGCTTTCATCCAGTATGGTCTTTATTTTCTACTGGTGCATCATTGGTTGCTGGTTGTCTAGAGCCTTGTTATGATCTTTTATTTCCAATGCCGTAACACTTTTTCTCTGATCTTCAATCATTTGGGCTCCTCATCAGTGTACAGTATTTTGGCTTGTATAGATGCAATTCCAACAATGAAGCTAAATGTATCCTTGTCTTCATGGTGGGAGTGGAGTGTGCAGTATATCACCTATGATATCATCTTAATTGTTGTTTTGATGATGTGTGAGCTGAAATTGTCAAATATATATATCTCTCACTTTACAAAAAAACAATCAAAAACACACCTTGAAAGTCTCATGTAGCCAAACGGGATAGACTACTTACTGTGTGTACGCATATATAGGCTTACATGGTCAGGGCATAGCAAACTAAAAATAAGTGATTAACAGCCCCACAATTTCTGTCATTGGATTTAATTGCAAGAAATAGGTCATCATCACTCGCATTAAGGTTGTTTGCCTTTGAAAAGACTGATGTTGCTCAAAAGATGACAATCTGCAAACTATTATCGGCAATTGCTTGTCGTTAGAGAGTTCAAAACTTTCTTGTTTTACCACCTACGAACTAACCACCACATAGAATATGAAGAATATGAAAAGCTTCAGGATTCATCTGTCCACAACCGCTCTAAATCACCCATGGTACAAGCACAAAAACATACTCGGCAAAGTTAAAAGTGCCATACTATAAGAAAGCAACAGATGTCATGATATGGCTGTGAGAAGACCTCATGGTTTGCATGACAACAGATATGGGCCTAACATTCTGCACTACTGATTAACTGAATAAGGCTTCCTTGTTTTGGACATAAGCTTTATATTGCCAATGATGAGTGATTTGGGTTTCTATTTAAAATACAATTTAAGTGAAATTGATCTACTTTGGAGTGCTGTAGGTGTCAGACAAAAAAAAAAAATCAATTTGAACAATAATAATTGAAGAATTTTTTTATTTCCGTAAGAAGCATATGCCAATTGGCCGCTCTTTATTTTGCAAGCCGTCTCGGATGGGGGACCTTGATTCCAAAGCACATTATACTGTTCTTTTAAATGCTGACACAGATCCCCACCTCCTTGCCCTGCTCCATTCTGCCCCTGTGGCTGCAGAAGTTGGGGCATGTGATGACACAAGGGTGTGAGCAAAAAAGAAAAAAGTCTTTTGGCAGCTATTTTATAAAAAAAAAAAAAAAAAAAACCTGGAATACAGAGAAAACAAGTCTCTGCCCACTGCCAGAAAAAAGAGATCAAGATCTACTTGATGATACCTGAGGTAGACAGTGATGTAGATTCACTTGAGTAGTGGAAAACACAAGAAGTACATTTCCCCAAATTGGAGAAACTTGCAAAATAGTACTTGTGCAGCCCTTCTAAGAGGGTTTTCAGCACCGGAGGAAATATTGTAACATGTTACCATGCTGCTGTGAACAGACTGATGTTTTCTTTCACACAACCTGAAATTTCCTCAGTATATTTTTTACAATTGTTTTATTTTTTCTGATATATTTGTGCGATGCTGGACAGAACTTAGTAATGTGTTTAAGAATGTTATTGGTTTGGGTTTTCTAATATCTTTGTGGAATATGACAGTTTGTATGTTTGCAAATGCTATAGTTTTTTTTTACTGTACAATATTTGACAGAACTTTGTATTTTTACACTTTAGTACAGTATGTTAGATTTTTGTTCTTGCGTCTATGTTGCCCAATTCACCTTACAGTAGAACCGTTTATCTGGACCGTCATGTTCATGCTCTGTAGTTCAGTTATGATTAGTATTTTGTTCCCTTTGGATTGGTATCTTGTTTACATTAAGGGTAAGTGTCCTTTCAAAAATGCTCTCATTTATAATAGTTTTGTTGGTCTTAGTGCAATTTTTGTGAAATCCTGTAGGCCTCTTTGAAATGGTTTACTCATGTGTGCAATGTTTGATCTCAGTAATAATTTGGTGATTTTAACGTTTTTGTGTTATTTTGCTTCAGTTTTAAGTAAATAAATAAGACCTGTTTTCTATAACTGTTGTTTCCATTAATCACATTAGTAAGCTACAATTAATATCCTACTAACAAGACCAAGCTAGACCAATAAGACTTTTACAGACATTTTTAAAGGATGCAAAATATCACCTAATTATTGTTATCGTCAAAGTCCCAGAAAAATTTCGAGATGTAATTTTTTGCCAATATTGCACACCCCTAATATGTGGACTGTTTATTTGCCTAAATATAAAGAAAAATCCAACCCAAATTGCTCAAATTACTCTCGTTAGAACTAAAAGTGACAAAAAGTGCTACTTGAACAATCATTAAGGAGAGAAATAGGCAAAGAGATGAAAATGAAATGGATACAATGTTTAACAATATGCATACAATCTTAATATACAGTCAACACTCAAGAACATTATTCACTTGAAAACCAACATATTCGGTGTATCAATAGTTTTTAATGTTCTTCTTTTCACATTTTTACTGATACCATAGACCAAAAAAAAAAAAATTCTTTACTTTAGAAAACAATAGAAATCTGAACTTATCCTCTAATAACAAACAAGTGCAGTTTTGGCCTATATAGTTTCCATTTCAGTTGTTCATAGATGTCATAGGGGTGAGTGATTTTTTTTTTTTCTTTGCCAACAAGTTGAGCATTATTACCAAATATTTTTTCTGTAAAACATAAGTGTGGTGTTGTTAAATGTCAATAAAAATTTGGCTCAAAAAATCCTTGATGAAAGTGACAAAAGAAATTAAGGCTTCACATTATGTGGAAGTGAAGAGATTAATGTTGCCATAATGTGGGTTAGTCATATTGTGCAATTGGTACAGGAGGTCATTCAAGGCATATTAGAATGCTATGCACATTCCTTTGGCTAATTTACAGTATCTTTGGAAGAGAGAAATGCCTTTTTCTGACCATATTTCAAGAAATACTGTATAGCAGAAGTAGTTTTACAGGCAAGCATATCAAAGCTAAAACCATTTCTGTTCATGTTTCCTTTTAGAAGGAAAAATCCCGAACAAAGCACATCTCTTATTAAATAGTGTGGAAGTGATTAACTTCTTAACTCTTTTCTTCTTTTTATTTTTCAGTTGTATATGTATCAGTTGTTCCGAAGTTTAGCGTATATCCATTCCTTTGGAATCTGTCATCGAGACATAAAACCCCAAAACCTACTGCTCGACCCAGAAACTGCTG
This sequence comes from Polypterus senegalus, assembly GCF_016835505.1. Lineage (NCBI taxonomy): Eukaryota > Metazoa > Chordata > Cladistia > Polypteriformes > Polypteridae > Polypterus > Polypterus senegalus. Next base: position 53,538,375 of record NC_053155.1, read on the forward strand.
TTTTGAAGTTGTGTGATTTTGGAAGGTAATATATTTTAAAAATTTGTTTTATTTCATTTTCTTCATTTTGATATGGATTGTTGCTTGCATAAAAGGTAAAAAAAAAAAAACCAAACAAACAAAATCAACACAATTACTGATAGTGTTTGGTTATAAATAGTTACGTTTTTGCCTCTTTTTCTAATATTCAATTGCCATATCTTACCTGAAACAGTCACCTCTGTATTGTTCATGGAAAGAAACATTTTAGCACTTGGTTTTAAAGCTAAATCTAGACAGGTCTGTCACACAGTTAGCACATGGATCTGTTGCTCATTTGGCATAACAAGTGGTGCTTATTTGATAGAACTGTCACAAAAAGTGATTTGCAAGATTTTAAAAGATCACGGTACAGACATGCATTAATTCACATTCACCAAGTTAAGGTGATTTGTACTTATGGCCAAAAGCCAAGAAAAACAATAGGGTAATAATGCTCTAGATGTTCCCAAAACCAGCCACAGTAATAAATTAAAGTGCTTTCAAACTCTGGAAGTCTTGGTGTCTATTCTGCTACTTGTTTACCTTCTGCCTTTTTTCAAATGTGTTCACAACTATATGAAACTGCCATGCAATTGAATGGCACAACATACTCGGTCTAATGGCATAATCCACTAACAAACAGGGTTGATCATTGACAGCATTTTAAATAATTATTATTGATAATGTTGATTAGTTGTTGCAACTCTAATATTAGTAATGCTAGCTATAGAAGTATCACTATTTTTACATCCAGTTACAGTCACAGATTTTAGTGAGTGATTGTCCTGTCTAAATCTTCTTCCATTACTATGTGGATGAACCAGACAATACATTTATTTCTTTCAAACTGTTCTTAGGTATTTTTAATGTGGCAAAGAGTAAATATGATGCATTAGGATAGGTTTGTAAGTGTGGAGATAGTTGAGGAGGTGTGGAGCAGGTTTAAAAGTGTTTTGAACATAATGCAATGCAAGTTTATCCTAAAATTTAGGAGCTGTAGGGAACTGAAGAAAACTGCAGTGGATAAATAAGGAGCTGAAAAAAGTTACTAAAAATGCTAAATAAGGTGATTAAGAACAAATACCTCCAGCATGAACTATGAGGCTTGTGAGAGCAACAGTTCAAAAAAAAAATTGACATGCTGTTTTACGACCAACCAAGTTGAGGCCATCCATACTTATGGCCAAGGCCATAGGAAAACAATATGTTAATTATGTTCTACAAATTGTTAAACCAGCTGCAAGAGGCCACAAAGGCTATATACCTTTTTTTATCCCGTATTATAGCAGTGCTGCCAGCTATAGAATGATGAACTCTGCATAGAAGCAGTGAGAGAAGTAGTGGTGGAGCTGCAAATTCAGCAATCTCTCTGCTGTTGTCCATTCTTTGCTAATGCCACAACTAAAAAATTGCCACGAACTAGCTAGGTATTTAAAAAAAAAAACACATTGCATTGCCAGAGTTTCTGTCTTCAGGGCCCTGATTAGCCATGCCTTGCATCCTTTTTGTTTTTTGAATTCACTCTTCATGCATTTGACACATTTTTGTTACAGTTCTGTACTGATGCTTTGCACTTTTTCTTCCTTTATGAAGCTAGAAAACTCTTATAAATACTAATAAATCTTTAGTTTTTTTATTTTTTTTATTCATTCACAGGGTGTTGTGTTTTTTCTGACTCTCGGATGACCCTTTTAAGGTTTGTTTTGATCAGAGCTTCTCCACGTGGCCAATTCTATGCATTAGGCCACCACTGTCTTCCCTTACATGGACAAGGTGTGTGGCAACAGAGACTTAAGGTTGCTTTCTGCGATGTCATAGCAGCAGTTAAAGTATATGTACTGGTGACCCACATCAGACCCACAGAGTCTCAGTTGTCATGACCTATGCACTTCGAGACTAACACTTGGCCAGATGGAACCATAAGATGGCACATGACTTTATTAGGAAGGCTGAAAAGCAGTTGGAGAGAAATTTTGCTTTAAAAGCAAAAGGTTACCTGTAATGCCCCAGTGCCCTCGGCTTGGCGCATATCTAACTCCCAGACATTGTGTAGTTCATAGCCAAGTCCCCCCATGAGAAAATTACACACCCAGACAAGTTTTCTGCAATGTGCAAAATAACAGACGGATTTTATTAAGTTTTGTGCTGTCTTCAAATAATAATTAAAATGCTCACTTTTAAAATTCAAATAGTCCACTCCAGCGATTGAATTAAAAACATATATATAAATCATGTCAAAAATACTGTAGTGGGAACTATTGAGGAGGTGCTAGTAATTTAGAGACTAAAGGGAGAAGTGCTGCTTAGATTAAATGAGTTGAAATTTCATCGGGAGCAGATGACAATTATCCTGTTGTGTTCAAGTATGTTAATCAGTACACACATAAGTCCTTGTAGCATATTTTTCAAAGGGCAAGAAGCTATTAATTTATTATCCTATTATTTTTGAAAGATAATTAGGATCATCCAGTAACAAAACAACATAGCTTAATATTCATCACAGGGAAATTAATAAAACCAAGTGTTAAGGAAAAGATGGAGCATCACAAGTCAAGAAGAGGTGTATTTGTAAATATCATGGAGTTAGACAGTTGAGATTTGTTTTATTAATATGCTAGAGTTCTATGAGGAAGCAAAAAAAGAATATAATCAAAGAAGTGCAAATGTATTATCTTGATTTTTTTCTACGCCGTAAAATACAGGGCTAGAGCGGAGTTTTATCCCCATTTCTTCCAGTGACAGGGACACTTGATTTGCAGCTAGAAAACTAATGCCATTGCATGTTCCAATATTCACCAGTCTTAATTTGTCTAGGGGGCAATGACTTGAGCAGATTCCTGTTTACTTAGATTTGTGTAGAGTAATGTCAACTGCATTTTATTGTTCTGGACAAGACAGGTTTTACACTACTCTATGCTGATAATGCCATTTGACCAAAAGTATAAAATCTCAAGGTTGACAACTTCATAGCAGCATAATAGTGTGGTGTTTTCCACATTGGTTCAGCTCTGATGACATTCAAAAGAATTTTTAATTAAACTTGTAAAAATAATGCGAGGATAAATGTATTTGCTATATCCTGTATTTTCAAGACTTAGAGCCAGCATAACAAAACTTTCAGATCTTTTTGAGCTTAATGCTTATTGTATTTATAATATACTGTAGATAGTACATTATTTGTTCCAATAGGAAAATTTGGCTTTTTACAGATGCTCAGTGCATAAGCTTTATGTTATAGGCTGTGTTATTTACCAGTATGCATAGTTTTATGGTGATTTCGTATAAATAAAAATTTAAAATGTAATTTAAACAGTATCAAAATGAGGTGACAAGAAAAGCAACAAAAAATAGATTGGGATGCTGATCATGATAATAAAAAAAAAAACACCCTTGATTCAAAATGTTCTAATTTAAAGTTGGAAGAATAAAATTAGGAAATGCATGATAAACATTTCATTCCAAAAAATTATATAATTTATAAAGTTGTGCAAGGCTTAATGGGAGTAAATAAAAAATGAAAACAATTTACATAAGAGATGAGACCATTAGATGCAGCGTGTTACCAGGAAACCTGCACTTCAATGTCCAGCTGCTTATTTCTTTCATCTGATTGCCATTTTCAATTCAGTAGCTACGTAAATGTTTCAGTTGTTTAATGATGAACACACTTAAAAATTTGCATTACATGAGAAACAATTCGCATAAATGCTAATTTTATTTGTAAATATAATTAAATCCGATTCTATTGAAACAAAAGAAAGATCTGCAAGAAATTAAAAAATTCTGAAGTACTTTATTACGTTTGTTTTGATTGTTTTTGCACATTCTAGCATACTTTATTATTATTTCTTGGATGCTACACAGTTTCACAGCTGACATATCTTCAGCTACTTGAGCAAATGCAGTTTTGATTGTGATTAATATTTTTTGCATTTCATTCACAGATGATTAAACATAATAATAAGTAATCATCCACCCCATTTGTTTTTGACCTATAGGCAGACCCTTGTAATGGGATGCCATATCCAAAATTTGCTATCACCTTCCTTTTCACACTCTGGTACATTCTACACCCTTTAATTTTGCCCATATTGTCCAGTGGCATAATTCTTGATACAACTGGCTTTTTGCCCGGGGCCTTTCTTGTGATATCACATCATGTTTGAGCAAATTTTCCAGATGGTGCAACTGTTTGATTCAAATAGGTTTTTCCTCTCCTACACTTCTCGGCACCACCCTACACTCCTTTGTCCAGCTTATTCTCTTCATTGTTCTCCAAAACCATGTGTCACATGCTTCCAAACATTTCCTTAATGTTTCTAAGTGTTTCCGCTCCATAGAGTAAAGCCTTGCATACTTCTACCATTCACTTTTTTAGTTCTATATTCATCCAACTAGTTAAGAGACTTTTCTTAATCTTGCCTTCAACAAAATCAGAAACCCATGAACTGGAATTAATCTGGTATAGTGACTAAAATCATTCTAGGGAGTTGGCAGCATTACTATGTCTCTGAATTGAATTTATCTAGTTGTGTCATTTGTTTGTGAGCATACTGAAAGTAGTTTTAGCCTAAGAGTATAAACCTGTGCTGGAACTTTGGATAGGCCCAACTCTGGTAAACTAAGTTCTTTTGTATTGAACTAAAACATGTATTATACCAGTGGCAAAAATCAAAAGAGAAAGGTGTACAGTGTTTCTACCCCATCCCTACATTGAGAGCATGCTCTCTAACAATTTGAAAGTGTGATTAAAAAAAATAAAGTTTAGTATATAGACAAATTATATTAGTATATAGACATTGTTAATATTATACAAAATTATTGTCTGTCTGTTATACTTTCATTGTTATCACTCTTTAATTTAATATTGTTCTTTAACAGTATGCTGCTGGAGTATGTGAATTTCCCCTTGGGATTAATAAAGTGTCCGTCTGTCTGCGCACAGAGAGCCTTACAAAATAAACATAAACTGTAGACAGGAATGTCAGTGTACATGGTGAGCCAAAATGAAGTACCACATTTCTCAAGATCATTGTGCGAGGTAGAGATAGCCGAGTGGGTTGGGGTTAGGGTACTTTGATAGGTGATCGATCCACTGTTGTTTTCTGTAAGCAACATGCCTTGGTCAAGTGTGCGCTTCAACAACAACAAATCCATCAGCATTCCTCCTAATGGAGAGATCTTATTCAGAATCGCATAGTGAGTTGTAAGTGGGCATTGAACTAGTTAGTTTGTGTTTGCACCTACACCAAACCACCTGAAAAAAGTGTTTTTGTATACTTGAGTCATACATAACATGGCATTGTCAACTAGGGCTGCAACTAATGATTATTTTGGTAGTAGACTAATCGTTCAATTTCTCCCCCCATACCCCGATTAGTCACGATTATTTCATGCCTGACTATTTTGATGCCTGCGACTTGTGGTTGCACATCCTGTTCTGGGCTCCAGTGCATGTCTTACCTCATCTGCTCACGTCTGTCTGCCTGTGAATGTCACCCTGATGTGTCTGCATTAACACGATTAAAATTAATAATAATCAAATTAAAATAACAACCAGTGAAACATATGAATTTGAAAATAATCAGATGTTTTATATTAGTGTGACCGTCACAATAAAAGAGAACTACATTAAACAATACAAACTAAAGTGCACATAGTCTTAAAAAAAAAAAAATGCATTTATCTTAACCAAAAATGACCACTGGTGTGTCTTAAAGTCCAAATGTTTAAATAAAGCTTCAATACAAATAAAATAAAACAATAATGTACAGTTTATAAAAGATTCAGTTCGTATATTCCTGATTGCAGTGCAGGAACGTGAGTATTTCAACATGCTCTGGTGTGAGGCTGGCTCTTTTCTTTGAGACAATGCCCCCAGCTGCTGAGAAGAGACGCTCAGAGGGAGTAGAGGTAGCAGGAATACACAAAAATAATTCTGCAGATAGAGAAAGATGTTTTAATCATCGCACTCTGAAGGAAAAGTGTTGTAGTTTATGACATCATGTACTATATTATGCCAAAATAAAAAAAATAACAGACTAAAATATGTAACAAGCTAATTACTGATATACTCCAAAACACAAGCTACCCAGCGTTAGTTAGAGATGGTTTACTATTCATATAAACTCAAATATTATACAAAAAAAAAGAAGAAAAAAAAACTAGGACGGCTCAGCTGCTCCTGTTCACTCGTTTACAAACACGTTGGCAAACATAACTGAAATTATATTCACTTAAACCGCCGAAACCGGCTAGAGTCGGTTTCCAGTGCAGTTTGGAAGCACACTGAAGCCGAGTATATGCGGCGACATACACTCATTGAACTCTGCAACCAGCTAAAGTTGTTTCTCAGTGCAATTTGCCAGCATGTAGGGGGCGAGTATATTTGGTGACGTACATTCATTGAACCCTGCAACAGGCTATATTTGCTTCACAGAGCAATTTGGCAGCACACTGAAGCTGATCAGTCAGTGCCGTACATTTGTTGAGCAGCCAGCTCATGAGCACTGCCGGCCCCGACAGAACCGCAGCACCACTGTCTCTGGGATTCAGCCGCTGCACTAGACAAGCCTGCAATCCTCAGCGTTTCTGTGTGTTTGTGTGCAGCCAGTTCAAGCGCAATTGGCTCGGTGATTTACTGAATTTTATCAATGGCTTCAGTTGCACCTTGAACATATAATAATACATCATAGTTTTTTTTTTATAGTTCATTTGCAGTGTGTAAAATGATCAGTGTTGCAGTAATTCTGATGCTCTTTGCATGTCAAAAAATATGTTCCAATAAAATTTCACATTTTCTTTGTGAATTGTGACGTTTACTTAAAAACTGCAGCTAAAAAGTATTTGGCGTCCAGGGGTGCATTAACCCTCAAGTATGTGTCAGTTTAAGGGTTAACAATCATTGTCGAAACCTTGGATTACACATTATAGTACAAACATCAACGTTAACACGTGACACTAACTTTACTCACTAAAACTTCAGGATGCTTGCGTTTCAGATGCTCATGCATCGCTGTGGTGCTGCCGTGAAAAGAATGCTCCGCTTTACATAATCTGCATTAAACTTTTTTTGCTTATTTGGTGAAGTTCTCCCACACTTTAGAAAGTTTCTGCCTCAATTTTTTTCCATTTCCTTCCCCCTCCTCTACCCAACTCGCCATTGCAACCATGTTTATTTTCCTCTACATTCTTCTCCTCAGATGTTGTTCTTCATTGGTAGGACAATAACAAATGATACTGCCCCCAGATGTTCATGTAGTGCATTGCAGTTACAAAAACCAATGTGGTTCTTTGTGACTGGAGCCTCTATTCTGTTTATGACGTGTCGACAATAAAAAAAAATCTGTGTCGACGATTTTTTGTAGTCGACGTCGTCGATTACATGGACTAAAGTTGCAGCCCTATTGTCAACCCTATTTAACCTAATTAACATTTGTAAGTGGCTGGAGCCTACCATTTCAGCATCAGTTACAAGGCAGGAGCAGTCTGAGGATGAGCTGCCAGTCCATCATAAGGTCCACTCACTCAATCACTCACTAACTTGCACTGGCTGTTAATTGTAAAATTCTGAAACTTTTCGGTTTGTGTTGGATTTGTGGACTAAATTGTATGGGTGTGTCTTCATCAAAATGCACACATTTCTGCCTGAAAAGCATTGTCAGTAAATCCTGTTGTTGTATGCACAGTGGATTCCAAACGATATGAAATCTCAAATTTATTTCAATGTTTGTGCATATGTATGTGTAGTAATATAAATATACAAAAATACTCAGCTGAGCAGTTAAAGCATTGAATAAATTGGTAACATTTATTTGGAAAGTAACACATCTCAAAAGTGTTTAGTGAATCCATGATGTTGTCTTACTTTATTATCTTGTACTTACTGTGTAAAAACTATCTTTTTACTCTGTAATTATACAGAGTGTAGTTATGGACACCTAGCCTAATGTGATACTGTTTCTTATCTAAATTTTGTTAATTAACAAATAATACAATACAAATTTGAGAAAGAAAAGTTAAAAACACAGTGGTAGGATGCCTGTTGTTGCAAAGTCCTGGCTCTGTCAGATTAATTTCCCTCAGTTTGAGTATTTCTTCTACTGACTATTGACTTTTTTTGTTATTTCCTATATCAGATTATGGAAAGTTAAGTCTGCATTTGAATTGTCATTCATGTTGTGGTGTTGTGAATCATCTTTCTTCTTGTCTGCGGTCTTGAGCCTCTTTCTGAATGGTGTCTTACAATTAGCATACTTTATCTGGTACTAGCTAAAATACCCAGCATTGCCCGTGAGGAAAATAAAGTTGTTTTTTTTTTTGTTTTTTTAATTGTTTGAGAAAAACATAATTAAAAAAGTAAAACTACGTTAACAAACAATAAAGACTCATTAATGTGCTTGTCTTGCGGTCTTGTATGTATGTTATCATTCAGTTGACGCTCGGATCCAGCCAACTCTATTTAATTTCAAAAGCAGCAGAGGGGTGCAGTGAAGCTCAAACATAAAGAATGCTGGCAGTCGACTGTGTAGCAGCACGGGATCCTAGAAAGTATTAAAATCATCAGAAGTACTCTGGGCATCTCTTGCTGACGTGCTCGCATCGTTTGTGCATTACCAGCTAAGCGACTGTCTTTCTGAGGAGGTTTCCTTTTGCCATTGTGCTGGCTTCGCTTGCGTATCCTCGGAGTTGGAGCCCTCACCCCGACTCTACGTCTCACTTCCATGCCGAACACACACTTGCACATGTAGCACTCTAATAATTTCAAAAGAAATAAAGAATGTTGGCAGTCACCTCCATTATGCCCTTTGGTGATCGTTCGGAGTGTCAACTGGGTGATACCATGCATACATGAGCGCAAGATCACCCCCCACCCTACCCAGAAGGGGGTGGATTAGGATTCATTTCACCCTACAGTATTTTTAGTCGACCATTGAGAAACGTGTACCAAGTTTCATGAAAATCGCTCCAGCTGTTCGGAAGTGATGCTGGAACATGCATACATACACACATTGACTTTTATCTATCTATCTATCTATCTATCTATCTATCTATCTATCTATCTATCTATCTATCTATCTATCTATCTATCTATCTATCTATCTATCGAGAGAAACATTTATTTATATAGCATGTTTTCATACAAATGATGTAGCTCAATGTGCTTTACAAGATGAAGAAAGAAAAGTTTATAAAAATTTAAAAATAAGATTAGGCAATACTAAATAACAAAAGAATAAAGTAAAGTCCGATGGCCAGGAGGACAGAAAAAAACAACAAAAAAACTCAAGAGGGCTGAAGGGAAAAAAAAATCTCTAGGGGTTCCAAGGCCACAAGACTGCCCAGCCCCCACTGGGCATTTTACCTAACATAAATGATCTAAATCAGTCCTAATGGTTTTCAGGCTTCATGTAGAAGAAAATTAGATGATGATGGTCCATCAGTGTAGGAACTGTATGGTGCCTTGATCATGCACCACCACAGAAAACCTGTAAAAGAACAGTGGAGAAAGTGGGGTTGGTATGGATTGTGGAGCCTTGATAAAAGCAATAATTAAATGCATATACAGAATATCAGGGTTACATTAAAATGAAGCCATTTGATGAAGCTAGCTAGTTGCAATTGATTTATGTATTTTTGGGTAGTCCTGAGAGGGAGTGTATTACAGTAATCTAAAGTTGACTAAAAACAAAAGTGTGAACTTATTTATTTGTTTATTTATTTTTAAATCCTTATACACTGAGCTTTATACACTTTCATTTTGATTGTTTTCCTGATATACATTTACGTTTTATCTTTTTTTCTGTTTGTAGTGCAAAGCAGTTGGTCCGTGGAGAACCCAATGTTTCCTATATTTGCTCGCGGTACTACAGAGCACCAGAGTTGATCTTTGGTGCCACAGATTATACCTCCAGCATAGGTAAGATATTACAAAACAACTTTAAATTGTAATTTATTAAGGCTAACTTAATTTCAAAATCTGGTGTGTGTGTGTATATATATATATATATATATAATTTCACAAAAGTGAGTACACCCCTCATATTTTTGTATATATTTGATTATATCTTTTCTTGGGACAACACTAAAGATATGACACTTTGATACAATGTCAAGTAGTCAGTTTACAACTTGTATAACAGTGTAAATTTGCTGTCCCCTCAAAATAAATCAGCACACAGCCATTAATGTCTAAACCACTGGCAGCAAAAGTGAGTACTTTACATTTACTGACATTAAAATTTCATCTGCCACAAATCTGTCCAAGGCTGTATGCTATCCAAGTCCTTCTGTAAAGATATAACGGATTCCAAATTATCTGCTAGCCCACCTATCTTGGTATCATCTGCTAACTTAACCAGCTTGTTACTTATATTCCTATCTAAATCAATTATATTTATTAAAAAAGCAGCCGCCCTGACCCCCTGTGGAACACAACTCTTAACATCAGTCAATTCTGATGAGGTTCCTCGCACCATCACCCTCTGCTTCCTGTGTTTGGGCCAATTCTGCACCAATCTAAAAACATCACCCTGAACTCCCACTTCTTTTAATTTGATGCCCAGCCTTTCATGTGGCACCTTATCAAATGCTTTCTGAAAGTCCAGATAAATAATATCATAAGCTCCACTTTGATCATATCCTTTTGTTGTTAGTAAAATACAACCTCCCTCTTCTGAACCCATGCTGACTGTTCCTAATAACTCCTCTACTTACAAGGTGTTGCTCAATCTTATTCTTAATAATTCCTTCCACTAATTTTCTGGTGATGCATGTTAAGCTTACTGGCCTATAGTTGCTTGGATCTGCGCTGTCACCCATTTTATATAATCATGGCCAAAATTATCGACACCCCTGGAATTTTCCCAGAAAATGCACCATTTCTCCCAGAAAATTGTTGCAATTACAGATGTTTTGGCATACACATGTTTATTTCCTTTATGTGCATTGGAACAACACAAAAAAAACAAAGAAAAAAAGCCAAATCTGACATCATGTCACATAGAACTCCAAAAATGGGCCTGACAAAATTATTGGCAAAATTAATTTTCAAAATTGTGGGTGCATTCGCACCAAAGAGTTCAATCTTTGTCTCATCAGACACGAGAATTTTGTTTCTCATGGTCTGAGAGTCCTTCAGATGCCTTTTGGCAAACTCCAGGCGGGCTGCCATGTGCCCTTTACTAAGGAGTGGCTTCCGTCTGGCCACTCTACCATACAGGCCTGATTGGTGGATTGCTGCAGAGATGGTTGTCCTTCTGGAAGGTTCTCCTTTCTCCACAGAGGACCCCTGAAGCTCTGACAGAGTGACCATTGGGTTCTTGGTCACCTCCCTGACTAATGCCCTTCATCCTCCCCCCACCGATCACTCAGTTTAGATAGCCGGCCAGCTCTAGGAAGAGTCCTGGTGGTTTCGAATTTCTTCCACTTACAGATGATGGAGCCCACTGTGCTCATTGGAACCTTCAAAGCAGCAGAAATTTTTCTGTAGCGTTCCCCAGATTTGTGCTTCGAGACACAATTCTACAGACAATTCCTTTGACTTCATGCTTGGTTTGTGCTCAGACATGAACTGTCAACTTTGGGACCTTATATAGACAGGTGTGTGCCTTTTACTAAAGATGGACTTCAATTAAGCTGCAGAAACATCTCAAGGATGATCAGGGAAAACAGGATGCACCTGAGCTCAATTTTGAGCATCATGGCAAAGGTTGTGAATACTTATGTACATGTGCTTTCTCAATTTTTTTATTTTTAATAAATTTGCAAAAATCTCAAGTAAACTTTTTTCACGTTGTCATTATGGGGTGTTGTGTGTAGAATTCTGAGGAAAAAAATGAAGTTAATTCATTTTGGAATAAGGCTGTAACATAACAAAATGTGGAAAAAGTGATGCGCTGTGAATACTTTCCGGATGCACTGTACTTGAGAACGCCAAAATCCTTCTGGGCTAACGTCTTGTGGACAGATGAGACCAAGGTAGAGCTTTTTGGTAACATCTAGAACAATTAGAACAATCTAGACGAGAACAGGCCATTCAGCCCAACAAAGCTCGCCAGTCCTATTCACTTGCTTCCTCCAAGAAAACATCAAGTCGAGTTTTGAAAGTCCCTAACGTCTTACTGTCTACCACACTACTTGGTAACTTATTCCAAGTGTCTATCGTTCTTTGTGTAAAGAAAAACTTCCTAATGTTTGTGCGAAATTTACCCTTAACAAGTTTCCAACTGTGTCCCCGTGTTCTTGATGAGCTCATTTTAAAATACAAGTCTCGATCCACTGTACTAATTCCCTTCATAATTTTAAACACTTCAATCATGTCACCTCTTAATCTTCTTTTGCTTAAACTGTAAAGGCCCAGCTCTTTTAATCTTTCCTCATAATTCAACCCCTGTAGACCTGGAATCAGCCTAGTCGCTCTTCTCTGGACCTTTTCTAGTGCTGCTATGTCCTTTTGTAGCCTGGAGACCAAAACTGCACACAGTACTCAAGATGAGGCCTCACCAGTGCATTATAAAGGTTGAGCATAACCTCCTTGGACTTGTACTCCACAGATCGTGCTATATAACCTAACATTCTGTTAGCCTTCTTAATGGCTTCTGAACACTGTTTGGAAGTTGATAGCTTGGAGTCCACTATGACTCCTAAATCCTTCTCATAAGGTGTACTCTCGATTTTTCGACCGCCCATTGTGTATTCAAACCTAATATTTTTACTTCCTATGTGTAATACTTTACATTTACTGACATTAAATTTCATCTGCCACAAATCTGCCCAAGCCTGTATGCTATCCAAGTCCTTCTGTAATGATATAGCAGTTCCAAATTATCTGCTAATCCACCTATCTTGGTATCATCTGCAAACTTAACCAGCTTGTTACTTATATTCCTATCTAAATCATTTATATATATTAAAAATAGCAGCGGCCCTAGCACTGACCCCTGTGGAACACCACTCTTAACATCAGCCAGTTCTGATGAGGTTCCTCGCACCATCACCCTCTGCTTCCTGTGTCTGAGCCAATTCTGCACCCATCTAAAAACATCACCCTGAATTCCCACTTCTTTTAACTTGATGCCCAACCTCTCATGTGGCACCTTATCAAATGCTTTCTGAAAGTCCAGATAAATAATATCATAAGCTCCACTTTGATCGTATCCTTTTGTTGCCTCCTCATAGAATTCCAACATGTTAGTAAAACACGACCTCCCCTTCTGAACCCATGCTGACTGTTCAGAATAACTCCTGTCCTTGTCATGTGTTGCTCAATCTTATCCTTAATAATTCCTTCCATTAATTTTCCTGTGATGCTTGTTAAGCTTACTGGCCTATAGTTGCTTGGATCTGCCCTGTCACCCTTTTTATATAATGGGATGATATTTGCCATTTTCCAGTCCTTTGGAATCTCTCCAGTGCACAGTGACTTCCTAAAAATATGTGTCAAGGGTTTATATATGTACTCACTAGCCTCCTTAAGAACACGAGGATAAATATTATCTGGGCCTGGTGATTTGTTTGATTTCATCTTATTTAATCTGAGCAGCACTTCTCCCTCTACAATTTCCAAATCCCTCAGTACCTCCTTAGTAGTTGTGTTTACCTCTGGCAGGTTATCCACTTGCTCACTTGTAAACACCTCAGAAAAATGTAAGTTTAGGGCATCTGCTATTTCATTGTCTGTATCTTTTAATTCCCTTTACTATTCCTGATGAACTTGACCTCCTCCTTAACTGTTCTTTTACTACTAAAATACTGAAAGAATCTCTTGGGGTCTTCTTTGCCTTATCTGCTATATTCCTCTCCAACTGTCTTTTAGCCTCTCTGATATCCTTCTTAATGGTTGCCCTCATGTTCTCATACGCTCACGGTTCTCTTTGCAGTCATTAGTCTTATATGCCTTATACAGCAGTTTTTCCTTTGCAACTTCTTTTTAAATCTTTATTAATCCATCGTGGAGATTTTTTTAGTTTCCTATTACTTCCAAATTTAGGTATGTATCTGTCCTGCATTACATGTAAAACATTTTTAAACCTGTTCCACTGCTCCTCGACTGTCTCCACATTTAAAAGCTTATCCCAGTCTATCCTACTTAGACTTTGTGCATCTGCTCAAAATTAGCCCTACTAAAGTTCAACTTAACAATTTTAGTCTTTGCATCTGTACTCTTACAAAATACTGAGAATTGTATTACATTATGGTCACTTGACCCTAGTGGTTCAATCACCTCTACACCCTCAATTCTATCCTGATTATTACAGAATACTAAATCCAGATAGGCTTCACCCCTTGTTGGTGCTTTAACATGCTGTGTTAAAAACAGTGCTGATTACTTCTAAAACTCCTGCTCTTGTGCTCCTCCATCTGTAAGGTTATCCCAGTTAATATTTGGATAATTAAAGTCCCCATGACTATAATATCCCCTGTAAACTTGCCTTTTGATATTACTAAAAGATGTGTGTTGAAATTACTGTCTGAATTGGGTGGTCTATAACACACTCCTAAAATGAGACCTTTTTCCCTAATATTTTCCAGGCGAAGCCACATGTCCTCACTAAGATGGGGCTCATCATCCAACTGAAGATGACTTACATTTAATTCCTGTTTGGCATAAACAGCAACCCCACCTCCTTTTCTGTTCTGTCTATCCTTCCTAAAAATGTGTATCCCTCTATGTTACACTCATCCCCATCTTTGTTATTTAGCCAGGTTTCCGTTATTGCTATAATATCATAATTGTGCTCTGCTACATACAACTCCAACTCACTTACCTTATTTTTGATACTTCTAGCATTAAGGCAAGCTATTTTTAATGTGTTAATCCTTCTATCTTTACGTGTTTGCTTAAAATTTACATTACTATGCATTTTTATTTCTACACCATTGTTTGTTCTTCCATGTATAGATCTAAATCTGGCCTGTCCTAAACTCCCTGCCCCCCCATTCCCTAGTTTAAACAATCCTCGACTAGCCTACACATACGCCTCCCCAATACATTGGTGCCCCTCCGGTTCAGATGTAACCCGTCACGGCGGAACAGGTCCCATCTGTTCCAAAAGGAGTCCCAATGCCCCATAAACCTATACCCTTCTACCCTGCACCAAGATTTGAGCCACGCGTTAAGCCTTCTAATCTCCTCAATCTTACCTGGACTGGCGCGTGGCACAGGCAGAACTTCGGAGAAGACTACCTTGTCAGTTCTGCTCCTCAGCTTGGTACCTAACTCTTTGAATTTGGATGTTTACAGAAAATGGAATGAGGCCTACGAAGAAAAGAACACAGTACCTACAGTCAAACATGGTGGAGGTTCTAAGATGTTTTGGGGATGTTTTGCTGCCTCTGGCACTGGATGCCTTGACTGTGTGCAAGGCATCATGAAATCTGAAGACTACCAAAAGATATTGGGGCGCAATGTAGGGATCAGTGTCAGAATGTTGGGTATGTGTCAGAGGTCATGGGTGTTCCAGCAGGACAATGACCCCAAACATACCTCTAAAAGCACCCAGAAATGGTTGAAGACAAAGCGCTGGAGAGTTCTGAAGTGGCCAGCAATGAATCCGGATCTAAATCCGATTGAACACTTATGGAGAGATCTCAAAATTGCTGTTGGGAGAAGGCGCCCTTCATATCTGAGATACCTTGAGCAGTTTGCAAAATAAGAGTGGTCGGAAATTCCAGTTGAGAGGTGTAACAAGCTTGTTGATGGTTATAGGAAGCGCATGAATTCAGTTATTTTTTCCAAAGGGCGTGCAACCAAATATTAAGTTAAGGCTGCCAATAATTTTGTCCAGCCCAGTTTTTTGAGTTTTGTGTGAAATTATGTCTCATTTGACATTTTTTCTCTCTTTTTTTTTTGTGGTGTTCCAATGCACATAAAGGAAATAAACATGTGTATACCAAAACATTTGTAATTGCAACAATTTTCTGGTAGAAATGGTGCATTTTCTGGGAAAATTCCAGGGGTCCCAATAATTTCGGTCATGATTGTATAATGGGATCATATTTGCCATTTTCCAGTCCTTCGGAATTTCTCCAGTGTACAGTGACTTTTCTAAATATATATGTCAAGGGTTTATTATATATGTACTCACTAGCCTCCATAAGAACTCGAGGGTAAATATTATCTGGTCCTGGTGATTTGTTTGATTTCAGCCTAAAATAACTCTAAGTATCAGTTAGTTATGGCACAAAACCTTCAAACATCTGCTAGGAAGCTGACGATGAAGAGGAACTTCACCATTCAGCATTACAACAACCTAAGCATACATGAAAATCAAGAAAGAAATGTCTTCATCTCATCAAAGCAGGATCAGTGTTCTGGAATGGCCCAGCCAGAGCCCAGTTCTTCATCCAATTGAAAATCTGTGGGGTGACCTGAAGAGAGCTAATATGACAGGTCTTGAAATTTATTACAAGGAGAAATGGGCAAAAATCACCAATCTTAATGTGCCAAACTGATAGACATTTACCCAAAATGAATAACTGTTACAATAAAATCAAAAGGTGCTTCAAGTATTAGTTAGGGGGTGTGCACACTAATGCATCCAGGTGTTTGTATGATTTTGTTTTCCTTTTTTCCACTAAACAGTTTCTGATTTTGTATAGATTGTAATTTTGCAATAAAGGTAGAATACCTTCTAACAGGATATATCTTGGTTTCATTTTTTTATTATACAAAATATCTGATTTTAGCAGACTTTGTATATATCTCTGTGTGTGTATATACACATAAAAGCAAAGTAAGCACATAATTGCAATGTAAAATGTCTTTTAGCAATATGAAGAAATGACATCTGACTGTTTTTACACAGGCAGCTTTCTCAATTAAACTACATATGCACATAAAAGAGGATTTAGACACATGAGGTCAGGTTTACACCAATAGCGTGTCTCAGTAACATATGTAGACATATGTCACAATATGTTGTTTTTATTTTGCTTTCACTACAGATCTGACAGTATGTACACATCTATAGCTTTGCTTGTACAATGAATTTCCTCTTCATTGTGGAACCTAACTTTAGAAATACTGACTTTTCAATAACTTCATTACTTTTATTTTACTTTTGGAACAAGTTAATCATGCTCTTCAACTGTGTCACAGAGTGAATTACATATAGAGATGTTCACATGAACTTAATCTGGTCTGAAAATTCATATACTACACAGGTCTTATTCTGAGAAGTGGGTTTCACATGTCTTCTTGCTCTTGATGCAGCAGGGAAGAAAAAAAAATCCATTGTGTGTTAGCTATGCTTAAAAATCAGAACTGGCTCAAATGAAACTGGCATTTTAAATGTATCCTAAAATACTGTGTAAATACCCCAAAAATAAAATATCTGCCTTATTAAAACATTAAGTGACTATAAGTTTATAACACCATCTGATTTCTTCTGCTTTTTTTTTGCCCGCCAGATGTGTGGTCAGCTGGTTGTGTGTTAGCTGAACTGTTGCTAGGGCAACCAATCTTCCCTGGTGATAGTGGAGTAGATCAGTTGGTTGAAATCATCAAGGTAGGCTTTGGAATATACACATGTCTTTTTGTTATTAGCAGACAAAATTGCTGAACGTGATCAGTAATAACAATGCATGTGTTTTCTGTGATAAGACAGTGCTGTTTTTGAAGTATGTTGGAAAGTTCCAAATATTTGAATTGCATAATGTTTGAATTATATTGTTTGATCTTTTCATATTATAAGAAATATTGCATTTGTAGTGGCTAAAGCCACACTGGTTTATCATAAAATGTTGTAAAACTTCAAGGTCATTTAAAATACATTAAAGGTTCTGAGGTTAAATTAAAATGACGTTCAGTATGGTTTTTGTACTCAAATGTAAATTTGAGAACTTGGTTTGCCAAGGCATTTGACATTAAATTCTAGCAAATTCAAAAGGTGTGCAAAATACTAAACATGTTGCATGCCCATATTCATTCAGTCTATCATCTATCTGTGACTCTGTGCTTGTAATTTATTTTGTAGCTCCAAGAAGGAAATCTTTTATGTATTTCAGTTGGAGCAGTAGCAGTTATGTGTGTGCCTATTTATTTATCGTTTCCTTTTATTTTTTAAATAAATGTACTTGTCAAGAATTAATCCTTAAACTATTAGAAATGCAAGCATTGTTGTGAAATTTTCTGAGTATCCTATGATGTTGAATTGTTAGATTCTCTTTCTCTTGTCCCTCTCCCTCCATCTCTAGTATCTGTTCTGCTCCTGTATAAATCAAAACATAAGTCTGCAGCTACAGTAAATGCATGCTTTCATAATCACAAAGGACGTTTAATTTTTATTTAATGCGGCCTTGTGTTATCTGTCATTCTCAGTTGTCTAAATTGTATAATAGTCTGCATTTAAAGGTAGTCTTCCTGAATCTTTTATGCTGTATGCTGGCCTCCCCACCAATTCTCACTTGGAACATACCAGTGACGTGGGCTTCTGTCTTTAAACACAACTTTAGTAGCCAATCAATCCAACAAATCCCTGGTCAAGGTGCCCACCCTATTGCAGGGTACACTCATGAACATACACTTAGTGCACCTGAGTGTATGTTTATAGTTGCCAGTTATCCTTATATGCATGTCTTTAACACTTGAAATACCAAAGCCTACGAAAAACCCGTAAATATGTCTCACCATTAAAATCCTTTCTCACTTCACCGTCGGCGTCTTTTATCTTTTAAATGTGTTGGCAAGCCGGAAGCAGCCTGCTCTCACATTCTCCCCAACGCCGCACAAGGTTTTCTCAGCTCAAGTCTTTTTTCCTGCATTTTAGTTGCTTAGAGTTGTATAGACTAGAGTAAATAGTATATCGGTATTTGGAACACATGCATTTCATGTGTATTCCATGTCTACAACAATCTACACATTGTTAAAACAGAAATGTTTTTCATGTTTTAGTAGTAATTGACAAAATGTAGACATAAAGTGTATAATGTGTGAAGCCTGAAGTCTAAATATCAAGTAATCATTTTCACAAAAGGTACAAGTATAACAAAACAATTGCGCTTTTATTCAAGAATACAACTACAGAAAAAGAACCTGCGTTAGGGTGTGACGCTGACACGTCTTTAACCTAACTGCTTTGGTGGCGTAACGGTAAGAGCTGCTGACTGGTAATCAAAAGGTTACAGGTTTGATCCCACACGATTCCATTTTGAGAAGTGAACAAAATACAGCAAAATAACAAAATAAGTGCGGTTTTATTCAAGAATATAACTGCAGAAAAAGAACCCGCGTTAGGGTGCGACATTGATGCGTCTTTAACTCAGCAGCTTTGGTAGAACAACGGTAAGAGCTGCTGATTGGTAATCGAAAGGTTACGGGTTTGATCCCACACGATTCCATTTTGAGAAGTGAACTGCTCTTATTCTTACTATTTTAGAATAAAAACATACATTTGATTTGAGTCTGTAACAGCTGATCAGTCCTCAGCACACAGGTAGACAGACGATCCAGACCCCAACAGTGAATACAATCCAGGACACAGCTATTAAATATGACTTAACTAGCAAAATACCCGCGCTTCGCAGCGGAGAAGTAGTGTGTTAAAGAAGCAATGAAAAAGAAAAGGAAACATTTTGAAAATAATATAACATGATTGTCAATGTAATTGTTTTGTCACTGTTGTGAGTGATGAGTGTTGCTATCATATATATATATATATATATATATATATATATATATATATATATATATATAAAATTTACACACACACATAAACATATATATACATATCTACATATATACACACACAGCTATTTCGTATCAGTGCAATACGCTACTTGTTAAAACGGATAACTCCCGCTCTTACGTGCAAGTCTGCGTGGATATTATGAACTATCGTATTTGTTCAAGTTCTGTTTAAATTTTAAATAGAAGGAATTTTTATTTAGTCGACAGAAATATCTTTGGTAGGAATGGTAAAAACAGACAGGAATATTATTCCTGAATAAATCAACTCAAACCTTAAACAACTTATAATATTTTGCTCTCCATAAAAATATATCCTGTCTAAATTATACAAGTTAGAAATAAAGTAAACGTTAAAAGAACAAACATTCAAATTTCTTTACTCTTATGTAATTTTATATAAAAAATAAACTTAGATTTTAAATATCCCAAAAGATTTTGCTCTCCATAAAAATATATCCTGTCAAAATTATACAAATTCAAATATGAACATGCTGCATAACAAAACCTGGAAATATAAATAAAATGTGTTCCTTTCAGCAATAACAAATCAAATCATTCAGTTGTCTTTGCTCTTATGTCATTTTAGAGCTGGACGCCTGGCATCTTTTTTTGGCCACAAGTTCGTTTATGTTTGCTGTGAGGTTCTGTGTTGTGGAGATTCTCAGGATGGATTGCAGGTGCTCATCAGTGAGGCGACTCCTGTGTGCTGTTTTGTTAGTCTTTATCACTGAGAAGAGCCTCTCACACAGATATGTGCTACCAAACATGCACAAGGTTCGAGCCGCATGTAGACGGACCTTTTTTGTTCTTCAAAGTCACCAAAGTGCCGTGCAAACTCAGTGTGCTCAGTTTATCAGCAAAGTGTGTATTTTGGGAACACCGTAGTGACGACTTGGTTTAACATTACTTGGCTACAGGGAAAGTGGGGCAAGTTGCACTGGTGCATTTGTGTCTCCCATAAAAGCAGCTTCACTTGAAATCACTTTGTGATTGTGCACGGGTAAAAACGTCCGCTGAAGTGTCAGATTCTTATTTAATTCTTCTGCTTTCTGTGTCTTCGGCATTGCATTCAGTTCTTTCAGGTTACCCTGATGTTTTGTCTCATAGTGCCGTCTTAGATTAAATTCTGTAATTACAGCCACATTAGCTCCACAAATGAGACACACGGGTTCAGTAAACATATACTCAGCCTCCCATCGGTTTTTAAAGGCTCTATTTTCAGAATCAACTTTTCTCTTCAGCATCGTGTGAGCTAGCTTCGCAATAACTTGCAGCAGCATCATAAGCTACACTTGATTAACGCGGTAAGTGTTCGGCAAGGCAGCTGAAGCGCTGCATTATGGGATCTGTAGTTTATTGTGTTACCAGCGCTTCATATACCCGGGCCATTAATAACAATAATACAGTACAGGCCCTTGAGTTTGACACATATGGACTAAATAGAACTTGAAAAGATATATTTTTTCAAATGTGATCGCGCAATTCAGATAGAGTTGACGCAAGACTACAGCCTGCATGCCTCAATAAGTCATCCTCCCCTCGCTCTTACTTTTTTACCATTCATCTAATGAATACACTGAGTATGGCTTTACCAAAACAATCATTGATGGTGAATAAAGTATCCATTATTCGAGTATGTAGATCGGGGTATATATATACATATATATATATATACATATATATATATACCCGCGTATCGCAGCGGAGACGTAGTGTGTTAAAGAAGCTATGAAAAAGAAAAGGGAACATTTTAAAAATAACGTAACATGACTGTCAATATACAGTAATTGTTTTGTGAGTTTTACTGAGTGTTGCTGTCATCAAAGATTTGATTATCATTATTTCTTTCAATCAGGTTCGTATTTGTAGGATGTGTTTTGTTCAAGTTACATTCCGTTTTTGTCAATCGTTGTAAAGATGACAGGTTTCATTCATCGATTCGTTTCTTACTGCATCAATAAACAGCTTGTCGTCTTCTTTATCTGAGACCCGACACACTGCATGCACGGGTTTTTTTACACTGTCTTCCTTTAGCGGGACATTGACTTTTCCACCGTGTGCTTTGTTTCCACAGTAGCTGCATTTATGAATATGCTTGTATGTATCAGACGCTTCATATTTTTTTGCTGCCTTTTCAATTGTGTAATTCGTTTTTTGTTTAGGGCTCTTTGGAACTGTTGCTTTTTGTCTGTGCACTGCATCAGTTCACGTGAGCCGCTCGGTGTACATGCATCGAAGTTTCCCAGCTGTGCTGGTGCCATGTCGTGCTATGTCCATGGCTGTATCTAATGTTACCGAAGTCCTGCAACTTAAAACTTTCTCCCGCAGTTTCGCTGAGTTTGTGCCAAACACCACCCTGACCATCTCATCTTCCTCTGCATAAGCACAGTCCTTCACCCGTGAATATTTACCCGTGGCAGTTTGCTATTGGATTGCCGCTGATGGACGGCCTTATATGGGTAGGCACTAAATTACAAACGCCAGCGGCAGCCTGTCTATGAACTTAATTTAAAGTTTAGGTTTACATCGTGCTTTGTTTCCGAAGTAGCAGAACTCATGAATATGGTTGTATATGTCACTCGCTCGCTTCTTATTGTTTCGCTGCCTTCTCAATTATATAATGCATGTTTTCTTCAGTGCTTTTTGGGCCTCTTCCTGGTTTTCTACGTGGAAGGCGTGATGATGTCACACGAAACTCCGCCCCCACGGGTTTCAAGCTTATCTCCATTACAGTAAATGAAGAAAAACAGCTTCCAGTTATGGCCATTACGCGTAGAATTTCAATATGAAAGGAAGGAAGCTGTAAGGAATAACCCTACCAAATTTCAGCCTTCTACCTACACGGGAAGTTGGAGAATTAGTGATGAGTCAGTCAGTCAGTCAGTGAGTGAGTCAGTGAGGGCTTTGCCGTTTATTAGTATAGATTAACAGAAGGCAGTCAGACAGGTAAACGACACACACAATACCACAAAAGACACTTTTTTCCCTTGGCCACCTGCCCTCCTTTTAAACTCCTTTGACCCCAACAGCCCCTGCAGGGACTGCTGGGAGATACAGTTCTCATTAATAGTATAGCACTGCTATAGTGAGAACATAACTGGGAGAATAAAACTGAATAAAAAAAAAATGCTAACCTTTACAAGTACCATACATTTACACGGGTTGTTACAGACTCAAATCAAATGGATGTTTTTATTCTAAAATAGTCAGAATAAGAGCAGTTCACCTCTCAAAACGGAATCGTGTGGGATCAAACCCGTAACCTTTCGATTACCAATCAGCAGCTCTTACCGTTGTTCCACCAAAGCAGCTGAGTGAAAGACGCATCAATGTCGCACCCTAACGCGGGTTCTTTTTCTGCAGTTATATTCTTGAATAAAAGCGCACTTATTTTGTTATACTTGTACCTTTTGTGAAAGTGTTTATTTGATATTTGGACTCACACGTTAGGTTCACACGTTATATGCTTCATGTCTACGTTTTGTCAATTATTACTAAAACATGAAAAATGTTTCTGTTTTAACAATATATGGATTGTTGTAGACATGGAGCACACATGAAATGCATGTGTTCCAAATGACGTTATAGTATTTACTCTAGTCTATTCAACTCTAAGCAAATGACATGTAGGTAAAAAGACTTGAGCTGAGCGGCTGTGGGGGGATATGATAGCAGGCTGCTTGCTGTTTATCTACACATTTAAAAGACAAAAGGCACTGACGGAGAGGTGCAAAGGGATATAAGTTGGGACAGATTTACGAGTTTTTTCGTAGGCCTTGGTAATTCTAGTGTTAAGATTTGAGAAGAAGAAAAGGCAAAAAGTTTTAATAGTCTGCTTACTAGTTTTTTGTAGCATTTTTCATCTTACCTTCTCAATAGCAGGTTTTCTTTCAGGCCATTACAAGATTCCCACTAATTAAAGTTCATGCTCATTATGAGAGCCAGGTCAGCTCTAAAAATTGAGCTTAGTGTAATTCTGTCATGTAGTTTTTCTGCTATAGAATGCTGTCTTTTGAATTGCTGTCAATTCCAGGACCTTCAACACTGATTACAAAAGCATGTCAACAATGTATAATTAGTTTTATCAATACTGCATGTCATACTTCATGGTTAATGCCACAAGTTATTGTGAGTTTTCCTTCTCTTCAGAGATTCCGCCTGTGCACTTTTAAACTATATAAATATTATAGCTTGTTTCAATTGCAGATATTTACCCACTGGTGAAGGAAGTGCAACTAAATTGTTTGCAGTTTTGCAGACAGCAGTATTTGTTTTTTTTTAAACATTGTAATTATAGTACTTCTAACTGTTTTTTCTGGATGGTCCTAAAAAAAATGACTGTTTTTACTCTACTTATGTAGCAGCTTCTTGTCTCTACCTGTTACAGCATTTTTAAGAATCTACCTCCAACATGATTTTAGGAAGAATTTTTTTTAAGTGAATTAATGTGACCTGTTTCATGCTAGCTCAGAGATTTATAGTGTGCAAAGTTAGAAGAACAAAATACATGTTTCATTATCTAAACAGTGATAATCAAGGATTTGTATTGTGCATTTTATGTACAATGAGTGATGCGAGTACCCTGTACTAACCTTAAAATGCATGTTGCTGAATTTTTACAGGTTCTGGGAACACCAACAAGGGAACAAATTCGAGAGATGAATCCTAATTACACTGAGTTCAAATTTCCTCAGATTAAGGCACACCCTTGGACTAAGGTGAGTCAACAGGTACAGGAACACTTTACTATTTTATGTTTAAAGATGGATTTGATTTTTGTTCATTGTCATTTTTCCATCAATCTTTCAGTATTTCTATTTGAAGATATTGCCATACTGTTTTAGTTTGTACTACTGAAATATTACAAAATCAGGACTGCAAGTTATTTTGTTTATTGTACTACCAATATGACTTGCACACGCAAGAGCGCACTGGGTAGGATACAGTTTAACTAATTAGATTATAGTTATAATATGTTTCATTTAGTCAGCATATTGCATGTTGCTCCCATTTGGTTTCAAAAGTTTTATGTGGACTTGCAGCTCAAAAGTTTCTTCCTGACTAAGTTAAAAATGTTTACGACATGGGAAAAAAAAAAAAATCTTTTATAATTAGTAGTTTTGTAGCAGTAAGCACACTAGTAGCCTTAGTGAGGGGACAGTGCTACAGCTGCAGTGACCTTGAATGATCTTTTCTGAAGGAACTGTGTGGTTTGTCTGGGGGTGGACACCTAGTGGTAATATCTGTGAGTAAACAATATAAATTATTCAGGCATTGAAGTAAACAAAATATGTAATTAACATTAGAATTCCTGAAGCTTACAATTTTTGTTCTTTGTCCCTGACCTCCTTAAATTTTCCTGACATACGAGCTGTAGCTCCTTATCACTGCACTAATAGCCCACTTTTGCTTTGTAAATGTGTGGATTACCAGAATGCAGCCTGCTACATTACAACCATTCAGTCAGATGAAGGCATCGACCTGCTGCAGTCCTCATAGTTCAAATCTGTGTTGAAGAGTTTATCTGGCAATGCGTTTGTAAGGAATTATATACAGTCATATGAAAAAGTTTGGGAACCCCACTTAATTCTTTGGATTTTTGTTTATCATTGGCTGAGCTTTCAAAGTAGCAACTTCCTTTTAATATATGACATGCCTTATGGAAACAGTAGTACTTCAGCAGTGACATTAAGTTTATTGGATTAACTGAAAATATGCAATATGTCTCATAACAAAATAAGACTGGTGCATAAATTTGGGCACCCCAACAGAGATATTACATCAATACTTGGTTAAGCCTCCTTTTGCAAATATAACAACCTCTAGATGACTCCTATAGCCTTTGATGAGTTTCTGAATTCTGGATGGAGGTATTTTTGACCATTCTTCCATACAAAACCTCACCAGTTCGGTTAAATTTGATGGCTACCGAGCATGGACAGCCTGCTTCAAATCATCCCATAGATTTTCAGTGATATTCAAGTCAGGTGACCATGACGGCCATTCCAGAAAATTGTACTTCTCCCTCTGCATGAATGCCTTTGTAGATTTCGAACTGTGTTTTGGGTCATTGTATTGTCAGTATCCAACCCCTGCGTAACTTCAACTTTGTGACTGATGCTTGAACATTATCCTGAAGAATTTGTTGATATTGGGTTGAATTCATCTGACCCTCGACTTTAACAAGGGCCCCAGTCCCTGAACTAGCCACACAGCCCCACTGCATGATGGAATCTCCACCAAATTTGACAGTAGGTAGCAGGTGTTTTTCTTGGAATGTGGTGTTGTTCATGTAAGTGCTTTTTGTTATGACCAAATAACTCAATTTTTGTCTCATCAGTCCAAAGCACTTTGTTCCAAAGTGAATCTGGCTTGTCTAAATGAGCATTTGCATATAACAAGCGATTCTGTTTGTGGCATGAGTGCAGAAAGGGCTTCTTTCTCATCAACCTGCCATACAGATGTTCTTTGTGCAAATTGCGCTGAATTGTAGAATGATGTACAGATACACCATCTGCAGCAAGATGTTCTTGCAGGTCTTTGGAGGTGATCTGTGGGTTGTCTGTGACCATTCTCACAATCCTGTGCATGTGCCGCTCCTATATTTTTCTTGGCCTGTCAGACCTGCTGGGTTTAACAGCAACTGTGCCTGTGGCCTTCCATTTCCTCATTACATTCCTCACAGTTGAAACTGACAGTTTAAACCTCTGAGATAGCTTTTTGTAGCCTTCCCCTAAACCATGATACTGAACAATCTTTGTTTTCAGATCTTTTGAGAGTTGCTTTGAGGATCCCATGCTGTCACTCTTCAGAGGAGAGTCCGAGGGAAGCACAACTTGCAATTGACCACCTTAAATACCTTTTCTCATGATTGGACACACGTGTCTATGAAGTTCAAGGCTTAAGAAGCTAATTCAACCAATTTGGTGTTACAAGTAATCAGTATTGACCAGTTACATGCATTCAATCAGCAAAATTACAAGGGTACCCAAATTTTTGTACAGCCAGTTTTTCACATTTGATTTAATTTCATACAACTAAATACTGCTTCACTAAAAATCTTTGTTCGGAAAACACCCCAGTACTCAGATGTTCCTAGGAAATGAAAGACATACCACTGTTATCTTTTTTGTTGAAAGTAGGGTAAATTAGTATGCAGGCTGAGAGGGGTTCTCAAACTTTTGCATATCAATGTAGGTAATGAAGGACTGTGATTTGCAATACATTTAATGTGGGTTCAGTGCCTACAATGATCTGTATAAATACATAATGACAGAGGAAATGCGAGGCAAGAAATGCTGAACACACAGGTAAAACAGAATAACATAATTTTGACGTGAAGTGTAGGATGTGTGAACACTGAAGCCCAAATATCCAATAAACACTTTCACCAAAAGGTGTAACAAAACAAGTATGCTTTTATTCAAGAATGAAACAAAAGAAAAATTGCGCAACTGACGTGTTGTTGAAGCCCAAGTATTAATCAGTACAAAGTAAAAGATGACGCAGGATTTGTACCTGTTACCCCAAGGTTGCTAAGTGTAGCTTATCCTCTGCACAGATACCTGACAGAGCAGTGTTACCACTGTGACAAGTGGTTGAAATTGAAACGCACACACACATAATGTGAACGTCTTTTACTTTGTATCAACTGATAGTTGGGCTTCAGCAACATGTCAATTGAGCAATTATTTATTTAGGTAAAGATCAGTTATGTAAAGTGCAATGGCAGCTTCCACTTGCAGCTAAAGTCACTTCAGTACTCAGGCAATTCTCCACGCTAGTGTTTAGATCTGGCAGTGCCATTTTGATGGTGTATGTGCCCAAAAGGAAGTCTCGGTACCATTGCTCATGTATTGAGATGTCTATAGCTGCAGATGGAAGCTACCGTCGCAGTTTGTGTTGAAGTCTATTAGACAGCAAAAGCGACATGAAGATGTTGTCTGCTTTTACGATTCTGCTTTTGTCCAGAAACGGTTTCATAAGCTTTATGACCACAGTCTCAGAAAATCTTTCTCCTGTGCGACGACTGGGATCTTTTCCTAAATGAGGAGTGGCATTGCACATGTACTTTATCAGCATGCCTATGTTGCTCAAACACAGAAAGCTCTGCAGTCTAATTGTGACACTGTAGGAAGGTAAGTAAATAAATATAGGTAGACAACATTCAATGAGGCTTTTATATAACTAACATATAATTTTTTTTTTAATATAAAGACCATTACAAACATAATCACAAACAGAACTTTGCATGATACCTTGGCAAGCTCTGTAGGACCAGATATTTCGTTGAAGGACATGTATGTGGTAGATTCACTGGCAGGATGATGCCCAAAATCTTGCTGCATCCAAAAAGTGCTATCTTTCGCCTTTACGCCTGGTGCAGCTGCGTTGTTCTTATGTATGACAGGACGTTTCTTGCGGGGAGGGCTTCTGTTCCCTTTCTGTAGAACCCTAATCCTCATATGAGTTCCCCTCTGTTATAGCATGACTTTATTTGAAATTAATGGGGGGAGTGTGAATGTGACTGAGAGAATAATACAATAATAATGATATTATAATAATAAAATAAAAAAAAAAACACTTAACCTTTACAAGTACCATAAATTTACACCGCCTGTTACAGACTCAAATCAAATGTATGTTTTTATTCTATAATAGTAACAATAATAGCAGGTCACTACTCAAAACGGTAAGTGCAGGACAGACCAAAATCGAACCCACAACCTCTTGATTATGAGACAGCAGTTCTTACCTTTATGGATGTGTCATCCTCATCCCCTAACCCAATTTCTCTTTCTTCAGTTATATTTTTGAATAAACATGCACTTGTTTTTGTTATACTTGTACCTTTTGTGAAAGTGTTTGATATTTGGACTTCAGTCTTCACACATTATATACTTCGTGACAACATTTTGTCATTTAGTACTATAACATACAAAAATCCCGTTTTAGTTATGTGTTCAACATTTCTTGTGCATTTCCTGTCATCCTACATTTACCCAGATCGTTGTAGACACGGAACACACATGAAATGTATATATTCCAAATAATAATCTATTATTCACCCTGTACAATTCCAAACACCTCACTGCCAGATAAAGAGTTCAGCATTTGAGTTGACTTCAGCTACCTCTGTCGGGGATGAGTGAACAGGTTGCCAGTGACAATCGACACATTTTCAAAACAAATGAAAAAACTGATGAAAAGGTGTGAGGGAATTTAAGGTGGCCCGGGATTGCAACTTTATTCCTAGGCTTCAGGGATTCTAGTGTTAAGGTACTGTTATGGTTGATTATTAAATGTGTGGTTTTTTTTTCTTCTTTTTGGTAACTTTTATTTATACAAACTAATTTTTTTTAACCGTGCAAATTGTATCGCTAACAATAGTAACCTGTAGAATGTGCACAAGTAATGAGATATGTTTTTCTATTTAACAGTGTGATTTTTAATATAAAGAAATGTTCATCTGCAAGGTGTAGCCTATAACTAACACACAAATAAAAGGCTACAAGTTGTAGCTGCTTATACAAATGAATCAAAACCAAAGTCTTTTGGATGTGGACAGTGAGGCATACAGCAAAGAAGCATAGGGCATCAACAGAGCGTAGCATCAGGAGTTACTCCTGTTCTAAGGGTGTCCACAAATTGCTTGATTTTGATTATTTATGAAGTACCCTGTAGAAGAAATACTGGGAGATGGCTTCTTAGTTTTGTGGCTCTCCTTTATCACTAAGTTTGAAACTGAAATATGACCCATCAGCAGAAGTTACATTTAGCTTTGAAATAATAGCAGTCTTTAGTGTTGGTGCTTTTTATTAGTACTTAGCTGAGGTCAGTGCACTCAGTGTGCTTTTTATTTTTTTATTTCCTGTCCTTTCCCAAGGCAGCCATATTAAAACCATACCAACTGTAACTAAGAGCAGAAACTGTCCAGTGTTTGTTTGGAAGAGCACTGTCCAGTGAAAATCAGTTTTCAGAGCTTTGTTAAACTTGTAGAGTGTGGGCACAATGATTGGTCCATCCTGGTGGCAGCTAGGAATTTCTTAGTGTTACAGTATTTATGTGTACTTTATACCCTACTTATTTTTTTAATATACATTTTATTTGTTACTGCTTGATCAGTTTTTACCAATGTAGGGAGCTCTGATACACTGTACCTGAACAGAGGGCATGTCATAACTGTACCATGCTCAGAGCCAAGAGTCTAGAATTGTAATGATAGCCTTGTGATTAAGTGTCCATGTCCGCACCTGCTAGACCACCTTGCTTACATATTGCATTTCTGTTAAATGGCCCGTTGATCAGCACACCTTGTCTTATACAGGGATTGTTAGAACATTATTAACCTTCACACTTAACCTTAACACTTTCATCTGTTTGCATTGTCATTGTTTTGTTTGTGTTGGTTGTCATTGTAGCATGTTGCTTGTTTTGTCTCACTTTAATTACTATTTTTAAACTGCTCTATATAATTAACTCTTCAATGATAAATTTCAGCCTTGTGTTGCTCGATTCCAGGTCTTCCGGCCTCGGACCCCACCAGAGGCCATTGCCTTGTGCAGCCATCTGCTTGAGTACACACCCACAGCTCGCCTGACACCACTTGAGGCTTGTGCACACTCTTTCTTTGATGAGTTGAGGGACCCTGAAGGCAAGTTGCCGAATGGACAAGATAAGCCTGCTCTTTTCAACTTCACTACTCAAGGTGTGTATGATTGAGGGCAAGTTGCAAAAACTGGTGACTAGAATATCCATCATAATCTCTTTCAAATATATTTTGTTTGGTTAGTTTCAGTATTGGAACATGTATTGCCTGTTGTTGTGGATATTTATTTGATTCATGGTGTATAGCGAAATTAGTACTTCTCAGTTACATTTTTTTTGTATCTTTTAGTTTATTTCAGCAATTATTTGAGAGTTGCTATAGTTAATGTACTGTAATAAGGGAGAGCGGCTGTGTTTGTATATGAATGTGATATTATATGCTTTAAATATGCAGTGAGTGCCATCTTGTGGTTAAAATGAGTTATATTTTTAATAATTGACTTGAATTGGGTTTTGTAGCCTTAACTGTTTTTTTCTTTCTCCTCTTGTTTGTGTTTTAGAGCTGTCCAGCAACCCATCACTAGCTTCCATTCTCATCCCAGCCCATGCCAGGAATCAGGCTGCTGCTTCAACACCAACAAATGCAACTGCAGCATCAGGTACATTTTAGGAGCATTTTAAAATTACAAATTAAATGTGTGTAATACAGTGAGTTTTGTAATATGCTTTTAAAATGATTCTGGAATTTAAGACACTCAAGGTCTTTTTTAAGATAACTCGTCTTGGTGCCATTATAAGCTGTGCTTTATTCTTCTTTTCCAAGTCATTAAAGGTGATGTTGAAAAAACACAAGCCACCATACTGAGTACAATGCAGTACACACACACACACATTTCCAGTGTTACTGCATTCTGACTTGCTTTGTTCCACAACTGTTGATGTTGTACATTGAAGGGTATTGTAATGTGGTGCATACTTTGAGTGTAGGCACATTTGGGTGAAGTTTTCTATTTTAATATACAATCTGCAGATAAAAAAAAATGTCTGTGTTTCTTTAGTAACTCTATCTTTAGGAGGTAAAAGCATACTGCTGAAAATGTCTGTTAATGCAATTTTGAGATCCCTAACAAGAATTAAACCTTTAATAAGTAAAAAAAAATTTTCTTTTCCTCAGATGGTAACACAGGTGATCGGAATCAGACAACCAATGCAGCATCGGCTTCTGCCTCAAACTCGACTTGAAACCAAGAGAGGAGCGCTGTCAGAGCAACAGATTGAAATCAGATTTGACTGTGTTGGTCAAAACGTCAAAACCAAACTAAAATACCGAGATGGAGAGAATCCCTATTCATTAATGATTTTTTATTTTTTTTTTCATTGTTGATCAAACAGCCTATAAATACACAATTTATTTTGTGCTCTGTGTTGGGTCAATGGAGAAATGTTGAGCAATACATAAACATATTTTTCTCCCTAGACAATCTCTATTGTTGCATAACATCACTGTATTTAAAGCATTCATCCCCGACAGACATGACATTACATCCATTTCTCCTTTCCCCGGGGCTTTTATTTTTGGTAATTTTTATTTATTTAATATTTTTTTAAACCCAGGATTTGTGGAGTTTCATTGGTAAAAGGCTGTAGTTCAGACTCCAGCTTGTCTCAAATGTCTGAAAGAGTGCATGGCTTGAATTTGGTTGGGAGCACAAAGTACAATAGAAGTTTCTATCAACATCTCCTCTTCTTTTGTTAACATTGATATAATGTCTGTGGGTAAGGATACAATGTGTACATATATATGTGTCCTTATCCTCTGAGTATGTCTGTGTATGTTTGTATACCCACACACATTTACATAAGTGTGTGTGTGTGCACTTAAGAGGCCCTGGTTAACACTGGGAGTCAGATGTGTAGTTTACTTTTTGTTTTCTCATGTCACTCATTGAGTCTTTAGGTTCATGTGAACTGTATATTGACGTCTTGCTGTATATATGAATTACTGTTCAAAAAGAAGGAGCAAAAAGCTCTGTGATTTTAGAGTTTTAGAGCTACAGACAAAGATTTCCACTAAACCAGTAGGTCAGGTGCTATAAACTATTCGTAGCACAGCAGCAATATTTGTTGCTGAATTCTGTTAGTATCTTCAGCTAGGATGATGTTTACTCGTTACAAATTTCAAGCATTTTAAATTTATTTTTATTTACTTGTATGAGAGTAAGATTATATTTTAACCCCATACTTTATCATCCAACTATTTTATTTATTCATGCATGTTTTCTAGAAGACTTTTTTTTGTTTTATATTTATCTGTTATAATAAGAAAGTGACAAAGATTTATCCCACTGCTTTAAACTTTCTAAATGAGAATTCTGGTGTCAAGCAGTTTTCCTTTAATGATGAAATCTTACGTTTCACACCAGGTTTTAAAAGTGTTAAGTACTTGTTTTCTGAATCCTGTTTTGTGGAGGATTAGGAAAGCGTGTGCGACTTTTGCTATAAAGAAAACCTTTGGATTTATGTTTGTGGTGTTCTGTTTTGAAGGCTTGTCTGGCACAAGCTTTTAAACTGGGTAGACATTAAGACAGACAGACAGACAGACAGAACACATGTGTTTGGGTAACACTGCAGCAAGTGTGTTTGTGCCATCCTCATTTTACTCAGTCTTGGTAGCTATCGGGTCTTTTGGAAGTGTGTGTATTGAGCCCTCGCTAGCAAAGACTTCTTCAGTATTGTGTAGATAATTAATTTCAATTTGAGTTTAATGATCTAAGTGAACGTGAACTCAAGTTTGTCCACACACACAATAGCTCAACTCCTTTTTTTTTTTTTAACGTAGAAATAAGTTGTGCTTCTTCATGAGGTGCAGCTTTGCAATGAGTGGTAAAGTGTCATAAAAGTATGTTTTAGCTGCAGATTGGAGTTTTTAATGAAAAGTGAAAAATCAACTAGTGGGCATCCACGAGGGCCAGTTTTATTGAACTTGGTTTTAACGGAGCTTGTTCTTTGGCTTTCTCTTTTATTCAGTGTGTTCTCATGCTGTCCGATATTAAGCATTGATTTACTGAAGTACTTCCTCATACTGAGGCATACAGTGAACGCTGAAGGAATCTTAACTTTGAGGCAGAAGCTGTTCATCTGTCTTATGCACCAGTGACTGTGGTAGACGTCTTCTGACTATCACTAGTTAAGGAACCAGGGCTTTATTCAAAGCCCCTTTTTAATATGGCAAACATCCTGAGTCAGTTGTGTACAATCCTAGAAACGTCATATATATGCGATGTGGGGGGTAGGGGGGGTTTGGGGGCTTAGGGTTGCAAGAAATAAATTATAAAGATGTATATATAGCTGCTCCTCACCAAATTCGAGCTTGTACTTTTTATTGTGTATGGTATGTAAATATGTGGACCCAAGAACTGTTATGAGCAAAAACAACAAAAATAAAGAAATTCAGGGCAAATAATTCTGTTATTCAAAATGTAGATGAGCTTTTTAAGCCATATAGTTTGAAGTTCCTGTACAGTAGGTACTGGCGATAATTATTGTAATAAAAACTCTAGCGATGTATAGTGTAACTATAGTTTGGAGTGCCTTTGCTTCCAATGTTTGACATTTGGTTTTCTTTTCCTTTTATCTCTTTGAATGCTGCTGAAAAACCACTTTTGCTGTATTTACTTGAAAAGCCAAGACTGAAGTTTATTTAATGTAGTTGCAGTTCTTGGTAAAACAGTATTTTAGTATATTTCTTTTTTTTTTTTTTTTTTTTTTTATTATTATTTTAATTCAGTGAACTGTTATCTGGAATTAACTTCCGGAGTATATTAATCCAGGCTGTTTATTTTTGATGCATTTCGATTTCATTTTTCATACTCTGTTTGCATTGCTCTATTAAACACCTCTCTCTCTCTCTCTCTCTCTCTCTATGCTAATCTACAAAGGTTACCGATTTAGGAGAAAAAAAGCATTCAGTGAAGGCGAGGCGGTACATTCCGCCTTAGGCCCCATTTGTAGTGACTTTTCAAGAGGTAATGCTTACAGTTTCTTTTGTATATTATTATTATTTTTTGTTTGTTTTATAATTTGAGAAGCAATATGTTCCCACTCTTCTCTAACCTTAGTCCCTGCACATCGTGTTCATGTTTAATGTTCAGTTATTCAGGAAAATCCAGTGAATGCTGGACTGGTGAGCTAGCGAGTGACTGAGCGGCAGCGAGTGAGTTGTATCACTAGCATTTGTTCTCCTGCTTAGATTTCCCAAATGGCTATGTCACATTTCCACAATATGGCAATAATTACTCTTCAATTTCATTTACTTTGTGCTTCTTTGTAGCTTTCCTTCATTCAGCAGCACTCAAAGGGCTAACTAAAGTAGCCTCCTCTTGTGAATCTGAGAATATAAATGCTTGCTTTGTAATATTCGCATTCATAGATGTGTTGCTATTGAATCACCTGGCCTGTAAAACAAAATTGTGACCACTTCCATGTCTGAAATTAAATATCACAAAAAAGAAAAAGACTGTGGGTTATATACAAACTATCGCATACACTTGTGAAAAATCTGTCTTGATTTTAAAGAAGAATCAAAACCTGTATAACATTATTACTACTTGAATGCCTCTGTTTGTGACTGAAATTTTTTTTTCTTTTTAAATATAAACTTTTTTGTTCTGTGAAAGTATGCTTAATGTTTTCCTCTCCTTGTAAATAAATCCATTTTGTTCTCTAGTGTGACTTGGTTCAGAAATAGTTAACTGGTACTGTAATTTGCATTAAATAAAAAGTAGGCTAGCCTGGAAATGGAAAATGCAATTTGCTTCTTGTGCTTTTTCCTTAAAGAGCCTTGCTTGTGCGTGCAGTTACGGGATGGCATGTCTGTCCTCGCTTTCTGTTGCTGTTTGCTTCTGTTAGCAGCACCATGGACGTTTGATTCTTGTTAAAAATAGCCATGCTGATAGCTTTGGGATGGCATCTCGTCCAGGCAGGAGGGCGCTCAAGGCTGTGCCCACCGTGCCTAAGAGCCTGCTGGGATTCACAAGGTCAGTATGTACGTTTGCTAGGTTAAACTTGTAAAACTTGTACTGTTAAATGAGGTTTTTGTGGTTGCCATGTAATACTGATTGCTACAGTTCACCTGACAAAACCTCCAATATCCTTGCATAATAGAAAACGAAATCGGTCAGGTGAGAGAGCTCAGTGTGCCCCTCTCTGCCACAGAAGTTAGTTTTAATTCTTCACGTGGACTTTGTGACATTAACTCTGTTTTACTGTCCATTCAGTAATCGGCTGTGCTACCTGTTTGAGTTCTGTGACTGTGCTGATTGTGGACCCTAAAGGGTGCTGACACCAGCATAGGAGAGACATCCCCACCCACAATTACAGCAGCACAGGTGAGCAGAGAGCTGAGGAGACTTCGTGCCAGCAAAGCAACGGGTCCAGATGGTGTATCACCATGACTGCTGAAGGCCTGTGCGTTGGAACTGGGGAGTCCTCTACAGCACATCTTCAACCAGAGCCTGGAGCAGGGGAGAGTCCCGAGGCCTTGGAAGACATCTTGCATCACCCCAGTCCCAAAGGTATCACGTCCTGGTGAGCTGAATGACTTCCGGCCTGTCGCTGTGACGTCACATTTGATGAAGACCATGGAGCGGCTGCTGAAGGTGGTAGCGAAGGATGCCATCATCAATATGCTACACCGATCCCTCTCCCACATGGACATAGGCAGTGGTGCTCTAAGAATTATGTTTCTGGACTTCTCTAGCGCCTTCAACACCTTCCATCCTCTGCTCCTTAGTGACAAGCTGACAGAGATGAGAGTAGATTCACACCTGGTGGCATGGATCGAGGACTATGTTAAAGACAGACCTCAGTATGT
This sequence comes from Polypterus senegalus, assembly GCF_016835505.1. Lineage (NCBI taxonomy): Eukaryota > Metazoa > Chordata > Cladistia > Polypteriformes > Polypteridae > Polypterus > Polypterus senegalus. Next base: position 53,574,506 of record NC_053155.1, read on the forward strand.
CTGTCTCGGGAACTGCAGGTCTGACATTGTGGTCAGCAACACAGGAGCACCGCAGGGGACTGTACTTTCTCCGGTCCTGTTCAGCCAACATACATCGGACTTCCAATACAACTCAGAGTCCTGCCACGTGCAAAAGTTTGCTGGCGAAATTGCTATTGTGGGCTGCATCAGGAGTGGGCAGGAGAAGGAGTATAGGAACCTAATCAAGGACTTTGTTAAATAGTGCGACTCAAAACCACCTACAACTGAACACCAGCAAAACCAAGGAGCTGGTGGTGGATTTTAGGAGGACCCTGTGATCATAATGAGGTGACCATGTGCAGAGGGTGCAGACCTATAAATACCTGGGAGTGCAGCTGGATGATAAATTGAACTGGACTGCCAATACTGATGCTCTGTGCAAGAGAGGACAGAGCCAACTATACTTCCTTAGAAGACTGGTGTCCTTAAACATCTGCAATAAGATGCTGCAGATGTTCTATCAGACGGTTGTGGTGAGCGCCCTCTTCTACGCGGTGGTGGGCTGGGGTGGCAGCATAAAGAAGGACGCCTCACGCCTGGACAAACTGGTGAGGAAGGCAGGCTCTATTGTAGACATGGAGCTGGACAGTTTAACATCTGTGGCAGAGCGACGGGTGCTGAGCAGGCTCCTGTCAATCATGGAGAATCCACTGAACAGGATCATCTCCAGACAGAGGAGCAGCTTCAGCGACAGACTGAGGAGATCGTTCCTCCCCCACACCATGCAACTCTTCAGTTCCACCCTGGGGGTAAACACTAACATTATTCAAAGTTATTGTCTGTCTGTTTGTTATAGTCTCTCTCTCTCTCTTCTCTCTCTCTCTCTCTCTCTCTCTCTCTCTCTCTCTCTCTCTCTCCTTTAAACACTCCTATGTGATACACATGAACATTTGCCGGATGGGATTATTTTAACAGTAAAAAAAATGTGTTGTGGGACGTGATGATCATATGACTAGTAGATACCTGACGTGGAGTTTGACGACATTCACATTTTTCATACTGCTTGCTGATGTTTAAGGTGGGTTACCATTGAAGTCCACTGTATCTCATTTGGTACAAACACGAAATTACAGGATTTTCTCTCATATCACTGTAACCATTGTGTGGGCAAAAGAAAGAGCGGTCAGGAGCACACGCCGATACAGTACATTGTCACACCTACAACATGATAAACCAACTCAGGATCCCAGATTAGGGCCCGAGTGCAGCCATGCACCATGACACCTCTGCTCCACACCAGTTCAGATGGAATGGACCAGTATGAGGTTTTTTACATTGGCTGGAGTGCCAATTCTGCCACCAACCCCCAAGTTTTTCCCTTCAGGTTGTCAGGGCTGGATGCAGATTAACGTCATACCCAGGACAGGGCAATTGCAGGTTAAGGGCCTTGCTCAGGGGCTCAATGAAGTAGAGTCACTTTTGGCATTTATGGGATTCGAACCGGCAACCTTCGAATTGCCACTGCAGATCCCCACCACTCCGAGAGAAAAACTAATTGAAGGAATTGTGCACCCCAAATTATTTTTCAAGTGGTTTTGGCAGGTGAGAGACTTGGTGTTGTGAGGCACATCTGGTCCAGGAGAGCGAGCGTTTGCTCAGGTCTTACCAATTAGATGAGTTGTCTCGTCTCTAAGCCTGGTGCTTTAATAACATTTCGGACCTGCTTTCAGTTTTCTCCATGAGCTTTCACTGCAAGTCTGTTCAGATGGCTCCCTCTCACTGTTGCAGCTTGTTGTTTGTTTCGTTAACTTGTCAGTGAAAAGCCGAGGCTGGATTATCTGGTCTGTTGGTGGTGTTCTCACCCAGGACAGTATTTTGTTGCTGTTTTTGCAAAAGCTCCAAGTTCACCTTGAAAAACATTTTGCATGATTGCTTGATTGATTTACCTTATCTGTGCGAAAATTATGCTGGAAATGTTATGTTTCACTGAATTCTGGAAGTTATTCAGAGTTTTCATCTTAATTCACAGAACTGCTCATAAAGTGTTTTTATTTTATTTTTTTTTTCTCTAATCGTCTTCCTCCGTTTTCTCAGGGTGGCACAATGATTAGCATTGCTGCCTCACAGCTCAGACACTTTTGGCCACAATAATTGGTCCTTCACTTCCCTAGACATCGGGGACGTTTAGGACTATTGTACCATTACTACGAGTTCCTGAACATTTCCTTGATTCTTCAAACTGGTCAGCTTGCAAACTGGCGTTGTAACACATCTCAGCGCCCCCTGACCTTACATTAATAGCTCGGCACTTTTATGACCCAATTTACAGGAGCTTAGGAGTTTGCCAGCCTGAAACCAGACCTCCATAGTCTGCCTGTGTTTGTGCCAACCCCCAATGTAGGGGATGGAGTTGAGCCGAGTAGCAGCAATCTGAGGGTTACCCCCCGACGCACATACGGCTGATACCAAAGTCTGCTTACTCTTTAGGAAATGTAAGCTTCTATTGCTGCAAGGCCTGAAATCAATGCTAATCATTTCAATAAAATCTTATAACTGGCAATACTTCAACATTGATTTTTACTAAAAAAAAGTTGACCGCTCAAAACTTTGGTTGTGTACACACTGTGTGGATGAGTTTGTATAGGTCAGTCTTGTTATTTTACCCCATCTCACAATCTTAACTCCTTTATCTACAAAGTTAGGCCTCTTCTGGTGTTTGAGTCGGATCCCCAGGATCTTCTCCCCAGAAGTCACTTTTGGCCTTGGGTGTCTGAGTAGATGGGACCAAATACGACAGAGGAATAGCGCCACTTGGGCCCGACTCCTGCCCATCACTATGCAGACTTCCTTAAATTCTTTTGATGGCGATTTTTTTTTTTTTTTAAGAAGGGGGAACAAAAATGTGAAAAATGTCAGCTTGTAGGAAAATATCCAAGTCCCAAGTGTCCGATCACCGTGAAGCGTATAATACCACTCGGGTCAAACGGTGTTGCAGCGCCGACACAGCACTCCATGTCTCCAGTCTGCACGACGTCTGCAAAAGGTTTATTCTGTGAAGTAAGGTCGCTATCAAAAATAACTGGTAATGACTTAAGTCAAATTTACATTTCACGTGTCAAAGTACGCTTCTGAAAATTACGAATACAATTCTCGAGCGTGAACCAACTGTCAAAAATACATCATTGGGCACACAAGGCATTCGTTTTTTGTTACTCCACGTGTCACAGAGGTGGGAAGATATTTTTGACAGCAATCGTACTTCATACTTAACCAAAACACAAAACCGACAGCAATAAAATGAGATCACTTTTTAAGTGTGCTAAGCACTGACAACAGTGAAAGGCACCGTCCTCCTATCAGAAGTGAAGTAACTGGCGAGCTGGGAGGCTTCAACACGCTCAGGAGGCTTTGACAGAAAAGGTAAGTGAGAAGCGATTTTACGAGTGGCCGACACAAAGCCAGCGTTGAGGGATGTGTTGTTGTCGTAAGAAGTGTGGTGGGGATGGAGTCCAGTAGACAAGCTGTAGGCCTCATCTTACAAAGCTAGAGGAGACGGGTGAAAATTTAGAAAAGAAAAGCTGCATGGAGTTGGAAGACAGGGAAAGATATAAATGGATGGCGGGTTTATTTATGTTAGTTGAATTATTTAAATCTTTTACTGTGAGAAAAGTGAAGGCATTTTTCCCAGACTGCAGTAGAGGAGGTAATTGGGCCGGGTGCAGGCTGAAGTAGTTTATTAACTACAGAGGACAAAACCCTTGGGTTATCATGGCCACTTTCTGTTGTTCTGCCCTTTTCTCACGTGACATTCTCTTATTTGGAGTTTTTTCTAATCGATTTACATCGTTTCACTGCCATGGGGATGGAAGGACCAGGGGTGGAAGCGTCGCTGACGCCCTACCTCCCCTGGGACGCTAGAGGGCAACCCTGCTGGGCGGCAGTGGCACCACAGACTCCCACAGGGCAAGGCAGGGCACGCTTGGAGCTGCAGAGGCTCATAGCGGACGTCTACCACACCTGGGAGTGATTCCAAAGTCAGGAGAAGGGGATGACTTGCTGGAGGAAGAGTGGAGGTGAAAGGATGGACTGAGCGAGGAAGAGGAAGAGTAAAGGGCTGTGGAGAGACAGAAAAAAACTCTCCCCTGCTGTAAATACGCCGGCTCTGCTGGGTGGTGAACCCGTGTTGTGTCCTGCCTGTCCGTATGCGCCTGCTGCTCCACAACATGTAGTGCAAAAGTACAAAATAATCACAATTTCAAAACCGTGAAGTACCAATTTTTTTTTTTTTTTTTTTAAGTTTCAGTATCGGAATTAAATGGTAGTTCTGAAGCAACACAAAAAAACACAAAACCACTTCTTGGTGACTTTTGTGTGTCACGAGTGTCTGGTGTGATCTGCGACGGAGCAGACAGGTCACTGGTATCCGTTATTTGCTTCGGTACCACTCTGGTATTAGTACTGCGGTCCAAAATCTGATATTGAAGTAAAAATATTAATAGGGTTCCACCACGAACGTGTGAGGTGATGAAGAGGGCTTTGATTGAGGGGGATTTGTTACACTGCGACTTATTTAAATTTTGTTTTTGTTGTAATTCAAATCTATAGACATAGCTGCTAGATTGTAGCATATCTGTACTTGCACTGTGGGTGATAAGTAGCATTGGTCACCCATTTTCTTTTTCTTTTTTTATATAATCATATTGTTGCAGGATCAGAACATGGTTGAGTGAATCAACCTTGGCCTATGAAGCTTTGGCTCACTATTTACTTCAAGTAACGAGCAATTTCACCACCACAACATTGCAACACGAAGCACGTTAAATATGTATCAAAACCAGCACGATTGTGTGAGTTGTTCAGTGTTCATGATGGCACACACAGCCCACCCAGCAGTGATGACGCTTTGCTGGCCCCCTTAATTGCCATCCACTGCTGTGTTCTTTTGAGCTCCTAAAGCTGTGCAGAAGGTCGGCTTGGTGACACCAAACGTTCTGGTGGTGAAGAAATGAAATGTCACTAGGGAGAGAGAGAGGGGTCCACAGAAAGGCTGTACAGCTCAATAAAAGAGAACGCCCGGTGAGCAGTGTTTGCAGAATTTTATTGACCTTTGATACAAAGAAAGCCCCCGTTATGTCACATATTAATGGAGACGCTAACTAAAGTAGGCAACATCTCAGCTGGACTACTGAAATACCTGAATACGCTCACACGTCCTCCTTCGTGACGTTACCCTGTAGGCCCGAGGCACTTGTAGAATCGTTCATTCCTACGACTGTTGCATCTTTCCATAACACACACGTGGCACCAGTGCTCAAGGCTGGAATGCTAGTTGGATTCAAGAGATTAAAATAAACATTAAAAAAAGTCTAGCGACTACATCCAATTATGGAGCAGACAAACTGAAAATAGTTTAAAATAAAAATGGGAGGGCAAGTCATTTGTAGAACCTGAAGTCCAGCATCAGTGTGCCCTTCAGTTGAGCTTTCAAGTCCATTTTAAAAAGGCATTCATTCGTGAAGCTCATTTTTATATAAGCCTCTGTTAGGTAGAAGAACCTGAGATGAATTTTAGCAGCAAATGGGGGGAACAAGCTGTGCAAAAATGTATACTGTACCTTATGTAGACTACAAATATTCATTTTTTTCAAAATAGAAACCTGAATTTTTCACTTAATTATAAATTAAGAAATCCTCGCCACACGTTTTTCCAAACTACACGACACGAATAACTTACGTACACACAAACAAAGGAGACGCCACCTGCTCTCGGAGAGGTCCGTACTGACAGCCACCGGTCGAGTGACCACCACGGGAAAAACTCAGAGACCAAGAACAGAGTGGGCCGATCACTGGGCACATCTACTTGGACTGGGTGGTGGGACTTGTGAACTTGGGCACAGTTGGCACACCCTAGGCAGGATATTACAGTGCATCATGCCATATATTCAACAGATTAACGGAATGAGAGACCACATAGCAGCGTTGATGGGGCCGAGCTACAGTATGCCAGGCCGAGTGGCATCGTTCATTTGTCAGTTCCTTTCCTGAACCGGATTATTCCAGTACACGGCCACAGTGACGAACGCCAAGCCCGGCAGCACAGCAAAGCACCGTGCACCACCCGTTCAGTTTCTAACCCGCTTACCAAGAGCTGTGGGGAGTCCCAACCTAACTGACCGAATCCCAGGGAGGGAGAAAACCGTTCACTCAAACATAGGAAGAAGATGTAAACGAGTGTCCAGGCTGTGGTTTAAACTCGGCACTCTGGGCACGTCTTGTTCTGTACTGTGGCATCATGTGATACATTGTTATCACGTTGCGTTGCACGAGACTCTTATCACACATACATCTCTGTGGCTTTTCCTCCAGGCTCGAATGGCCTGCATTTCCAAACTGGCCCAGTGAGAGCGAGTCGGCCCATCAAGAACAGGTTTCTGCCTTGTGCCCACTGCTGCCACGATGGCTCTGCTTCCCTGCAACCATAAAAATGGCGTTCAGTACACAAATGGGTTAAACAGTACTACCATGCTATGATACGCTGAATGTGGATTTTCATAATCCATTTGTGCTCAAAATCGACTCATGAAGCCGAAGACCACACGTTTAGACAGATTACTTATGTTATAATCTCAAGGGAAAACGTTATGTGGCTATGCAGTATGATGAGGAGTTCTCTCACCACCCAACTCTTCATCTCCTTTTTGCAACCAAACGAAAGAGTTTGCTGAGATGAAATGCCGTTCCATCAGTTGTTTATCCGTAGTAACTGGTCAGGTGAACAGTGCCAGGAAGTACCGATGTTAGATTTTGAATGTTATTTTTTTTACCTACAATACACTGGGCGGTAATCTTGGACACTGGTGGTCTCTACCTCTTCGTTTGTAGTAATCTGGAGGGCCTTGAAGAGCTCTTTATGGCCGTGCCAGACTGAGCAGACTGGCTCTCCCACACACCCTGGCGACAATAACACAGATATGCCATTCTAAATATCGGACTCGTCCTTTCTTAAACTCTTCAAAAAAAGGGGTCTGAACTGCTCACGGTTACATTGCCCATTTCACACGTGTACCCTCTCTTCTACACAACCAGTGAGGCCCGAGTCAGTGGGTTTGCAGAGGGAGCCCACAGTGCAATCTGAACCGATCCAACTTGTTACGCATGGCCTTGCTGTCTTCCCGTATCCACTTCAAATGAGCCCATTGAAACTTCTGAGGACCATTGTGGACCATAAGCACAAGCTCCTCCTGTTTGATCAACCTGTAAATGGTGGTGTAAATGTCTCAAGTGTTTAATTCCTGTCTTTTAGTCCAACGTGCCCAAACCTCCTGATGAGCAGGGCCAGTCGATTCTTAAAGCCTTCTGCCAGATGTTGGCTGCTGTTTTATGAAGGTTCGTGAATGGCCAAAGCTCAAAACCCCTGCATTCCATTTCTCTTTCTCCGTCTAATCATTGGCAGTTAATCAATGGCAAAGTTAAGTGTAGGAACCTGCAGCTCGGCTCCCTGAAGCACCTCACCTCGCTGTTCGGTTTTCTCCCCCTACAGTAAACTCTAATGGACTTTCCATTTTTGTCTCGACAGTGCAGATCCTCATAGTGGTCTTTCACAAGTAAGTCATTATTGCCACTCACGGTAGATTATGTACATTCATGGCTACCATTCCCACTTGTCGGTATTGGCTTTGGTACTACAGTGGATGGCTAAAAACTTCCATCATTAGTGGTGTTACGTCGGGCTGGATATTCTGGATCTGAACCACCTGCTTTGTGTAGTCTTCATTCATTGTGCGCAGCTCAGTCAAGCAAGCCATTATCTTTGGAAAAAGGAACCTGAAAAAGAGAAGACCATTTAGAAAAAGAAGATGTGTAGGTCCTGCTGCTATGCAAATAATCCACACAGTGATGACAATCTACAAAACTTGTCCATGATGGCCCAGGCAGCTGTGAAATGCCAGCGCATCGATCCAGCTTTAGGCCACCTCTCACAGACTTTGTAGTTCTGTCAATACACCTAACATGGAGGCAGAGCAGATACTTCTGGAGAACTGACTGCACCGATCAGAAAGATAACAGTCAAGGCACAGAGAAGCTTATTGGGTTGAATGACTCAAAACTGGCATTAGGACTGTGGCTCTAAAGCAGGGGTGCCACATTCAGGGGGCACACACCGGATCTGACCATTGGACCTTTCTAAAGCTGCTCATTTCATCAGTATTCAAAACTTGTTATGTATGGCCTGCAGTGACCACCAGTTTCTTCCAAGACCCCCTTTAACGTGTGGTTCATCTATTGGTTGTATCTATATAGACAGTAAATCCTCACACTGCGCAGGTTCGATTCCTGCCGACTTGCTTATCAAAGTGAATCCCCTTTCGAAACACGCATGATCTAATCACACCGCTCCGCAGAGAAGGCCCATGGGTCGGGGACAGACATCTCAGATTGTAGGCACAGGCACAATGTCTGACAGGCTTATATCACTTGAGCAGCATGGTCTGTGATGTTCCACTTACATGTCAAGTGCTGCCCACTCGCTGAACTGAACAGATCAAGGGTTGTGCGAGAGGAGTGGGTAAGCCATTGAACACATTTATGATGGGAATCATGGCTTACAACTGCTCCCCACAAATAAGGAATTCCCAAGAATTGTGGGTCATAATTTCGCACTTAAGTCACTGCCCTCTATACACACCACACGGTTGGATATTTAGGGAGGTCCTTGGATCAGCCCTGCTGCAGGTGGCCTCTGGTGAGGCATCTAGCAGATGATCAAACTTGACTAATGAAAAGGTAAACGTTGTAACAAAGTTACCATAGTGGAACACATGGAAGGATAATGACTGAGGCGCAAGGGGCGATAGCTGGCATCCCGCTGGGACCTAACCTAATTTTTCCCATAGGTTCGAAGTTCCAGAATCTGTGGTTTCCAATAACAACAACTGACTGTAATGTACGTTGGCACTTGGGCTTTGGCTATGCCTGTTAATGCCGCTGAAGTTTATCTGCACAGCATAGCACACTACAGCTAGGGACTTGAGTGTTTTTAGCACCGTTCCAAACACGTGACAGTGCCATTCTGAAGATGGTAGGTCGACTACACTCTCCGCGCTCGCATTTTAAAGCAGTACAGTTGTCAGGGCTGACCTACCCCTCCACTGCTTTCCCGACTGCTGCCATAGCCCCACCCGATGCTCCTGTCTTTGATGTACACAGAGAGAACTTCTCAGAATGGGATGTGTGCCATTTGATTGTGATGAATGTTAATGCGGATGTAAATGGATGAACTTTACTTTGGCTACCAGATCTTAAGAGTGTCGGAACTGCAGTTGTAACTCAACTGTATGTGCTGACGTAACTTGATCACTCAATGCTGATTTCTGTGCTGTGGCTGCAGGTGGGGGCGGCATGGTGGAGCAGTGGTAGCACTGCTGCCTTGCAGTTAGGAGACCCGGGTTCGCTTCCTGGGTCCTCACTGCATGGAGTTTGCATGTTTGCCCCATGTCTGCGCAGGTTTCCTCCCACAGTCCAAAGACATGCAGGTTAGGTGCATTGGCGATTCTAAATTGGCCCATGTGTGTGCTGGGTGTGTGTCTGTGTCCTGCAGTGGGTTAGCACCCTGCCCGGGACTGGTTCCTGCCTTGTGCCCTGTGTTGGCTTGGATTGGCTCCAGCAGACCCCCATGACCCTGTGTTCGGATTCAGCGGGTTGGAAAATGGATGGATGGATGGGCTGCTGGTGGAGGAACATTTCAGACAAAATAAATACATCCATACATCCATCCATCCATCCATTTTCCAACCCACTGAATCTAAACACAGGGTCACGGGGGTCTGCTGGAGCCAATCCCAGCCAACACAGGGCAGGAAATAAACCCCAGGCAGGGCGCCAGCCCACCACAGGGCGTGACACACACACACAAACACACACTGGGGACAATTTAGGATCGCCAATGCACCTAACCTGCATGTCTTTGGACTGTGGGAGGAAACCCACGCAGACACAGGGAGAACTCGGGAAGCAAACCCAGCTCTCCTAACTGCAAGGCAGCAGCACTACCCACTGTGCCCTACACAAAAATTCATAAACATATTTTGAAATGTGTCTGTATATAATGAAATGGTGGAGAGAAGATATGTATTGTGTTGCTTTTTTATTGTATTATTCCTTCATTGATTTATTTTAGTGTGGAAGAAGAATTTGACTTGGGGGGGGTGTGTTTTGATATGATTTCTATATTAAAATATAGCATTCATCTTAAAAAATTCATAGATGTCCGAAATCTGTTCAGGCATGCCAACAAACCAGATCAAGGTCAAGTGAACAATAAAGTACACTGAAAAGGTGACTAAGAGATCCGCAAATGTCCTGTAAACAAACAGAATGGACAGCTGTCACGTACACAGAAATTTCAAATGGTGGTGGGCTTAACCCATTGGGTCTAAGAAGAGTAAGAATAGACTTTTACTTTATAGAAGTAATTTGGGTATAAACCAACGAACCCATCAGAGTAAATGTTATGCAGTGATTGACACTGTTCTGTAAATCCACTTGCTCATAAAATAGACCTGCACCTTTAATACTGGACTATTCCCAGCATGCTGCAACAGACAGTAGAGAGAGATGCTGCCTTTGGTGCTGCAGGGTGACATAAATGGACAACCTCTTCTCCTGCCTGATTACTGGCTAAAAGAAGGTTTTATCAGACTTGTCTTGGTTAAGGATACATTTCTTTAATTAAGAATAGGGGGCTCTGCTCCCTGCTCACTTCGCTCGCCAACCCCCAGGAGGGCACTACACGCTAGTCACTTCGTGGCTCTGCCACTCGCGTGGGGAAGCGGATGTACAATTTAAACAGATTGTTATTTTCATGGGAATTGTTACATATGCATAAAACTAACTATTTTACATTACAGAGAGTAATTAACCATAGTAAAAAATAGTAATACGTAATAAAATGAAGTAAAATTGTTTCATGTTGCGTTAGAGGTATTCGTTGCGTTATACGTTTTTGTTCAGTTTGGCTTTGAAATGAACACACAAATACTTTTTAAACTTACACTTTTACTGTAAAACTTCAGTAAAAACAATATTTGCTAAGATTGCCCGTGTACTCATTTCTTCTGTTGATAACCCTTCGGGAGGAAATTCTTCAATAAGATTTGGACATAATAAGTCGTCTTTCATTGGGAATTTAAAGTGAGGAATACATAAACATTTATAAGAGCTGAGAGCGCAGGAACTGTGTCTGACAAAAGCATTCACACGAATGAGAGGTGAGAGGATCGTGGGAGTGGGCCGTTAAACGTAAATGGTTGAAAGGAAGGCAGGACTTGATAAAATCTCTTGGAAATAGTCTCGTCTCAAGATTTTTTTTTAATAATAGAGAGATATCAATTTCTACCACAAGTAACGCAACAAGCAACATGAAAAATGCCTTGAAATGAAAACTGCCATTTTCACCCATGAAATGCATATCTCGGAGAGACCCCCACCCCGTGTGTGTCTGTGGCGGACAGGAGTTCAAGAGGCCGCTGCCCAAAGAGACTGATCTAATTCAAGCGGCTCTGCTCAGAAGGTTGTATCTGAACAAGTGTCCATTGTTTTAAATATGACCCAAGGTCTTTGTCCACTCTACCAACAATTCACCACTCAAAACACGGTAGTCGCTAGAGCCCACCCTCTGAGCTTTCTTTGACAGCTTTCATTTCAAGGCGTATTTCATGTTGTGTGTACATGCAGTGTCATCAAAATCAACGAATGAAGAAATAAATACTTAAAGAAATAAGCAACAAAATAGCAATATTTAGCATCTCGTCCCGGGTTTAGAAAGGAAGATTTAACGTATCGCTGGGAATTTGGCTTGGGGTGCGTGGAGTTTCTGTCAGGACTGGTAAGAAGCACTAGATGTACAAATCAAAGAGGGAAGAGGCCCATGTTCTAAGGTAGCAATAAAGTAACATAGCTATTGAGATCAAAACTGCAGTGATGTCTTTGGTGGGAAAAGGAAATGGAAAGTCCAGGTGACCCGAAAATGCACTGCGACAGATGAACGGCATATGGTGACCAAACAACCCCAATGGGGTAGAGGTCAAAATTCAGATGTGGACAACACACTGAATGCACTGAAATTAAGATAGCGACAGACTTTAAAAGGTAAAGATGAATTCACTTTGAAGATCTGCAGCCAGCCTAAATCTCCTAATCAGCACTGAACAAGCCAGGGCTTTAAGATGGGCGGAATACAGAAAAGTACAAATTGATACAAAGTGGAAGGCCACAAATCAACTTCACCAGAAACCGCAGGGCTGACTGTACTCCTGCCAAAATGACATCAAGATGCTAACTGATCTACTGGGAAAATGAATTGGAAATGTAATGCCAGCCAAATTGAATAAATCATCTTGAAGCTCCCCAACAAAAGTCCAACTCTGCAAAAGCTTCAAGCAAAGTAGTGCCTTGGACAACACAAACGAACAGGCTGTCTTTGGGAAGCAGGGAGGCTTCATGGATCTCATCGATTCGCTCTGCATCTTGGTAAAACAACACATCAAGTAAAATGTGAACCCCCATATGAACTGCACACACTGGGACATTCACTGGGCTGTGGACTCATCACATTCTGTAGGTCGCCATGTGAACTCTACCACCGCAGCCCGTGGGAAACACAACCAAAGGAAAAAACAAGCACTTGTGAGGACAACCAGTTTGCTGAACATCTTGGCCTGTTAACAAATGTTACGTGATCATAAATAAAGCTAAGAATACCAACTGTAAAATCAATAATCAAAGGAAAAACACTGGTTTTCACAGGTTGAACCAGTCTCTGAAGCCAGAAGGGGAAACTCGACCATGAAAGAGGATTCCAAAAGCCCAAACCAGCAACTTCAAATCAAGAAACAACTGGCTGTCACATCTTAACAAAGAAAGTATGTCCCCACATTAATGTGGTCTGGCATGGAATCCTTTGAAAATAAAACAGCCTCACCTAGGGGGAAACTGCAGTCTTTTAAGTAGACCATGCATTGAAAATGACCATTTGGCAGCCACCTGAGTAGACAACAGAGGGAGGACACCAATTGGCCATCCTGTCGGGGGCACTGAAAAGCTGGTCAGGACTGCCCAGCATGAATTGCATTGGGGGAGCTAAGAGGAGTAAAAGTAAGTGAGAAAGTAGCCAAGCACTCACTCAGTTGACCATCTTTTAACTTGCCCAGACATACATTTTCAAAACCACAGGACTACAAAGAGTTGCCACTAATCTTGGCAATGCTAACAACAAGAAAGTAACCAAAAGGGATGAAGTTCTTCACACAGCACTCTTAGGCCGGAGATATACTTAACGCTATGTAATGTGTGTGTTTGAGGACGCTGCTGATACTCGAGCAGTGTACCGTCTATACGTGCATATTTTAAGTAAATCTGGAGGATTCCACCAGGTGGCAGTGCAAGAAATCATCATTGTGAAAAAACAACGTCCAGTTATGCTGTGTGGTGAGCTGATGGACAAAGATGTTAAAAATAAAATTCTTTGCATTCTGATGCTGTTGTAAAGGTGTAAATAAAAAAGAAAATGACAACAGTAACACAGAAGATGGCATGTGAGACAATGTATTGTCTTTACAATGCAAGAAATGGAAGAAGAAAAGCACCATAAACACATTCGCATGTCAGCACTTAAGTCTGATGATTTGCTTCACTGCATTAAACCATTCATCACACATCGAAGTAAGCAGATTGATCCTCTTGGGGCTGCAAGCCTGTCATCACAAGTTGCTAGTAAACAATGATACTGATGTCACATACCAAAAGTTGAACACACACGCCACCCATATTTTTGCTGGTACTGCATACAGTTCTGCGCATGAAGTATAAACATGCACATTCACACTCGCACACATCAAAGTAATTTATAAACTGCTGCCAACTTAACATTCCCACTGCAGACTTCAGATGTCCAGAAACCTGTAGCTGTAAGGTCAGCTGCACTCGTATATATTATACAGTCTATTCGTTGAGTACTATGATTTCATTCTGTTTGGCTTTGAAATTAACATGCAAATACTTTTTAAACTTACACTTTTACTGTAAAACTTTACAAAAAATGTTTTTAGTTTGTCAATATGGCATTGAATTTTGATTCTGTGTTTGGACTTTCATTGTGACAACGCAACATATAACTGCCCGTGACTGAATTTCTCTCTCTCTATTAAATAAAGGGACTTTTTCAAATGTTTGGCTCTGAGATTTGTTAATGGTCTTTGCAAAAGCTATTCTAACAGGAAACCGTTAACGTTTTAATACGAATCGCATATCAAGATCTCCTTTGTTGTCTAATGTTATCCGCGGAAGATTTACTACATTACCTTTCTTGGGTCCATCCTTCTTTCTACATACAGTAATTCATGTGGTAGAAGACTGGACGGTGTTAACGGTTGTAGATATTCTTTGGGATATTTTAAGTTGATGTTTTCATGTTCTGACGATCACCACCAACTGTTCCAGCATAGTCTATTGATACACATTTAAAAAAAAAAAATTGCCATGTAACCGATCAGCATTTCTTAATTTGTTTGACTTCATCGTTTCTCGGTGCTAGGATTGCCTGTGTACTCATTTTTACTGTTGATAACCCTTTGTGATGAAATTCTTCAATAAGATTTGGACATAATAAGTCTTCTTTAATTGGGAACTTAAAGTGAGGAAAATATTACAATTTATGAGAGCTGAAAAAGCAGGAACTGTGTCTGACAAAAGCATTCACACAAATGAGAGGCGAGAGTACCGTGTGTGTGGTTGAATATGGTTGAGAGGAGGGCATGACTTGAAAAAATCTCATGGGACTTGGAAAAAAATCTCTTAAAGAAGTCTTGTCTCGTCACAGGATTTTTTTATATAATATGGACACTCGCACACACATTTCTTTTTGTTTTTATCCTTTCCTTCAGGTTTCTCCTAATGAACCTGTCAACACTTACATTTTCTTGATTAGGTTTCAGGCAATTTTCTGCTCTCTTGAAATGGTTGCAAGACACAAGAACATTTACTTCATATATTTGATTACTTCTGCTTCAACCATTAAAACCTTATACCATCACCCCACAGGACAAACAGTCTTCGGCACAAACTCCATCTCACATTTTACTGTGCACTGAAATCCCAGCCATAAAGACACAACTTACTTGCTGTGTGGTTGACAGTGCTTCGTATCAATGTAGTTTTTCAGTGTGATGGCAAAATCCTCTTGACACTGGTCAATAACATCTTGATTTGTAAGACCAGGTCGATCTAGAAGTTACAAAAATAAATAAAATAATAATAGTAAGTAAACCAAAGATGTGGAAATATGGCTTCCTTGTAGCTATGATGATAATGAGAACTTTGCATCATTGATAGCATAACAAGAGTGAAAAATTAATTATGCATCCATACTGAACTTTCAATCCAGTTTTAATGTCGGAGGGAGTCATTGCCAGTCCTGCATGCAGCTGGCAAAAGGCCAGTATTAACCCTGGGTGGGACATTGGGCTCCACATAGGTGTGAATCTCTTCCTTGAACCCGAGACATCACGAATGAGGATGCACTGGACAATGAGGACAAACATCACAGCAAGGGTGGTGTGTCAACGGTGCTCAGTGTTTTTATTAACAAAGTGTCAAACAACAAGTTCAGTGCAGGTTTCATCTTAATCAATAAATATATAAGTAATTCCAATAATAATAAAAAAAATTACTACAGTGGTAATTAAAAGTCAATAAATAATCCAGTTATAAATAAATCCAAACTGTTAAAAATCAGAGGTTAAAACATAAGCAAGATCACTCATAAAACCTTTATGATCATCAGTGATGTCTACTCTGTGTACCCTCCAATGACTCCTTAGCAAGAGGAGATGTCATTCAGCAAGTGCAGTCACCCTTTTAGTTGGCTTGTGACGTCACCACCATTCCTCAGCTGGGTACCCCACAAGCCCTGCTCCTTCAACCTGCAAAAGACCATCTCTCAGTCTTCAGCAGTTGATCGCCCCTGCTCCTCGACTGCTAAGCAAGGGGCCACATTCAGTTTTCGATCATTTCTTTCCTTTAACCTCCTTGTATTCCTGTTCTTCTCTCTCTCAACTCAGTTTCCTTTTATCCCCGTGGGAGCAGGTGGCCTAATTGCAAACCCCAAAGCACTGAGGAGGAAACTGTCCGAATCACACACATCTGCATGTCAATGCAGGTCCAGCCAATCTCCCCATCAATGCTAACATGTGTGACTACTTCCACGTGATTGCACTGTTTTTAACGGAGACCCCCCATCTCATCTTACCACAATATGGTACACTCACTGGTCAGCAGCCAAGATACAATGATATGTTATTGTGTTTTGAGTGGAAAACTGACAAAAACAGTGACCATTCGGGGGTCCATCACAATGCACTTTCTGAAACAAAACAGATTCTAACATGTGGTATTGAACTGAAGATCCCACGTCAACAATGAGAAGTTAAGACATGAGGATAAGTGCCAGCCCAGAATGCCATATTGGTTGAGACAAATAAGACCATGGAATTCAAAATTGTGACATTAAATACAAGGACAATGAATAGTGGAATACAACTGATTGAACCAAGAGAATCTGTAGCATAAAAAAAGAATGGGAAGAGTACAGTTTACAAAATTAATAATGGAAAAAGTCCACAGAGAGAGCACAATGATAAGGGGTCCACCAACATGTAACTTTTGTTCTGTCATTTTCATGAATGGTTAATGGCGCAGTAAATGGAAGTCTCGGTTCGGTGCTCTCTAATATTTTGTCTGTTTTTGTTTATTTGTCCCATCATTTACTGTTCAACTATAATCAAGTACACCTATGAAGAATTGATGAATATTCGGTAATTCACATTGTGCACATTGACACTGGATTTTTCACAATTAAGAACTTTTTTGGATATCTTAGCTGGTGGAGTAGCAGTTTTCGGCAACGGATACAGACATAGGCATCACAAAGCGTGCTGGTGCACTCATGCTGAGACAGCAGGGTTTGGGAACAGCGCTCCCAAGTTTGCATATGGTGAACCTCAACAGAACTCGCAAGTACTTTTCACTTTCTTCTGCTCTGTGTTTCAAACCTGGTTAAAATAATCCATCCCAGACTCGGCATTACACCTGCCAGACTTTCAACTTTATACAGCGGACCGTGCATCAGAGACATCAGGGAAAAGAAAAGGTGGTGGAATCTGCTTTTCTATCAATGAAGGTTGGTGTACTGATGTCATTGTGTTAAGTAAAATGTGCTGTCCTGACTTAGAAATGCTTTTGTTAACTGTAGGCCTTTTTATTCACCACAGGAGTTTTCCTCATTTATATTGGTTAGTGTTTACATTCCACCTCATGGCTGCGTGAGTGCAGCGCTACAAAAACTGGCTGATCAGATAACAAGCACGGAGCCAAATTATCTGAACTCCCTTCTAATGATTCTAGGAGATTTTAATAAGGCAAATCTCAGCCAGGAACTTCCCAAATTTATACAGCACATAAAGTGCCCTACCGGAGACAGAAACACACTGGATCATTGCTATACATGCCTATCCTGCTGTCCCCCGTGCAGCTTTGGGTTTCTCTGATCACGGTTTGATTCATTTGCTCCTCACCTACAGGAGTAAGTTAAAATCTGCTAAACCTGTGATTAATACAGTGAGAAGGTTTGACTAATAAGGCAAAATTGAAGCTGCAAGCCTGCTTTGACTGTACGGCCTGGGGTTTTCTTTGAAGATCCTGCTGCTAACTTAGTTGAACTGGCAGACACAATAACATCTTATGTTAGCTTTTGTGAAGATGTGTGTCTCCACCAAGACCTGGTTAAGATTTATCAATAATAAATCATGGTTCACTGCAAAACTGAAGCAGCTTCGTCATGCTAAGGAAGCTGGCCATAGAAGTGGGGACAGAACACTATTTAGACAGGCAAGGAACACATTGACAAAAGAAATCAGATCAGATTTTTGAAAAATCTATTTTTTGGCCAATGACCCCCACATCAGTGTCGAAAGGACTACAAAATTTTACAAATTACAGGAACCCCCCCATACCGAATTACAGAATTATACAAGACTCCCCCACCCCCCAATATTCTTCCCCTCAACCTGCATTAAATATCTCTGAAGAGGATATGCATCAGCTCTTGAAAGGACAACACACTTAAAGCAACAGGTCCAGATAGAGTCTCACCCTCCTGCTTAAAAAATCTGTTCTGATCAACTGGCCCCTGTCTTTATTCAGATTTTCAACAAATCATTAGTGTTGTGTGAAGTTCCCTTATGCATAAAACAAGCCACTATCTTACTAGTCTCCAAAAAATTTCAGTATAACAGGACTGAATGACTACAGGCCTGTTGCACTAACATCTGTGGTCATGAAGACATTTGAGAGACTGGTGTTCACTCACTTTATGGACATCATAGCTCCCTTGTTGGATCCCCTTCAGTTTGCTTATCAAGACAACAGATTAATGGATGATGCAATCAACATCACATCTTGACAACCCAGGAACATATGCAAGGATTCTGCTTGTGGACTTCAGCTCTGCTTTCAACACAGTAATCCCGGAGCTCCTCCACTCGAAACTCACCCAGCTTTCCTTCCCTGCCTCCACCTGTCAATGGATCACCAATTTCCTGACCAATATGAAACAGCAGGTGAAACACACATCTAGCTATCATATGATCAACACGGGTGCACCCCAGGGATGTGTGCTCTCCCCCCTGCTCTTCTCCCTCTACAATAATGACTGCACCTCTAAGGGCCCCTCTGTCAAACCTATCAAATATGCGGACAACACAACCATCATGGTGCTCATCAGGAATAGTGATGAGTCTCCATACAGATGAGAGTTTGAGCAGCTGGCCCTTTTGGTCTAATGAGAACAATCCAGAGCTAAAACTGTGGCGATGGCAGTGGATTTTAGGGGAGGTCCCACGATATTATCCCCCATCTCCATCGTTAATACTGCTGTGAAAGTTGTGGAAACCTTCACGTTTCTAGGATCTATAATCTCCTGGGATTTGAAATGGGAGAACAAAGTAGGATCCATCATAAAAAGGGCACAACAGCGAATGTACTTCCTGCGACAGCTAAGTAAGTTCAACCTTCCACAGGAGCTGCTGATTCAGTTTTACACAGCAGTCATTGAGCCTGTTCTCAGCTCATCCATAACAGTGTGGTTTGAATCAGTGACTAAACATGACAAAATCAGCCTGCACCGAATAGCGAGGTCTGCTGAAAATATCATTGGTGCCAGTCTGCCCACCTTACATGACCTGTATTACTCCAAATCCATGAAATGGGATAGCTAAATCATTACTGATCCCTCACACCCAGGACATAACCTTTTTGAACTTCTTGCATCAGCCAGACGTTATAGATTAATATACACCAAAACAAACAGATACAAGAACAGTTTTTTTTCACAGGCCATCAAGCTCACAAATGGTTAATTTCATCCCCCAAGCCTCCCAGGGTCTTGCAATCCTGTCAAACATGTTCACATATTGAAAAGAGGGGACCATGTATAACAAGTGTGAGAATTTCTACAACGTATGATTGAACTGGATGCAAATACCCTTAAATGAAAGTCTGCAATGTGTACTTTAATCACGATGTCTGAATTGTTTTATTTGTAACTTTAAATGTGGAGCAAAGGAGGAAATCAAGGGCAAATGTGACTTTGTCCAAAGCATTATGGACGGCACTGTATGTATTATTCAATCTACTGAACCAAGTTTAGGACCCACAGGAACCAAATGATTGCTGAAATGCTAAATCTGGACGACAGTAACTAGAATAATTTAAATAAAATGTGTGCTGCCATTTATAAATACTCCTAGGTGGATTCTAGCAGGTCATTTATTCTGATACACCTCTGCAGTCTCTAGCCGTATGGGGTAAAATCAGTCGCTCTCTGCCAGAAACCCCACTCTGACAGACAAAAAAACTTGGTTTTTAATAATTGAGACCTTAGTATGAAGAAGGATGTGTCATTGGGGCACAGCTTTGAGTAAGGGTCTGTGGCTAGGGGAAATAAAAATAAGTCAAGGGTCAATAGTGAGGCATCAGTCCAGAGTAGGGTGTGCCCTTGTTTAAAATTACCGTATATACTCACATGTAGTCGAGTCTTGAAACCCAAAAATCAATCATAAAATCAAACCCCGACTTATATGCCTGTTCAAAAAATATGACACTTAATTTTTTATTTTTTATTTATTTTTTTTTTTTTTTTTTTTACATATTCTTGCTTCCTCCAATCTGTCATCAGTTTCTCAGACACATCGAATTTTGTTGCAGCAGCACAGTTACCAATTTCTTCCGCCACTTCAACGACTTAATTTAAAATCAGCTTCATATTTTCTTCTGATCGAATGCTCCATCGTAGATAAGGGATGCTCTTCCGATAAAGGTTTATGAGGGTGTGAGATACAAAAAACACAAAACATTGCAAACGTCAGTTCAGAATAGTTCGGTTATTACCGTGTGGTCATACAGGCACAATAAATTGGAAAAAAAAAAGGCAGTGTGCTCCGTGGTTACTCACTCAGGTGGGCGGTAGTATATCATAATCTCTTGGACCAACAGCGCGAGTTTTCCGCATTCGACTTATACAACCGCTATTATAAAATACCAGAAATTATATGGTAAAATGAAGCCCTGACTCATCCGCAGGAGAACTTAAATGCAAGTATATATGGTAATCTGCATGAGGGGTGGAGACTTATTACCGATCTCTAGGTTACCGAATGTGAAGGCAGTCGAACCTCAGACCTCTCACATAAGGGGTACGGGGTACAATACTTCCTTTATCTTTAATTTCTGTGTATGTCTTAGGAAAATGTTAGACAATGTACAGCAGACACAAATATAATTATCAAGTCAATTTATCATTACTGTACTCAGATGACACTGCAAGTGCGACTACTGTTCCTGCAGTTTTCTAATACTGTTAACATGTATAGAGTTGGCGAGATTATATCACAGAGACGGAGGTAAGGCACTGAAAATCACAAATATTTTCTGGTCTCTGGATTTCCTCTGATTGGACGATACTCTCCTTCCTGCAGAACTTACGGATTTGAGTCATCTTTTATCTTATAATGCATAGATAGCTTACACATGGTGTTCTCTATTTTGATTCAGTAATGGATGAACCCGTAACAGAGAAATCTTTGTATTTACACCACACTATGGTACAGTGCCCACAAAACACACACCCTACTGTCCTTTTATTTCCATTCTGTGTAAAGGTACGACATCCTTTTGGGGGATAGTAATTCTCTGGTATTCCAAGAACATGCTACTTTTTGATAGAAGTCATTTATTTGTTTACCTGCTGAGAACAATGAGATTGCCTGCATCAGAACATACTCTGCATCAAGCAGATTCAGGTTGCGTAGTGTGTAGTGAAACTTTAATAATGGGTCCAGAAGATGAGACTGGAATCCAGCTGAACACAAAGAGAGAGAAGTACATTACTGTGAGTGTGACTTGGCAGACATTATCCTACTGTATGTAGTCCTACAGTCTCCAAAAATGATCCAAGACAATGCTTTTTACTACACTTGACAACAAAGTTTATAGATTTACATAACAAATGTAGCTGATGGCGAGCACACAGTACATTCTTCCATACACAAATCTCTACTGTGCACAGATCACAATTAATGGCCGCAAGATTCCAGCCTTCTAAAAATTCCAAAGAATTATTAACTTCTGCAGGAACTGGAGCTTTAGCTTCAGGGCCCCTCTACCATGAAATAACCTGCCTCCTTGATGCACCACTGGTATGAGATTTTAAAACCGTGCTGAATCCAATTCTTCATCAGCCAACGTTTATGGTGCATCTTAAGTACTATGGTAGGTGCTACAAATGAAACAATAGGCTCCTTGTGAATTTGAATGAATTTGTGAATTAATACAGATATTAGATTATAAAGAGCAAGAAACAATAAAAAACAGTCAAGACCAAACAGGTAAGGATCTCAGATGAGGACTGAAAATGTAGTTGAAAGTGGGAAGCCTCCATTTGTATTTAAATATCCACCCTAAAGTAGACTCTCAAATGAACAATGGCCACTGCAACATTAAATATCCGCTAAGACCAGCCACGTAATCTGGTCCAAATACTGGCTTTTCATAACTTACCAAAGGCAGCATCATGAATGTCGTACTGAAGTGGTCCACATTCCCAGAATCCTGTCTCCTTATTAAACACAGTGTTGAAGCGAATTTGAGAGATTTCAAAAGCAGCTCCTTTAAGGAGTGCAATCTGGTCCTCAATGAAGAGTTTTCTTAGGAAACGAAAGAAAAAATGAAAAAAGTCAAATTAGTTTCATTGCATTATGAGTATTCTAACACTTTAACAGGTGACTGAATAAAGACATCATACAAGCAGTCTCTATTGGAAATATGGAGTTTAAAGGAATACACTCAAAAATGATGTTTCTGTTTAATTTGTTGCTTTACCGGCTGAAAAAAATATTAAAGTCATGTTTTGATACAGAATAGAGATAATGTTTCTGATGTAAAACAGGCCTATGATGACCAAAGCTGGACAACAGCAAACAATATCAAAAGTCCATTAAAGAAATCTCATGTTACTTGATTCGCATTCCACATCAAGTTATCTAATTATATGCTCATCACATCCCAAATACACGTATTTTTACTAAAATATCGTTAAATAAACCACTTTTGAAAAACACACTCATGAACGCAAACAGAACATAAGCTGAAGATCCACCCCCTCATCTCATCTCTGTCAGAAGCCCCGCCCAGTGGCAGTTCATCCATTGGCTAGCATTGCGCATCATGTGATGTCAACCAAAACAATGCACTGAGAGACGTGTAAAACTAAGGATTAAAAATGAAAGGCAACCAAAGGAAAACTATCAAGAATATGCCTCATAGTTGTGCATATCCATGGTGCTTCAACAAGCAGAAGATCATTCCACCTGTACAGTTTCAAAGATTGCTGTTAAATAATCATGAGGAGCTCTGGTTATGGCTCAGCACTCTAAATATAAATCAAACACCTGGGCCATGTCTGCATTTCAAATTCTCGTTCAGGTCAGAGCAGGTTCTCTTTTCTTTCACACACATGCTTTGTGGATGTGTTTTATTGAACATTAATTTACTAAGAATACATTCATTTGGGATGTTGTGGCCATATAATCAGATGACTTGAACTAGGGCTGGGCGATATAGACTAAACATCATATATACTGTACGATATATATCTCGATATTTTTTCTTCCCATAAAGTAATAACAAAAAGACAGTTCTGAGTTAAAGCCATATTTCTCAAATGTCACACAGACACTTTATTAACATACAGCTGTAGATGTACATGAGAAATGGCTCAAGAATAAACTAATGGCATATATTAAATAATAATGCTCTTTGAATAAAATAATGTTCTTATCCTGAATAACAAAAGACTCACAGCTGTGCAATTAAGAAAATGTAAACAGAAAACATACAGGGCAAAAATAACAAAAGGCTGACTTGCTCTTTAAAAAGTGGGTTTCCACTGAAGTAGAGAGTTCTTTCTTTCCAAAGTGTTTCCTCCTGTGTGTAGTCCTGTCCAAACATCTATGCCTTGGTGCAAATAACAAAACATGGAGCAACTGACAAAACGAAACAAGTGACAACTTTCTTACAGAGAAATGGCCAGGGTGATGCGGGCATCATCCACACCATGTCCTGTAACACACAAAATAAAAACGTTTAAGATCACTTTCATTTTTATGTAAAGAGGGAGATCACTCAAAGGCAAATTAACATCCATCTGTGTTTAAAAGGGATGTATAAGAGTTAACTACGTGTGTAAACTGTGTTGTGAAATATGTAACATATAAATGGTTTTAGTTAAACCATTTTGGTAAAATCTCCAGCAAATGTGTGAAACAGATGTATACTCAGCAAAAAAAGAAACGTCCTCTGACTTTCAACTGTTTTTACTTTCAGTAAACTTAATGTGTAAATATTTGTATGAACACTAAAAGAGTCAACACCATAAGACATAAACTAAAAATGTTTCACAATGTGTCCCTGAATGAAGGGAGGCTCAAAATCAAAAGTACCAGTCAGTATCTGGTGTGGCCACCAGCTGCTTGAAGTACTGCAGTGCATCTCCTGCTCATGGACTGGACCAGATTTGTCAGTTCTTGCTGTGAGATGTTACTCCACTCTTCCACCAAGGCACCTGCAAGTTCCTGGACATTTCTGAGGGGAATGGCCCTAGCCCTCACCCTGTGATCCAACAGGTCCCAGACGTGCTCAATTCCTTCGACGATAAACACGAATCCGTCCATCACCCCTGGTGAGACAAAACCGTGACTCATCAGTGAAAAGCACTTTTTGCCACTCCTGTCTGGTCCAGCGAAGGTGGGTTTGTGCCCATAGGCGGCGTTGTTGCTGGTGGTCTGGTAAGGACCTGCCTTACAACAGGCCTACAAGCCCTCAGTCCAGCCTCTCTCAGCCTATTGCGGACAGTCTGAGCACTGATGGAGGGATTGTGTGTTCCTGGTGTGACTCGGGCAGTTGTTGTGGCCATCCTGTACCTGTCACGCAGGTGTGATATTCGGATGTACCGATCCTGTGCAGGTGTTGTTACACGTGGTCTTCCACTGCGAGGATGATCAGCTGTCCTTCCTGTCTCCCTGTAGCGCTGTCTTAGGCGTCTCACAGTGCGGACATGGCAATTTATTGCCCTAGCCACATCAGCAGTCCTCATGCATCCCTGCAGCATGCCTAATGCATGTTCACGCAGATGAGCAGGGACCCTGGGCATCTTTCTTTGGGTGTTTTTCACAGTCGGTAGACAAGTCTCTTTAGTGTCCTGTGTTTTTAGAACTGTGACCTTAAATGCCTACTTTCTGTAAGCTGTTAAGGTCTTAATGACCATTCCACAGGTGCATGGTAATTAATTGATTATGGTTAATTGAACATGCATGGAAAACATTGTTTAAACCCTTTACAATGAAGATCTGTAAAGTTATTTGGATTTTTAAAACATTATTGTTGAA
The DNA here is from genome assembly GCF_016835505.1 of Polypterus senegalus. Taxonomy (NCBI): domain Eukaryota; kingdom Metazoa; phylum Chordata; class Cladistia; order Polypteriformes; family Polypteridae; genus Polypterus; species Polypterus senegalus. The sequence continues at coordinate 53,599,521 of NC_053155.1, forward strand.
ATACACAGTCCTGAAAAGGGACGTTTCTTTTTTTGCTGAGTATATATATATATATATATATTTTTTTTTTAGACATTTTCAATCTCAAACACTTCTGAATGTAAAATGCATCCCTGTCTCTTCTTAAGCAGAGTGGTGGCTTTGGTGGTAAGGATTTGCTGGTGGTCGCTGGGTTGAATTCCGCTACTGCCAGAACACTTTTTTGGGTACTTGAGCAAGACCCTTAACTGCAATTGCTTTGTCCTGGGTATGACATTAACCAGCCCTGCAACTTGCAAGGAAAACTTGGGGGTTGGTGGCAGGATTAGCATTCCAGCCGCCGTAAAAAAAACTTTCACGCAGCTCCAAACGGAGTTGAGTGATGCAGAGGTATCACCCGTTGTGCATCATGTGTGAGAAGTGCAGCCAGGCACTATACACAGCGCAAGCTCCCCTTATCTTTCCTGTCTCTTCTCAGCTGGGGCTCTCATTGAGTGTCACACTGAATCCTCGCACTAACACACACGCGCACATACTCCCATTGGGCTGATTATACATAAACTAAATTTAAATTTCATAAGTGGTAGCTGTATAAGCTTTAAAATTTCAAATAGATAATCTTGTGGTCAATAAGCATTTTTAGCTCTGTAAGTGGTTCTATAAAACTTTTTACTTAACTCTTTAGGGCAGGCAGAGGACGAAAACTCACCATTATGTTATAGGTAGGCCATCTTTGCTTGAAGGGCCATTAGACTTGCTGACTTGATTCGATTCCCTGTGTGTGTGTGAGTAGCACAGAGTAAACAACATCTAGAATGGCACTGACAATCGGGCGAGTGAGGGAAGCAAATGTGCAAAGCAAAATACTCAGTGGATGACATTTTGCATATATTTTATTATTTTGAATTGGACTCTGACTTGTTGGACTATGATTGGGTGCAAGTGATCTGAAGATCGAGATCTGAAACGAAAGCGAGATACTGGCATCAGCTGATCGACAGCGCACTGCATGCAGCAACAAATGTTTTATGTTGATTTATGTGAGAAAGTATTGCTTTGTGTGCTTTTTAGAAACCTAGAAGTATTTCGAAATATTTTTGAAAAATATTTAGCCCTGGGAGAAAAGTGGGAGGAGAAAAAAAAAAAATCGACGATATAAGTCACTGCTTAAGTAACGTTGCCCTACTTCTCACTTTTTCTCTTATAAGGCACATGGTTTGTTTCGGGGCAGGAGGCTAGGAAGGCTTCAAGGTCTGGGGCTGCAGGACACATTTTCACATACTCTTCGTACTGCACTTTATGGCGCGGTTGTACAGTATATGGTGGAAAAGATTAGTATCACTCAAAGCTTTTGGTCAGGACTTGTTTTCTGCATTCTGTACAGAATACATTATTCTGCTGCTATCTGACACTTTGAACCCAAACCATCTTCAAATAATTTTCTTTCTACCATCAAGCTCTTCTTCTATAGCTTCGTTCATGTCTTTATCCATCTCTATCCTGTCGCTGCCTGCAGGAATTACCAAGTGAAGAGGTCGGGGACAGATGAGTTATGTTCAGAGAATGAAAAAGGCGGGGCAGGGTGAAGCTGTGTGAGAGACAAACGAGGTGAAGAGAAAGGGGAACTGGCGGCTGTACAAGAATAATTTTAACGCAACATAGACTCGATATAAACGATACTGTCTCAACCTATATCTCATATGAAAATATGTCGATATATCTCCCAGCCTTAACTCAAACTGTGGATTACGCAATAAGCATAACAAGATTTTTTTTCTTGGGCTTTTTGATAATGTTTGTTGTTTTCTATCCATCTACATATTAAATAAGGAAGTTGTTATTAGTGTTCTGCATGAAAAGATGAAATTAAATTATTTTCTTAGCCATCACAACCAACCAACCAAACTATAAGGGTTAAGTAACATGTAAAAAGTAATTTTTGGGTGAACTATTTCCCTTAAACATTTTCTGTGTGTCTCTGCCCACATGTGAAAGACTTGTAAGGTTTGTAAGAGAAACTAAAATTGACTATGCGTGATTAAATGTGGAGCTATCCACACGTGTGTCCTGTGATCGAGTGACATCCCATCAATGGTCGGTTTTCGCTTTCTGTGCAGTATAATATTACTGCTATGCTGACATATTACACATTGTATTAAAAGTGAAGCGTATTGGACTCGCCATATTCAATGGACCAGCTGGCCCACACCTACCCAATTTTTTGTTGATTTTACGTTAATGTGAGGCAGAAGCGTTTGAAGGACACTTCACAAGGCGAAAACTAGATTAGCTTAGAAAGTGTGCAGCACTGTGGCGAGTTGACTCATACAAGAAATGTGGCTGGTTTTCAAAACTGCGTATCACTTGCCCACTCTGCCTCCATCTGCTCAATTTCTTGTCTTCATTTTTGCTACTTGACCCTTTTTATTCTGCTTCATCTTACCACATGTTTGTTCTCTTTGATCTGCCTCTCTAACACTTACACTCCATCCCTCCCTTTGTCATTCTCTCATGTTCTTCACTCACTGCTGTAAACAAATGTTAATAGACAGAGGATTAGTTAAATGCTGCAAAATAGGCATTCTCCCATCATTTAGCTCTAATTCAGCAACAAGACCACCTGAGCATTTTTCCAGTCGGTATGCAGATGAGTTCATTTCTACCTACACAGGAAGCACATTTGCATTCTTGGAGAAACATGTTGAGGAGCTGGCATCAGAAACTCTTACTTCAAGGTCATTTTTAAAAGTGTGATGGATCAATATTTCACAAGTGACAACAAAAAGAGATTACTGGAGTGCATAAGCTAGCAGCATTATGTCTTTACAAAACACAAATACAACAGCTCATCAAATAGGCCGTCAATGTTGTTACTGTATACTTATGTTCCTGATTGAGATGTTCATTTTTCAGGGAAAATGTGTTTAGTAATGTTTGTACAGTGTATTATGGACATATAAAAATGTCAGTGTTTAATAACTTACAGTGGGATGCAAAAGTTTGGGCAACCTTGTTAATAATCATTATTTTCCTGTATAAATCGTTGGTTGTTACGATAAAAAATGTCAGTTAAATATATCATATAGGAGACACACACAGTGATATTTGAGAAGTGAAATGAAGTTTATTGGATTTACAGAAAGTGTGCAATAATTGTTCAAACAAAATCAGGCAGGTGCATAAATTTGGGCACCACAAAAAAGAAATGAAATCAATATTTAGTAGATCCGCCTTTTGCAGAAATTACAGCCTCTAAACGCTTCCTGTAGGTTCCAATGAGAGTCTGGATTGTGGTTGAAGGTATTTTGGACCATTCCTCTTTACAAAACATCTCTAGTTCATTCAGGTTTGATGGCTTCCGAGCATGGACAGCTCTCTTTAACTCACACCACAGATTTTCAATTATATTCAGGTCTGGGGACTGAGATGGCCATTCCAGAACGTTGTACTTGTTCCTCTGCATGAATGCCTTAGTGGATTTTGAGCAGTGTTTCGGGTCGTTGTCTTGTTGAAAGATCCAGCCCGGCGCAGCTTCAGCTTTGTCACTGATTCCTGGACATTGGTCTCCAGAATCTGCTGATACTGAGTGGAATCCATGTGTCCCTCAACTTTGACAAGATTCCCAGTCCCTGCACTGGCCACACAGCCCCACAGCATGATGGAACCACCACCATATTTTACTGTAGGTAGCAGGTGTTTTCTTGGAATGCTGTGTTCTTTTTCCTCCATGCATAACGCCCTTGTTATGCCCAAATAACTCAATTTTAGTTTCATCAGTCCACAGCACCTTATTCCAAAATGAAGCTGGCTTGTCCAAATGTGCTTGAGCATACCTCAAGCGGCTCTGTTTGTGCTGTGGGCGGAGAAAAGGCTTCCTCTGCATCACTCTCGCATACAGCATCTCCTTGTGTAAAGTGCGCCGAATGGTTGAACGATGCACAGTGACTCCATCTGCTGCAAGATGATGTTGTAGGTCTTTGGTGCTGGTCTGTGGGTTGACTCTGACTGTTCTCACCATTCGTCACTTCTGTCTATCCAAAATCTTTCTTGGTCTGCCACTTCAAGCCTTAACTTGAACTGAGCCTGTGGTCTTCCATTTCCTCAATATGTTCCTAACTGTGGAAACAGACAGCTTAAATCTCTGGGACAGCTTTCTGTATCCTTCCCTAAACCATGATGGTGAACAATCTTTGTCTTCAGGTCATTTGAGAGTTGTTTTGTGACCCCCATGTTGCTACTCTTCAGAGAAAATTAAAGGAGGAGGGAAACTTACAATTGACCCCTTAAATACTCTTTCTCATTATAGGATTCACCTGTGTATGTAGGTCAGGGGTCACTGAGCTTACCAAGCCAATTTGAGTTCCAATAATTAGTTCTAAAAGTTTTGGAATCAATAAAATGACAACGGTGCCCAAATTTATGCACCTGCCTGATTTTGTTTGAACAATTATTGCACACTTTCTGTAAATCCAATAAACTTCATTTCACTTCTCAAATATCACTGTGTGTGTCTCCTATATGATATATTTAACTGACATTTTTATCGTAACAACCAACGATTTATACAGGAAAATAATCACTATTAACAAGGTTGCCCAAACTTTTGCATCCCACTGTAAGTGAATTTAACTTAAGTTAAACCCAAAAGCCCAAGGTTTGGAAACACTGAATGAACCAAAACAGAGGAGCTAGGGGTGCAATTTAACAAAATGAATTATTCGCACCCCTCATGAAAAGGAGTTAAAACACTGATGTGTAAAATGAACCACACATGTAATGAGTAATATTTTATACTCTAACAAATATGTGTACCTCATTTTGTAAGTATTTGTTTTTTAAAACAAAAAAAAATTCTTTAGTAACACAATTTAATTTGTTTCATTGAAAACAAAAGTTTCAAAAACATTGGCACTCCCATGAGTAATATTTAGTAAAGCCTCCCCTAGCAAAAGCCTCTTTCTGTAACGTTAGCTAGGCTAGAGAATGCTTGTAGAGGGATCTTGGATCACTCCTCCATGCCAAGCATTTTGTTTAATATCCTTGTGGACTGCCCGCTTCAATTAACAGTTGGGCTCATATCTGGAGACTGATAGCCATCACAAAAGTTTGATTTCAAAGTTCAGCGTGCATCCTCTCCAAATCAGGCATCAAAATCGCACATAAACCGGCAAACACTCTGTGGACAGTCCTTTTTAATGCCAAAGGCAGGAAATCTGCATCAGAGATATGAAACGAAGTATAAAGTATACCACGCAATGCGTGCCCAGCTGTATACATGGAAAAAACATGTGAAACACTCGCAAGACACATATAAGAACATTTCAACGCTATCGGAAGGAAAGACCCACAATCTCTGATATATGCACATATAAGTACAACCGAACACACATTTAACTGGGACACAGTTCAAGTAAGAGTCAGGGCCAATACTAAAACTGCCAGAGAGCTGGCTGGATCATGCTATCAAACAAAAATGCCATTAACAGACACTTGGACATGAATGCAGCATATGCAGGCTTAAAAGGACAACCACATATTAAATAAGACTTTATGACCAACATCCTCCAAACCCCTTCCTTATTAATCTACTCCGCCTTAAACCCACACTCCCCCCTCATTTGCTATACATTGCGTTGGATTCCTTAATGTCTAATCATTTTCCTCTGATGATGACACCTGGCTGGTTGTCGAAAGCTTAGGAATAAAAAATTATTTTAAGATACATAACTCATATTCCCCTTTTGTGGATTTCTAGCTATAAATATGCAAACCGTATCACTGACCTTCACTTATATATACACAAACACATTTACAGACAGAGAGAGAGAGCAGTGTACCAAGGTGAAATGGCCACTAACTTCTTATGAAAGCATAAAATACATTTCATTGCTTTTTTATTGCATCTCTGTTTTTAACGTTTATTCAAATTTTGTTTTCACAACCAAATAAATACTTACTTTCCAGATAATAAAAGTGAGCTTGACAGAGTAAATCGGACATACACACTACTGTGCAAAAGTCATTTGTCACATTTTCGAAGCTTATTATTAAATTGAATGCTAACCAAGATATAGAACACTCTGCTTCCCTTAAAGCAGTGATTGTTAAAAGGAAGGAATCACTCCAAATTAACCGTGTGTGTTAGACTGACCAGTATTCACTGCACTAAAATCAGCTAACAAAACCTCTTGCCAATGCTTGTGAAACAGATGCGCATTTCCACTGGCAGGTAAAGTCTTTTTTGGAGTGAAGGGGTTAAATCACACAGTACAGATTTTGGTCAACCTCGATACTCTTCCGAGAAAACGGGCCTGATGTCTTGAATGCTTATAATAAAAATTCCTCTTTAACAAAATCACTACTGACATTCCCATTGTGTGGAAGACTGGAATTACAGTGAACTCCTTTATTCAATCTCGTACAACAGCATATTAGAAAATCAAGGTATTAGCAGAGGTGGCCAGCATTGCAGAAGACGCAAAGCACTGCTGAGAGGCACAAAGACAGAGGAATCTGAAGTGTTTTATTGCCAAGATTTCATTCTAAAAAGAATTCCAGACACCAAAATCGGTTTTGATTTATCCTCACTGACAGCTTCTATTTACAACTGGCTTGTTTATGAAATGATACCTCTCCAGTCTCAGATTTAAGTTGTAAATAATTGCAAAATTAGGGAAAAAAAAATGATAAAAGTTAATGGAGGCTCCATTAATGAAACCCCCTAAAACTGGTATTAACCAAGAATAAATAAAACTCACCGAAATTCTGAAAGTGATTTGGCAAAATGTATTATTTGTTGAATCATGTACGTCGACAAATCTGCCACATGTGGTAGCATGGAGAAGTGCAAATTTTCAGAGCGGTCACTAGTGTTTGGTTGCTCATTATCGACTATATGGGGTTGCTCTTGTGAGGAAATTCGATTTATAGGCTGCAATAGAAAATTGAGAGCATACATTATTTACAGTTGTTACATTTTATTTACTGTAAAATTCCATAACAATTTTTAAAAATTTGTTTAAAAAACAATTTCAGCATTTTAATGGGAACAGATATTAAAATATATATTATTTGTTTGTAGGAGATGGAAGAAACTATATACAGTAGTAGTTATCTAAACCCTTCAAGTCTAAGAATCCTATATGCACAATGATGAAAAGAATTACAGTACAAATAAAAAACAGAGAATCTGCTTGTCCATGAATTAGAGAAAAATGTGTAGCTTTTTTCAAAATTATTTTAAAGCCTCTCCCAAAACTCTAAACACAATTTCAGCCTTTGGTCTACAAATATTACCAAACCAAAAGTAAAACAAATTCAGGTATCGCGAATACATTTGTGTGTTCAGTTTGTGGAGACTTTTCACATGCCAGTCAGTTAATAAATCAAACATCAGATCTTCTTTAACATTAGTGCGTGGCTGATTTGGGCGTGGTGGTAGAATGGTTCTCCAACAGCATTTAATGGCAAAAAACAGCATGATGTGTGGTGAACAGGCAGAAAATTCCTTTCAAAATAAACTAACTGCCTGGCAACATAAAAACATTTTTTTTTTTCACTTTACTACTGTAAATTCGAGGTGGACACTACCGATCCTTTCATTGACTTATCAATAACTCTAACTCTGCTGGATACAATAATAATCTTAATGTCTAAACATGCTGGACCTCATTCCGCAGTGACGGTGGAGGGGGTCTATGCACAACTTAGGGGTAAGTGAGTTTACATTTTTCCGCATCTTTGAAAATTCTCTTCATAACGGGTTTGCACCAATTTCAACTCTATAATCAGATAAAACTGCAGGAAATTAAACACCTTTTTTATTCACATTAACATTTTGTCACAGGGTGACGGCTGATGCACTGTGTGAAATGAGCTCGGCTGTGCCGATGAAAGTTGCAGGTCACAACAATGACACTACCACCTACTCAAAGCATCATGATGCACCAACATTGATGGACTGAAAGCCAGAAGTCTACGTGACCATCATCATCAGGTCCTTCCATGAAAACCCTAAATACAAAAAGGACTGTTTGACTAATGTTAGGTAGATTGCCCAGAGGGGACTGGGCGGTCTCTTGGTCTGGAACCCCTACAAATTTTATTTTTTTCTCCAGCCTTTGGAGTTTTTTTTTGTTTTTTCTGTCCACCCTGGCCATCGGACCTTACTTATTCTATGTTAATTAATGTTGACTTATGTTTATTTTTTATTGTGTCTTCTATTTTTCTATTCAATTTGTAAAGCACTTTGAGCTACATTTTTTTTGTATGAATATGTGCTATATAAATAAATGTTGATTGATTGATTGACTACCTTGAGACAGACCAACGCACGCGTGGCACAAAATTCAAACAGATTGTGTCCTGCTTTCGAGCACAATGTCACACTTTGATGCAGTGGCATTTTTAAAGGGTGCTCACAAATTATGTTAATGCATTTTACCTCTTCAAATAGGTTTATGGGACTTCAACAAAGCATACATTACACATCCAAAACAAGTTGTATAATGTGTACATTAACATGAAGGTCACAGGATCTTAACACGCAGACTGCTGAATTTCTAACTGGCCAATGGTAGATGGAGTGCAGACTCCTGTTTGCAACACATCTTAACAATATTGATACAATTTACATTCTGGTACTTTTCTGCATGGTTTCAGATGACATTATATGTTGTACTGTGTGTGCAAGTGGGGAAATTAGCACTGAAATTACACCGCCTAGCTTTTTAGTACTGTATATAGAAAGAAAAACTAATGAAATTTTAAATGCTGATAATACAGATTGGAGTTGGCTCCCTTACCCGGAATTGCTTGAAGTGCTTAAATGAAACGTCAAACGTCTTTTGCTGAGCCTCCAATAACTCCTCAATGATACTTTCCTGTTTCTGAGTCAAGTTCTCCTCAACAGAAGGTGCTGGTAGGCAACGTCTCTTTTTTTTCTGGATTAGTTCTCGTCTCTGTTCTACAGCTTCATCAGACATAATTACTAGAAACAGGAAAAGAAAATGATCTTACTGCCTACTAATTTAGGTTTTCAGTTAGCTAACTATTAACACTATTGTGTAAAATAAATTGCAAGAAGCACATAATTCTGACAAACATTACACTAGCAAAGCACAGCATATACACACACAACATTAATGGGTATTAAACAGTTTTTTTGTTGTTGAAATCTAAAAAGACTGTTTAACATAAAAGGTAACAATAAAATTGAAATTACCGGTTTAAAGATGATTAAACACTAGAACCTTTTTTAAAATTTCCCTGGACTGATCCTCTTAGTTGCAAAATTTATAGCAAGTCATTTCCTGTACAGGCAGCAATCTTAATCTTAGCAATTCTAAATCTCTTTTAAACACCAGTAAAAAGAATCGCACCATTACACCATTCCTACAGCCGCTTTATAATTCTCGCTCAGAACGTGTACCTGCACGCATCATGGCTGCCACGCATTCCCTGTGTTCATTTGATGTGTCCTCCAAGAACATCCTCAGAAATGAATTTGACATGTGCGCGAGTTGCAGTACCAGCAAAAAGTCGGGGGCGCAGTGTGATCAAGTCGGAACGTGACGTCAGAGTCCCTGTTTACTATGTACATGTGACCGAAAGGTTCTTTGCAGATCCTACAGGATCGATGTGTGTGCTTCGATGTTTGATAAATAGTTTGATGATCGATAGTGTGATACAAATGCATTCATGGTGCTTTTATATTCAAGCGTCACATATTCCTCAACATAATGACACGATACATTTTAAAAGGTGTTTTTTTTTTTTTTTGCACGTTCACAACAGCATTAAAATGTATGGCAGTGTAGTTGATCCACAGAGAAAAAAAAATTAGGGACACAGTGAAAAGGTCTATTTTGCGATTATAGTGGAAATTTTGGCTTTAATCTCAAAATGTTCACTTTAATCGCATAGTTTATTTTATTATTGAAGTAGACCATCGTGAAAATTATCATAAAATTGACCCAGTTGTTAATCGCTATGTGCTTCTGGGGCTTCCTCCTGACCTGACAGCATTAGCAAGCAGCAATAGATTGCCACACAGAACACATTACATTTACTATATTTCAGCTCTCTGCACATTTAGAATCCTTAGATTTTAATGCATGAAAGTATGTACATTACACTTTACAGATAAATCGTTAACTTCATTTAAATAATGAAAACTGTTAAACACATCGCTGGTGTTCCCTGCCCGGAGTTTTCATGTTTTCCTGGTGGGTTTCCACAGTGTGCTCCAGTTTCCTTCCAAGGACATGCAGGTTAGGGAATTTGGTGACACTAAAATGACACTAGTGTATGTATGTGTGTACCTATATACCTTGCGATGAGCTGATGCCTTGTCCAGGGATTGTTTCTGCCTCATTCCTGATGTTTGCTAGAATGGGTGCATCCTTGGATTGATGGATGTAAACATCCATCCTTTTCAGAGATATTGTGGCAAGGTGTCCTCGGAATTTAATGAATGTTTCAGGCAATTCACAACACAGCAAAGCCGCATATTTTCTCACAGTGATGATATCTCGCACTGCCACCTGGTGGAATCTTCTAAATTTACGTAAAGTACATGCACAAGTATAAACAGTACAATACTTGTGTAGCAGTAGTGAGTGTAGTCACACGCATCCATGAAGTATACACCCGGTCTTGGGCATACCCAGTGCTGGTGCCACCATTAAGGCAACCTGGGCAAGTTGCAGATCAAGGTGGGGCAGAGGAGACGGAGATTGAGGAATCCAGCCACACAGATTATCTACCAAGCAGTCGGTTGGTCCGGAGTGCTATTTTTATAGACAATTTTTGTTTGCTTGCTAAAGTGATCTATATTTGTGTATACAGGTAAAATTATGTTACAACAAACTCCCAGGGACCTAAAAAATATTTCGATGTAACGAAAATTTTATTGTAATGAGCTTCTGTACTTGTTACTATAGTGCTTTCTTAAACTTGCATCTAGGCATTTGCAATCATTTAAATAGCTTCTTTCGCATTCATTTTAATCTCCTCCTGCCTACAAGTTATGCTGACGAGAATTTGTCTCCACATTTCCTTGCGATAATACACTTTCAGGGTGCGAATGATACCCAAATCCAATGGCTGAAGCACTGCTGTACAATTGGGTGGGAAGAATTCAATGCGAACATTATCTAAATGTGGAAGCATGTTGTGGGCAGCACAGTTATCAATCAGAAGCCAAATCATCCTTTTCTTCTTCATATTGTGAGGTTTCTGAACACTTCTGAGACAAGACCCCAATCGCCACCCTACGGGAAAGACACGGTGAAGTGCATCCCTAGGCGCGATTGCAGCATCTGTGGAAGATTGTTTGTCCGTTGCCAGAGCAGGGCAAAACAGGCTCACAGCACTCCAGTGAAGCGACACAGAAGCAAATCATAAAAGATCGGGTCGAGCTATAAGTCCCTGTTTTTGCACTCCAAAACACGAGGCTGAGTCTCAGTACTTTAGCAAAACCAGCTTTATTCAGCTTGAAACAGGAATGACACTTATTTATTGTAGCATGATTTGCCACTCTGTTATACACAGACACAGCAGTAAGGCAGGGTCGTGGCCAGATCAGTGATCAAGTAATCCTGTTACCTGCATGTACAATGTTCCTTGCATCACCTATCGATATCTTTTCTGTTTGCTTTGCTGGAGAGACGCAGCATAGCTTTGAACCTGATGCTGCCCCGGCAAGAGATAAACAGTCTTCCATAGATGCGGAGATCGAACTCCGGGATGCTCTTCGGCGTACTGTCTAGTTGGGTGAGGTCCCAAGAGAGTTAACAAACCTCACATTTTCTTAAATGAGTGCCGCATTAATAGGAATGTTTCTTGAATGAGCATCACTGAACCACATAAAAACTGCTTTTTCGACATCTTCAAATGCAGCAGTTCACATACGTTTTCTTCTTTTTTTGCTCGTTCTTTCAAGAAAGTCGACAGCGTCAATGGCGAAATTCCGAATTCACTGGCAACGTCTTTTTCTTTTTGCTGCAACCGAGAGCTGCATAAATGTAAAGTTTTTTTTTCTAATATGAACTGTTATCGTTTTTTCGTCTGTGCCGTTTCTATAGGAGGGTGACAATGAGTTAAATTCCAATGGATGTTTTTCAAATGTTGACGAGCAATAAGCAAAAGGTATCACTGAAAACTGCAGTAAAGAAAAAGGCAAAAAAAAAAAACAGTACGAGGAAAGTTCGAAGAAAGAAAAAAAAATTACAATGTTTCTGTTTGGGGGATCGTTGTGCACAACTGAGCTGCGGCCACAGAACTAGCTGCTCTGTGGATGACTCATTCAGGCATTTCAAGGTCTTTTGGGCACTTCGTTGTAATGAAAGTATCTGCTGAACGTACTTCATAGTAACGAGATTTCTATACACTCACGTCATATGGGGAAACTGTCGGGACCATAAAAATACTTCGTTGTGATGAAAATTTCGTTGTAAAGATATTCGTTGTAACAGAATTTTACGCTGCATGCACAAAACATTTTAAAAACTTTGTGTCACTGTCTTTTACCTATTCCACACAAACAGATTGCACAGATGTCTTGTCTGCCCTGAGTAGTTTTGTTTTTGGTGAGGGAAGTTCAGTTTTTTTGACACGCAAACAACTGTATGTGTCAAGAGTATTGTGGCTTGACTGATACATTTACACAACGAAATTTACAAATTGTTGTATGTGTTGAGTTAACCAGTGATTCAATTTTGTTTTATTCTCCGACTTTCTTTACAGTAAAACAAAGGGCGCACTAATAATCTCGGCCAAGGGCACAAAATAACCTAACACCGGCACTAGGTATACCATGCTCCATGCCTAACTACTCTTATGCAATCAGTCACCTATTCATATACTCGTTCACCCAGCTCAGGGACACAAAGGCGGCAGCACACTCACATGCTTATTTTTACTTACGCCAGACAAATATAGAAACATCAGCAAGCCAAATGCACATCTTTGGCAAGCTGACACAATAAGAATGCAAGCCACAGAAAGTAGCTGGGCAGAGATCAGAACTCAGCAGATTGGAGATGGCGTGCCTTCAAAATGGCTCATTCATACTTTACTACTTTGCAAAGAACGGATCACAGAAACTCATTTCTGACTTTGTCTTATCTGCCTCAATTTTAATAGATATAAACTGAACCATCCAGCATGAAAGGGGTGGTCTCAAGTCCATCACTTAGCTACATGTGATTTTTGACATCTCCTACATAAACATGTTGGCAGGGTGGAAGAAGAGAAGCAATGATGCTCAAAACATATACACAACTTATTTATTGAGAATGGTAGGACAAAGGTACTGTGTTTGCAGCTATAACTTTGAAGAGGATAGTGGACAGAAAGCGAATGAAATAAATGATTTAAAGCAAACTGCCAATTTGCATCTGATAGTGCTCTAACAGACTGATGGGAAGACATCTTGATTTAGCAGTGAAAGCAAGGGCATGCGCACAATGTTAACTAAGATGGTTACATTGCTTTCCTTTTTTACTTTTATTTTTAACCAGAAGACAGCATGGCTTCTACTCTAACATATATTACACAATAATAAGTTGATAAAGAAGTTTGTGGTTTACGGACATACTGTATTATGGTGCCTGGAGGCTGCTTAACAGCAAGTTCTATAACTGATGTAAAGGTTTCATTTTTGGTTTCATGCAATTAATATCATAACTGATTGCTGTTTTAGATATTCTTGATAATGCAATGCTCCTTAATAATGGATATATACATAAAATAATTAATAAGAAGGCCAGATACTATAAAAGTTTTAAATTTACTAAAAGAAAATACATAAAGACTTGCAAAGTGTGTCAACATTTATGGTTTATTAAGAACAGACACGGGTCATAAAATGAATGGATATCAAAAGACAACAAGCTACACATGTTTCACTTCCAACAACTAACTTGAGTTATGTGAAATGTCCGAAGTTTGTATCTTAAAAACTCTAAAGAGCAACAGCAGTTAAAGTGGGCTGCAGAAAGACAAGCAAAGGGGGTCCTGAAGAAAAGTTGAAGGAGATGATGCTCGGGGTGCCAAAAAGGGTCATTACTTTAATGGGCGGCAATGTGAATGAGCATTTTGGAGGCAGTGCCAGTAGCTATGAGGGAATCCGTGCGACTTCAGCTTCGGTACCTGGACTGTTGTGGTTGGGAGGATTGTAGAGTTTGGTGATGGGATGGAAATGGCTGTATGCAACACAATGTTGAAGAAAGGGAAAAACATGTTGTTGACATAGGAATCTGGTGGTATAGGGAGCATGACAAAATATTTGTTGGTGAGGAAAGTTGGGTATTACAATATCACTTGGCTGCAGAAGATCTTGTAGTCAGAGCCATTAGGAAAACTGAGAGGAAGCAGAAGTTAAAGGAGAAGAGTGTAGGACGTACCTTTATTGAAACACTGGTAGCAAGACTGAACGTTAAAAAGTCAGAATTATTATGTGGGAATATGAAGTAAGAAGCGACAAAGAATGTCTTCTTGAAAACAGTAGCAGTCTGCAGGCGGAGAAATGGCAGATGCAAGGAAACATGATAGAGGAATGCTAAGCTAGAGATGGCAAATGAAGAAAAGAGGAGATGCTATAAGGAGTGAAAAAAAAATCAAATACAGACAATGACGGGACAAATTGTAAGGAAGTAAAGAGAAATGTAAGAAAAGGAGTTGAGTAGGGGCAAGAAGCTAACAGACAAGAATCAGCAAGTGAGCTGCAGAATGAGGAAGAAAAGAGGAATGTGTATGGCAAATGATGGGAGTGGCAGGTGTGAATTACTTGAAAACTGTTATATGGAATATTGTGACTGGAGGTGATGAGATTAAGAGCAAGAAAAGGAACCATATGGAAAAGTCACTGAAAGATGATAATGGATGTTGTAATGATGTTCGTTCTGAGGCAATAGGAGGACCAAGCTGTATGTTACTAAAAGACGGAGTTTGTAAAAGCACTGAAAAAAAGATAAAGATAGGCAAAGCTAAATGGTTGACAGACCTGTGCAATTTGACTGTGAGAATGGATACCCCTTGCTTATAGTGGGCATCTGTGCCAATATCTAGTTCATTGTTAAGAGGTGGTAACTTTGTCTCTGTCCACATTCTAGTAAAATTGTTTAACATTTCTGAGATGTGTGATCAGTCACTTCTTCTTGTAAAATATCAGTTACCTCAAAATTACTGAAGACTAGAAAGGACTGATTAGAGCAATGAGGACAGTGAAACTATTTTGTCCCAAGATACTCTTGGATCAAACAGGCAAAGGAGTGAGATTTGACAAGAAGAATAAATCATTTCTTGAAATGTTTATAACATATTGTTGTTTCATATGCTGTCATGTATGGTAGATATGAAAACGGCACTTACATTCTTTCCGCATTCCAATATCCAGGCATTTTTTTAGCCGGCATGCTTGGCACTGTCGCCTGTTGTTTTTGGTAATGATGCACGAGTTCTGAAAAGGACAACTGAACTGGCTGGTACGTTTCATGGCACGTCTAAAAAAAAAAAAAAAAAGAACTACCTACACACACACACACACACACACACACACACACACACAGAGGAAATGCATTATTCCCACCTAAGTAAAATTTACATAAGCAATAGAAAACCCCAACTGCTGACACAGAATAGTTTTTCTAGGTGATAAACACTGGTTAACAATTCCTGCCAATATTCCCTTTTCTGCAAAAAAGACAAGGTATTTCAAGCAATCCATACAAATGTAAATGATTCTGAAACAATTCACAGTTTTAAGGCTGATGGAAGTGCAGTTTTTCCAAATAAATAAATAAAAAGAGTTATTTAAACCAGGGGTCCCCAGCTGTAGTCCTAGAGGGCCGCAGTGGCTGCAGGTTTTCATTCTAACCCTTTCCTTAATGAGTGACCTGTTTTTGCTGCTAATTCACTTCTTTTGAATTCATTTTAATTGACTTGCTCTTTTAAGACGTTACCCTGAATTTCTTCATCGTTCCTCTGCATTGCTTCATTTCTTTACTTAAATGGCACCAAAACAGAAATGAATTGCAAAATGAGTGAGCCAACAGATGACCAAATAAGTCAGGGCCTGAAACTTCAACCAATTTCACTCCAACCAGTTGCTTAATTAGGCGCTGAGTCTTGTCGTTAATTAAACTTGTTCTTTAATTCCATGCTCCATGATTGTTGCTTATCTCATTGTGCAATAGCAGGCATTTATGAAATTGTTGATTTTCTCTTTTAGCACTGCTAAAATGTTTTGGGGGACCTGAGAAGATCAGCATTCCTGAGAAGTTCATCTTTCTTTATTTTATTTTCAGATACTGTATGATGCACACAGTTTGCTGGTCATGTTTTGGCTCATTTTGTGTCATTATTGTTTAGCAGCTAATCAAGGAAAAAGAAACAATTAAGGGGTCTGAGTCTTCAAGAGCAAGTCAATTAAAATTAATTCAAAAGAAGGTAATTACCAGCAAAAACAGGTCACTAATCAAGGAAAGGGTGAGAATGAAAACCTGCAGCCACTGTGGTCCTCCTGGACTGGCCCCTGATTTAAACAATTGGGATACATTTGCAATTGTCAGTAAAGTTTGAATTTTTTTATCTCATTTTCTATCTGATTTCCCGATGGAGGTCACGGGGTCAATATACTGGGTTGGTGAGATCAGACCTCCCTAAAACCATCTCCTTCACAGTAATAATACCCTGTGGCTAATCTTACTATGTGCCCAAACCACCTCAACAGGCTCTTCTCAAACTCAGAGGTCCTAGATTATTTTGCTCTTTATCCTGTCACAGAGAGTGAACCCAGTAACTGAGTATGGAGACATGTGAAGACAGACTGATGAGTAAAATGAGTGCTTTCACTTACACAGTGCTTGACGTCAAGGTCAACATTGCCTCAGAGTACCTAAAGTACGCCAATTGGGGCAGCTGATTAAATCCAGAGTCATGTTTATTTCCTGGAAGAGTGGTGTGCACTTTAGAGGTGTAGATTGTCGTGCCAAACATGTCACACACGTGATTGCACACCATTCCAGGTCTGAACATCACCATTCACAAACAGCAGACCTGCTGGCAAGGTGTGTCCAAACTGGACGTGTTTCAAGCAGGTGGTGAAGATACAAGCTGCAATACTGACAGAGCCCTTTGGCCACTTAAAACAGACTTACAACGGAGTATGAAAACCCAATTTCAAGAGTCTGTCAGTGACTGTTGATAAATAGCAGTGTGCCCTCTGTTGGCTAAGCCTGCAAACTGCATGGTTTCAAGACAGTTCCCACCATTGACTCGCTGTGTGAACAGAGTAACCCACTAATTTGATTAGGACTCCAGCTGCATACACATTTATGAACAACTCCTACATGCAAATAAACAAGCAATCTCATGTGATTTAAAAACAAAAAAAATAGTAATAATAATGTGCACTAATGCCACATGGGAACAGAAAGTTTTCTACTACAGACCAAATGGCTTCAACAAAGTTGCTTGCGTATCCAGTTCAGTGTGACGGTAAACTGAAGCCAAAAGCGACCATAAAGAATCCCTAAATGGGGTGCTGGTTTCATTGCAAGACATACACAAATCAGAGTCGGGGTCAACTCATGAATGAACTCATCTTTTTCAGTTCAAGCAAGGAAAAGAAATTGGAATTGACATTAAAAAAACTACAAGAAGTAGAATTGGAATTTCAGGAAGCTGAAGTAATTTCAAATCAGATCTGTAGACTTTCTTGTTACTGTATGCATTTTTCCTTAGCATATACACGAGATTTAGTTATATAAGCATATTGCAAAATAAAATAGGTTCCATTCACATAGTAAGATGTGAAGAACAGTAAAGGAAAGGAAATAAAATCGAGAACTCAAAATTATTAGCATTTTTAAATATACTGCTTAAAGGAGCAAAAGGATATTTTTTTAATAAATGAAAGCTACTGAATAGGTAGCTGAAGATACTGCTGAAGATACTGAAGAGGTCTAAATTTGTATTACCAACTTGTGATATACGATGCCTAAAATCATAAAATACAATAAAAGAATTTAATTCACAGATACATTAATGTTCTTTCATGATGAAAGATAGTTTTATTTTTTGTTGCAGCAAATCCTCGTTGTGTCCTCTAATTTCACAAAACTCTTAGATCTCTCAAAATCTTGCCAGCAACATTGAAAATGCATTCAGATAGGTTGACGTAAGGCAGGAATGACAAGGTATAGGCTTGCAATTAGGGACAAATACGGGCAGTTTCTGGTTGTTTTCCAGTAGGGGATCAGACTCTTGAGTATGGCATCATAGGCTTAGGTAACTTAGGGTGGCAGCCAACCACTCCATATCCTCAGACTTAGCCAGGCATTTTTGGACTAAAGATTTTACATCTTGTTCATTTTCTTGGTCTCACGGTTGCTACATCATGGCTAAGACCTCTGACAAATCGTATAACATAACTTGCATTTACAACTTTATCAGCCTGGCATCAACTCATTGCTTCCTCAAAAAGCTCTAGTGTTTCATGGAGGTCTTTGATTATCTTGATCTCAATTACTGTGAACCGAGTGGGGGCCTGAAGCTCGGACAATACATGTGAAGGTATCAGAAGAAATGACCTTGGCAATTTCATCTAGCTGTTGCATTTAGTTGTACTTGTAGCTGGAAGCATTACATGTCCTTCAGGGATTTCTACTACCCTTGCTCAGATGTGGCACAACAATGTAAGCTTCTGTACTTTTGCCATCACAATTATCTTGGGTAACATGAGAAGTCAAGCAAAGTGACACCTTTTACTAGCCGACTAAAAAGTGTACAATATGCAAGCTTTCAAAGCATTCAGGCCCCCTTTCTTCAGGCAAAACGTTAAGATGCTGTTCTTACCTGAAGAAAGGGCCCAAGTTGCCTCAAAAGCTTGTATATTGTAATTTTTTTACTTAGCCAATAAAAGGTGTCCTTTTGCTTGACTTCTCATTGCATTCATAATAGCTAACAGGATACAGCACTATGGTGTACTTTGGTAACATGTAACACATACTTTATGCTTGAATGTATTTGACATGTTTGCATTTTACGTGATTCATAATATTTCATGCATAATATATAACGTTTTGTGCTATTGATTAGGATTAAATTATGTTTCCTTTCAATCCAATTCAATTCCAGTTCTTTTCCTTTTGAGCTACTTGTAATTCCAACTTCGATGCACATTCCAGGAAGTGGATTGGTATTGACCATGCAGCATTCCTAATTCAATTCATGAGTGACCAAAAACTCTGACAAAAATACAATAACAAAACATATAAAAATAAAAATCACTGAATATTATGCCGTTTCTCCTAATATCATCAACCCGTGGTTGACTTTGCCTCTTGCTTTATGCAAAATGCGGAAACTTAAATGTTTGTCTGGGTTTTCAATTGGAGTATATCACATACTGCTACGTGACTCTGCCCCTGGTATTATATATAACTTGAAAACATTTTACAGTTGGATTCTACATCCAGATTAAAAGAAGGTTGGGAACCGGAGTTCTGTGCATGTGCTTCAAGGCTGTGTAAACTGTCAAGTTTGAGCTGAACCTGAGCATTTAGTGAGCACAAAATTATTATGAGGAGGGACCATTCCTACCATCAACAAAATGTTCATCTTTTTTAACAATTAGTTTTGAAATCCATACCTGATCACTGTCTCTATGGAGCAGGCATGTTTGTTTTGTATCTACATCTACGATGTAGCCCCAGTGACCCAGAGATTGGATTAGATTGATTATATTATAAATGGATGTACAAAACATAAGTGATATTAGTTTAAGCGTTATTTGCTTATTAGCATGATAAAGTTGTACCTTAGCTCTTACCTCCTACACATTCCCACTCTAAATAAACAGCAAACTACTAATTCTGTCAACAGCAAATTTGGTCTACTACTCGTATATGTCCATCTCACCTGAAGAAACCCTTGCAGCCCTCACAGGTCAGTGCATTGAAGTGGTAACCATTGGCTTTATCGCCACAGACACGACATACTTTAGGCTCATTGTCTTCACTTTCCTCACCCTCTTCATCTTCTGTCATACAGCTCTGTCCGACTTCCTCCACAAAATTCTCCTCTGTGGAGTCTTGCATGTTCCTCTTTGCCAGTTCAGTATAACCACCAACAGATGCTTCTTCACTTGTCATCCCTGCAGACTGGAAAAAAACTTGTTGTTCAGCCAGGATATTAATTCAGGCATGGTGCTCAAACGATAAACCTCTTAACTACATTAAAATAGCTACAGCATTCCCAATGACCCTCAGGCCTAACCTGTGATAACTAACAATGCATTTCTATGAAATTGGTACGCTATTTTCCCAAGAGAAATTCTAAAAAGGATCTTTAATAAAAATCTGAGGTTGGCTACATTTTGTGACCCTTAAATTAATTAAAAAATAAGTACTGATTAAATAAATATTCCACCACTTACATTTGATACACGGTGACAGTATCCCCTAAATCACTAGAGGTTGGTTTTGTATTATTTTGACCCTTTGCTTCAATTTCCATTGATCCGCTACTGCCACATATTTACACATTCACTATTTTGTTTCAAGCCACTCCGAGGTGGTTTTTTTTTGGATTCAGTGTCCTAGTAGAAGACAGCTATTCCCTCAAAACTGTAGCAGATTTTCCTCCAGAATTCCTTTTGCCCTCTCCCTTCACCTCGATGTGAAGATGCAGGCACCATGTTTACCAGGAGGAGTGATTTTGTCAGAATACTGTGCAGTGTTACCCCAGTGTTTAGTGAACAAAAAGGTTCATTTTTTCCCCATCTCACAATGGGCTTTTCTTGCACTTGTTCTTCAGTTTGTCTTTATTTTCCCTCAACAATGGCATTAGTTTTATCACTAAGCCCAGATTTGTTACATACTTATTCATTACCTTGGGCATTCTCTCTTCCAAACCTGGCTGAAATGGATTTAAACAAGGTGGCACGTATGACCACAATGTAGTTTTATATGTGAAGCTTGCAGTAACACTAAGTTTGTGAATTTCCCCTTGGGATTAATAAAGTATCTATCTATCTATCTATCTATCTATCTATCTATCTATCTATCTATCTATCTATCTATCTATCTATCTATCTATCTATCTTTCTTAGTGGCAAAATAACTTTATGGTACATAAATAAGTTGTATTTTGAAGTTAAGAGTGTACATTTTTATTTGAATTGGTTGATTTATATACATATCTATATATGTACTCTTATGCATATAAGTAAAAACAAAATGTTCTATATGTTCAGGCAATGTAAATGATATTTCTTTATGAACTATTCTACACTGTGACAATCTAGTTTGGCTGTAGCTTCCATACTATTTGAACCCAGGACCACCATTAGTCATGACTGGGGTGAACCTGCCAATGAGGACACAGAAACTAAATCAACAAGAGGATGTGCAAAAGTGTTTCAGTGCTTTTATTCCACACCATTATGTTAAATAAAGAAACAATTCCAATACACAGGTGTTTATGTGCAAATTAAAAATGGCAATAAACAAAAAGATCCTTATAGCCAAGGTTACATCACAGGCAGAAATCCGTCCTTGAAAAAGCTAACCCTGAGCCATAGTACTTCCTTCTAAAACCACGTCTCTGAAACTTCACCAGTCCAGGTCTTCTCAGTAAGCAGAGACACCTGCTGACAGGCAAAGTCGGCTTTTGAAAACTGGCTCAGGTCCCCGCCACTAACACAGGGATTCAGCGGGGCTCATGCCTTCCCTAGGCACTCGCAGGTTCACTAGCAGCCACTACGATCATTCCCACTCCTTCATAAATATTCATCAGAGCACAATCCATGTCTTGGAGTGCCAGCCTCACACTCTCGTCAAGGTTACTTTCTCGACTGCCTGCCTCCATTCCTCATCAGAAGCGGCTCTAACACAATCCTGCCCTTCTCCTTCTCTTTTACTTTCGTTTTTGCTTTAACCTCTGTTCTTCTCATGTCTATTTCTACTCTTTTCTTGGTCCCCTCTCTCACTCTCTCTCCGTTTTCTGCTCAGGTTCTCTTAAACTACATTTGGGCACAGGTGCCACAATCACAGGACCCCAGAGCACTAACGAGGAAAATGGCTGCTGTGCACATCCACACAAGAATGCAATAACATCCAATAAAAAGTGCGCATCACCACGGAGCACACCATGTGCTTTACCACATCCTCTGTTCGTGATATTTATGAGCATAACCCTCATGTAAGTTGTGGCTCTGCTCAATATGCTGTATGTGCACATGTCTTACATTGTACATTGTTCAGTTTCAGGAAATGTTGGTGGACATAAATTTCTGAGAAGTTACTTAAAGCTGAACCACTCCTTGTAAAAGGTACTTGGACAAGATTACTGTTTTTCCAAGTCTTCCTTAACAAAAGTGGCATTAATGTGCCACATACAATTGCATTTAGTGAAGCTTATTTTATAAATTATAAAAATACTAGCCAACCTGCGGCGTACCATACGCCGCATAATCAGGCCGGTTTTTAATGATTTTTAAGCACAGGGAGAAAATTAACATTTGAAAAATCGGTAATGTAATAAATCAGCAAGAAAAGCAACATTATAACAATGCACGGCATGAACCAACACAGTAAAACAGTTAGCTATAGTGCACGCGGTCGTGCGTCGTAACCGAAAACTCGGTTTTTAAAGACTGCTTACTTCATTGTGTTTTAGCCTCAGTTGTAAAGGATTGTTTTGAGGATCCCATGGGATACCCCTTGCAAACTGTTTTACACGCTACATATGGCGATTCACCTCCGCAAGAAACATGCCTCTATGAACAGTCAACGTGGCTCGGAGGTGCCAGGAGTTGGTGGGCGTGCGCCATCGGTGTCTTACTTGTCGGCGGCTCAGTGAGTCCACGCCCCTTCCGGCATGCTTTCCATGGTTGTCTTGCCTTAGTGAATTATATATATAGATCTTCTCTGTTCTTGCAGCTTACAATAGGGCTTAAGGCCAGGTTTATACTTCACCATACTTTATGTAAATCTGGAAGATTCCACCAGGTGGCAGCATGAGATATTATCACTGTGAGGAAACGTTCAGCTTCGTTGTGTTGTGAATTGCTTGAGACGTCCATTAAATTCCGAGGACACCTTGCCAAAATATCTATGAAGAGGATGTTTCATGATTATATCCATCAATCCAGGGATGCGCCCATTCCAGCAAGCATTGGGCGCGAAACAGAAACAATCCCTGGACGGGGCATCAGTTCATTACAAGGTGAAAACAAGCACACACACATACACTACCGTCATTTTAGCATTGCCAAATCCCCAGACCTTCATGTCTTTGGAAGGAAATCAGAGCACACTGTGGAAACCCACCAGGAAAACATGCCAACTTCAGAGAGGGAACACAAGGTACATGACTCCCTGTGAAGCAGCAGTGATACTGCTTTGCTGCCGTGCCGCCACAACATGTGTAATTATTATCAGTATTTATTATTTAAATGAAAAATGTAAAATGTAACGTACATACTTTAATGCATTTCATCATGAAAGCAATATCAAGTATAAATCTAAGGATTCTAAATGTGCAGAAAGCTGGAATATCATAACTTAAATGTGTTCCGTGTGCCGATTGATGCTGTCAGTTCAGGAGGAAGCCCCAGAATCATGTAGCAATTAACAACTGGGTCGTTCTATTTTAATGATAAACTACGTGGTTAAAGTGGACAATTCGAGATTAAAGCTGAAATTTCCACTTTAATCACAAAATAGACCTTTTCACTGAGTCCCTAATTTTTTTTTCTGATGCTGTTGTGAAGGTGCAAAAAAAAAAAAGACAGCACAGAAGAAGGTATGTGACAATTTTAAAATGTAGCGTGTCATTATATAAAAACACCACGAACGCATTTGTATGTCAGCATTTTGTCTCACCACATTAAACTATTCCTCAAACATCGAAGCACCCACATCGATCTGTAGGATCTGCAAAGCGGCTTTCTGTCACATGTAGATAGTAAACAGACTCTGATGTCACATTCCATCTTGATCACACTGTGCCCCCCAACACTTTGCCGGTACAGCAACTAGTACGCGTGTCGCATTAACTTCTGAGAACCTGCTCAGAGAACACGTCAAATGCATGGCAGCCATGATGTGTTATCGTACGTGTTCTGAGCGAGAAGTATTAACCAGCCCTTAGTGTACACAAGTCCACATGGGAATGGAAAGTCATAAAACTTTCTAGTCAAAAGTGTTATTGAGTATTTACATCTTAAAATAACGCAAAACCGCATGATTATGTTGCTTTAAGGAGGTTCAAAAAGGAAAAAGCAAACCATTGTTGAAAGATTCTGCCATTTCAATTGAGACCGGCTGTACAGTTCATGTCACCAACAACTCCGCTTGTCTTCTTCTGTGTGGATTCCCCTTGGAAGGTCATCACCAAGCATCAGTCAATGACATTATTGAATACTCATGAGAAAATGTAAATTGCAGAGTCTGTTCTGTAGACAACTATACAATAATAACTGAAAAGGGCCCACTGATGATCGCTTTTAATCATCACAATACGGAAGGTTATTTCTTTATGTTGAAATCTATTGCCGGTAAATTGAGAATGCACATGTGTGCTTCAGTAAGAGAATATTAAGCAAGAATGTAGTATATAATAATGGTTACAAGAACTGAACAAACCGGCATCCATTCATCCTTTCGTGGACGGGGCACCACAAAATGGAGTTTATTCTATTCTTTTACATCAGTTTTCACACATCTATGATTTATC
Source organism: Polypterus senegalus (assembly GCF_016835505.1). Lineage (NCBI taxonomy): Eukaryota > Metazoa > Chordata > Cladistia > Polypteriformes > Polypteridae > Polypterus > Polypterus senegalus. The sequence goes on from NC_053155.1 coordinate 53,624,247, forward strand.
AATTGCTATTTATGTGAGTGAATACTAAATACAGTTGAAATCAAAAGGTTTACATGCAGTTAGTTAGAATTCTTTCAATCTCACTTTATAACCCTTCCACAGATTTTATACTAACAAACTATACATTTGGCATATCGTTTAAGACATCTGCTTTGTGTAGGGAAAAGTCATTTTTTTCCAACAACCTTCACAAAGTATTTAAGGATTTATTGACTACAGTATATCACAATTCCAGTGGCTCACAAGTTTGCATACACTTAACAGTTAACTGTGCCTTTAAACAGCTTGAAATATTCCAGAAAATGCCAAGCCTTTAGGCAATAAGATAATTAGCTTCTGAAAGCCAATTAGCCTAATTTGAGTCAACATGTGGATGTATGTTAAGGCCTACCATCAAACTCAATGCCTCTTTGCTTTACATAATGTGAACATTAAAAGGAATCAGCCAAGACCTCAGGAAAAAAAATAGTGGGCTTCCAAAAATTTGGTTAATCCTTGGGAACAATTTTGAAAAGCCAGAGGGTTCCACGTTCATTTGTACAAACAATAATACAGAATTAGAAACAGCCATGGGAACACACAGCTGTCATACCGCTCAGGAAGGAGACACATTCTGTCACCTAGAGAAAAATGTACTTTGGGACAAAAAGTGAAGATCAGTCCCAGAACAGCACAATTACCTTGTGAAGATGCTAGAGGAAACAGGTATACAAGTTTCTATATCCACAGTAAAACAAGTCCTAAATCGACATAACCGAAAAGGCTGCTCAGCAAGGAAGAAGCCACTACTCCACAGCCACCATAAAAAAGCCAAACTGCAGTTTGCAATGGCACATGGGGACAAAGATCTGATCTGGAGAAATGCTCTTTTGTCTGATGAATCCAAGATCAAGCTGTTTAACTATAATGGCCATCGTTATGTTTGGAGAAAAAAGGCCAAGACTTGTATGCCAAAGAACATCATCCCACTCATCAAGCATGGGGATGGGAGCATCATGCTGCAGGAGGGACTGGTGCACTTCCCAAAATATATGACATCATGAGGAAGGAAAATTACGTACTGTAGATGTACTGCAGCAATATCTCAAGAGCTCAGCAAGGAAGTTGAAGCTCAGTCACAAATGGGTCATCCAAATAGACAATGACCCCAAAGCACACCTCCAAACCCGTGGCAAAATGGCTTTAAGACAACAAGGTTAAGGCATTGGAGTGGCCATTACAAAGTCATGACCTCAATCAAACTGAAAATTTGTAGTAAGAACTGAAAAAGCGTGTGCGAGCAAAGAGGCCTACAAACCTGTCCCAGTTACACCAGTTCTGTCTGGAGTAATTGGCCAAAATTCTAGCAATTTATTGTAAGAAGCTTGTGGAAGGCTACCCAAAATGTTTGCCTCAAGTTAAACAATTTAAAGGCAATGCGACCAAATGTTAGAGTATGTGAACTTGTGACCCACTGGAATTGTGATATAGTCAATAAAAAGTGAAATACTCTGAGATCTATGAACTTTTTTGTTGCAAAAGATAAATAAAACGACTTTTGCCCTGCACAAATGCCAAATGCATAGTTTGTTAGAATAAAATCTGTGTGGAGGGGTTATAAAGCAGGTTTTAAAGAAATCACTCTATGAAATTTTGATTTCAACTGTAAATATGCCAGGCATTGTAAACGCCTCACTAGTTATTTGCTTCTGTACAAAAATAAATTCTACATTGCGAGGACTGTTAGGTATTCAGCATTACTGCCATTGGTTTCCCTTTTAAAATTGCCTAGGAAGGACACAAGATGGCACCAAAGTCCTGGGAGAAAAAAAAAAGACTCAAAAAGGTCTTCAGGTGGCTGTTGGTAATCATGACAGGTAGCAGCCAGGGCCTGATGTAAACAATGATGGTGTTGTTTTACTAATACAGGCAGTCCCCGGGTTACATACAAGATAGGGACTGTAGGTTTGTACTTAAGTTGAATTTGTATGCAAGTCGGAACAGGTACATTATTTTAATAAGTGCTATTGTTGACCGACTGTAACCAAGTGCTCTGCCAATGAATGATGGAGTTTCACCTCTCTCTGACCTTTTAATTATTTCTACTTTACTTTCAATGGTGATGGTTTTTCTCTTCTTTACTATATCACCAGCACTTGCATCAGATTTGTGTTTCAGAGACATTCTTGAAGGGTGAAGACAAAATGTTACGATAAGTTCTGCCCAGCACTGTACATGCTATCACAGCAGGAAGGCACCCATCGTCAACACGTCTGATGTACTGGCAAGAGACAACTTCCTGCTATGTGCGTAACAGTACAAGCAGGCTTGCTATTCAGAATGATTTGGGGGGTTGGTGCATCACTTGCCCACCACACAGTCACATCCACTACAGTATGCTGCCTGCAGTGTCTGCCCACCGAGAACGAACACGATGTGGCCAAAGGCGGGTAGTGAATCGCCAACCCCAACTCAACAGGCAGCCATCCGAGGCCCACTGCAATGCTACCCCCACCGCTCCGTTCAGCCACAACCGGGTCAGTGCTTGCAGCATTACCAGCTGTGTGCGCTGGGCGGACAGTGAAACGCCCCCCTCTGCTCCATCAAGCTTGCGTCCAGTCAGGAGCAGTAGCTGCGGTGGCATAGTGGGTGGGCAGCGAACCATCGTCCTGCACACAAGCGATAGCTGTGGCCTCGGTGACTATGGACCACGGGTCACCGCTTGCCGCCAGGAGCTGCCGAGGGACACTACACTGCGCAAGCAGCGAAATCTCCCTCCCCTCCAGCCACCACTTGCAGCATCCCCAGGCCAAAGATGACGGAGCGGCAGTTACTGAGGCGCATGCGTCGCAGCTGTGGCCTTGTTCGTAAGTCGTAAGTCGGATGTCTGTAACCTGGGGACCACCTGTACCTTAAACAGTGTGTGTTTATTGAATGTCAGTCTTGCTGAGCTGAGCTACTGAGAAGGGCACAATCTTCAAAGTAAAACACAACACCTGGAGTGTGTAGGATATCTTCTTATAGAAAAGGCAGAGGCATCTATCCACAGTGAGCTACGTGGGTAAGATCAATGTTGCTTTCTTTATGTAAAAGTCTACAGCTGTTCACAGACCAATGTGTAACACTCACTGTTGCATGACCACCCATCTCAATCTGAACCCTGGCCTCATACACTGCATACACTGCTAACTGGGCAAGCAGGGAATCTAGTGGTGCTTTTCCGCTAAGGTCAGGAACCCAGACTTTCAAAACAACTCCAGACATTTTTCTGTTTCACACAGAAGATCTGCTTCATCAGTAATATCATCAGGATCGATAGCTGGTTCTTATCCAAATAAAAATCTGCATACAATTACTGTTGGGCTATTTGTTTTTGGTTCCTATTTATACCTTTGACTTCACTTTTATTTTTTCTTGGCACTATTTTAAATGAAGCACAATACCAGTTTCTTTGATATTTATTTTACAGATGCATCTCAATAAATTAGAATATCATCAAAAAATTAATTTATTTCAGTAATTCAATTCACATTATATAGATGAAATAATTTCAAGTGTTTATTTCTTTTTTTTATGGCCTACAAGTAATGAAAACTGAAAATTCAGTATCTCAGAAAATTAGAATATTACATAAGACCAGTAACAAAAATGATTTTTAATACAGAAATATTAGCCTACTGAAAAGTATGCCCACGTACACACTCAATACTTGGTCGGGCTCTTTTTGAATGAATTACTGCATCAATATGGTGTGGCATAGAGGCGATCAGCCTGCGGCACTGCTGAGGTGGAAGTCCAGGATGCGTTGATAGCAGCCGTCAGCTTGACTGCATTGCTGGTCTGGTGTCTCTAGTCTTCCTCTTGACAATACCCTATAGATTCTCTATTGGGTTTAGGTCAGGCAAGTTTGCTGGCCAGTCAAGCACAGTGATACCATGCCCATTAAACCAGGTATTGATACTTTTGGCTGTGTGGGGAGGTGCCTGCTAGAAAATTAAATCAGCATCTCCATAAAGCTTGTCAGCACAAGAACTATGAATAGCTCTGAAATTTCCTGGTAGACAGCTGCTCTGACTTTGGACTTGATAAAACACAGTGGACCAACACCAGCTGATGACATGGCTCCCGAAATCATCACTGACTGTGGAAACTTCACACTGGACCTCAAGCAACTTGGATCCTGTGCCTCTCCACTCTTCCTCCAGACTCTGGGACCTTGATTTCCAAATGAAATTCAAAATTTACTTTCATCTGAAAAGAGGACTTTGGACCACTTTGTTTTATTAAGTCCAAAGTCAGTGCAGCCGTCTACCAGGAAATTACAGAGCACTTCATGCTTCCCTCTGCTAACAAGCTTTATGGAGATGCTTCATTTTCCAGCAGGACTTGGAACCTGCATGCACTGCCAAAAGTACCAATACCTGGTTTAATGGCTATGGTATCACTGTGCTTGATTGACAGTAAGCTTGCCTGACCTAGTATTGTCAAGAGGAAGATGAGACACACCAGAGCCAACAATGCAGACAAGCTGAAGGCTGCTATCAAAGCATCCTGAGCTTCCGTATCACCTCAGCAGTGCCACAGGCTGATCGCCTCAATGCCACACCGCATCGATGCAGTAATTCATAAAAAAGGAGCCCAGACCAAGTATTGAGTGCGTACATGGACATACATTTCAATTTTAGTAGGCCAACATTTCTGTATTAAAAATCTTAAGCAATATTCTAATTTTATGAGATACTGAATTTTGAGTTTATTACAGTACCTGTAGGTCATAAGCAGCAAAATGAAAAGAAATAAACGCTTGAAATATATCACTTTGTGTGTAATGAATCTATAAAATATAGGAGTTTCTCTTTTTGAATTGAATTACTGAAATAGATCAACTTTTCAAAGACATTCTAATTTATTGAGATGCACCTGCATGCCTTGTTATGTAGTCATCAACACAAACCTCAAGAAATGCTTGGCCTAAACGTGAAGCACAGTGTGCTTTCACAAAAGAAAACTTACCCAAACAACTTAAGCAAATGTTCAAAAATGGCAACCAGCGCAGTAACACTTAATGACAAACGTGCAGTTTGCATGATGATATGGGTGAAAATCATTCAGTGACAAAGTATGCAAAGCCTTTATTTTTGGTGCTGCTGGAAAAGATCTCATGCTTATGGATCTTTTTATGCAACTACTTTTCATCTATCATGTAAACAAATGCGGCCAAATGAAAGCTAGACCTATTATATATAATGTATGTAGTGGTGCAGTGCAGAAGTGACAGGCCTGCTGGGAAGTGCTTATTTTCTAATTTGGAAACTCCATGCGAGGACATGAAATGGAAAGGTGCATGATCCAGAGCAATTCTTTCCTGGTGACAAGTGGGAAAGGTGCTGGACTTTAAACCACAAGGTTAATAGCTTAATACTCATTTACTGTGTGGCCTTGAGCAAGTCATTTAGCCTGCCTATGCTCCAGTTCTACAAAATGTGTGAACTGCTGCTATATTCGGGTTTTATTTTTGGCATTGAACAACTGAAATACCTCTTGTAATGGTCACTGTTGGATAGGACTTTTTGGAGTTTTGCCTGTTTTAAAAGGTACTTTTATTTTGGAAATAACAGGGTTGTTCATTCCAGTTGTATACCAGACCAGTTGGTGGAGAGTATATCCATATAAGGCAGTGTTTTTCAACCTTTTCGCTGGAGTGGAACCCTGCGCGAATGGTTACCTTGCTCACGGAATCCTGTGCAATTATCCACCAGTATGTCCTATATCATGGGATTTAGCACTCGCGTTCCATGGAATACCGGTTGAAAAACACTGATGTAAGGTAATACATCTATCCAATGTTAATTAGATTGCATCAGGGTGTTCTTTTACTACATCTGACTGTTCTGATCATATTTAACTCTTAACTACTCGTGCTGGTGTATTTTGTACACCAATCTAAGTTATTTTTGTCCAACATCCTGTTACTTGAACCTACTGGCAGCATCCAAAATCTGTCCTCAGCTTAATTCACTACAAGTACAGGGTCGCAATAATTTCCCTCCAATGTTACCCAGCTGTTTTAATGAGTGGATGCGCAGTTGGCAAGTTCCATATGGTGCATCTGGTACACTGCACAAGTACTTCCGTATGTATGACAACGACAAGATGTTCTTCTTGCACTTTATTGGCAAAGAACATTCAACAACTGAAGTGAAATGTGATCCATGTGCAAATCTTGCAGTGGATGAATGTGTGACCGGTGACGAATGAACACTAGAGAAGTAGATCAGGTTAGATTACAAAAAAACACAGAATGAGATGTTACTATCCTTGTGCAAGCATGTACAATAGGTTCAGTTCAAGCTCAAGTTTTTCAGAATATTGGGACGCATCATTAGTAGTGTTCTTCTGGCTCATGGGGTGTTTCGGCCTTTCACACTATAAATCCTCACCAGAGGCAGCCAGCTATAGGGTGATCAGCCCTAAACTTAGGTCCCATTCCCAATTAGTCATGAGAGTCGCTTTGGTGTCAAATGACTGACATCTCATGAACCTATGTATGGCAGCCTGTTTGTTAATTGAGGGGCCCAACAGGGGACATTCTTCTTCATCCAAAGCCACTGGCTACTTCTCTCCGCTGCCTCTGATGCAGCTTTGATGGCTGCGCGCTGGCTCTGACCCCTAATTCCCAGGTCTCTAAGCAGTTTGATGGTAAATGTTGCCACAAACCCTCTGCATCCAACTTCCACTGGGCGAACTTCCATGGTCCAGCCGCGATGTTGCACTTCAGCAGCTAACTCAGCATAGCGTAGATATTTCCGCTCGTATGCCTCATCCACAGAATCCTCCCAGGGTACGGTGAGCTCGATAATGTAACTCTTCCTTAAGGAAAGGGACCAGAGCACCATGTCAGGTCTCAAGGTAGTAGTGGCAATCTCCAGAGGAAACACCAACTGTTGGCCAATATCTACCAGCAGTTTCCAGTCGCATGCTAAGCACAGCTGGCCTCTTTCCGATGGTTTGGAGTTGCTCCTGGTAACTGTAGCCCCTTCTTGGACAAAGGCAATCGTCCATGGGGGAATAGATATTGGTGGTAATAGGGCATTGATGAAAGATCGTTTTTCCTCCATTGTGGACGCAAGGCTCTTTAGGACCTGGTTGTGGCCCCAAGTGTATCGCCCTTGGGTGAGACTGGTCTTACACCCTGTGAGTATATGTTGGAGGTAGGCTGGCCTGGGGAAAAGGGCACACCCTGGATCCTCACCTTTCCACTGATAGAGATTAGTTGGTGTTGGCAGGACGTCATAAGTAGCTCTGATGGTAAACCTCAGACTCCTCGTCTCCATGGCCCACACATCGTTCCAGCTAAGCTTCCTCCTTTTGACACTGTCTCACCGTGTCCACTGCCCCTGTTTGCCAAGGGAGACTGCCTTCGCCCACCTTGCAGCCTTCTCCTGATGACGTACTTCCTCCACCACCATCCTCCTCCGTGTTTGAGCAGTGGCTTTATTTCAGGCTGGGCGGCTAGTTGTAAGGCCAAGACCTCCTTTTCCATGCTGAACATTCCCCACAATGTCAGCATATCTGAGAGCTGATATTGCCTCCTTCACTGCTGCTGCTGGTCTCCATTTTCACCCAGTAGCCAAGGTTGGTGCCTTGCTCCTCAACACTTCGTCCTGAGAATCATTCAATGTCATCTGCAGTCGTGTTTTAGTGCACTTGTACTCCTCTGTGAGGTTGGTGAGGGGCAGCTTGAGGACACCGTCTCCGTAGAGGCCTATGGTGGTAAGGCTCCGTGGAACCTCGAGCCACTTTTTAATCTAAGCTGTGACACCTCTTTCCAGCTTCTCAACTATTGTGATGGGGACCTTATAAACTGAAAGGGACCACAATGCCCGGAGTAGGAGACCAAACTGGAAGCACCAGGTCTTTAATTTCCCAGGTAGCTGGGTGCTGTCGATGGACCGTAGACCAGCATTAATGTCCTTGCACAGTTGTTTCACTTGGTCTCTGTCTTTCAGGCTTGCATTGTAGCACCTTCTGAGGCTCTTTAAAGGCTGTTCTGATACTGTGGGGATTGACGCAGCTCTGATGAAGAATGTCTGGTCAGCAAGCACTCACTTTACCACTGAGATGCTGCGTGACTTAGATGGCTTTAACTTCATCCGGGCCCAACTGATATTCTCCTCCAGTTTTCTGAGCAATCTCCTGGCGCATGGGACGGTGGTAGTTAAAGTGGTAATGGCATCCATGTAGGCTCTGAGAGGAGGGAGGCGCAGACAAGAGCCAACTCGTTGCACCCCCACGACCCACTTTGAGGCTTGAATGATGATCTCCATTGCCATGGTAAACACCAAGGGAGAGACTGTGCATCCAGCCATGATGCCTACCTCCAAGCACTGCCATGAAGTTGTAAATTGTGGAGTTGAAAAGCAGAACTGCAAGTAGGTTTTAACCAAAGTTGTGATGGTGTCTGGGATGTTGAAGAAGCGAGGTCCAAAAAGATTACATATAGGTCCCTTTTCTCCAGCTTTGCCATTTGGACCTGGTGCCAGATCATGCTAGCATGTTCTAGACACCCAGAAAAGCTCGATATCCCCACCTTCTGTACAGATGTGCCAATATATTCATTTCTGCACAGGTACTCGGCCATCCTCCGTGCAATGACACTGAAGAAGACTTTACCCTCCACATTAAGCAGGGAGATTGGACGGAACTGGCTGATGTTCATTGCATCCTTTTCCTTTGGGATCAAGACCCCACCTACCCTACGCCACACTTTGGGTATGGTTCTCTTCTGCCATACTGTTCTCATGAGCCTCCAAATAAACCTACAAACATCTGGTACACTTTATACGGGACTCCATTTGGCCCAGGGGCTGATGCTGTTCTCGCCCGATGGACTGTCTTCTGCACCTCTTCCCATGTTGGAGGGCCAATCTCAAATTGATGTACTGGGGGATCGATTGGTGGAACATCTGAAGGGATGGCCAGGTGTTCATAGCGCCTTGGATCAGAGTGTGTTGTTCTCAAGTGCTCCTCCAGGTCGTTCTTTGTTGTTTTTAGAACTCCACTTTTTTCCTTGGTGTAGAGTCTTTAGGAATTTGAAGGGATCTTTGTAGAACTGACTTCTTGTTTGTTCTTTCTTCCTTCCTCGTTTCTGTAGATTCTCTGCTCTACGGAGGGATGCCGGACGGATTTTAATGTCAGCTTGAAGAGTGCTCATGCCCTCCTTTTCCACTCCAGAGGCCTTCTTCTAAAGTTTTTTAAGTCGTCTCCTTTCTTGAACAAGACGCTTAATTTCCTGTTGCTTCCTGAAAACTGGTGGGGTTGGGGCCTGCTTAGCGCCTTTTGGTTCTTGTATTGCGAAGCATTCTGCTCCGTACTGATAAATAATATCTCACATTCTCTCCAACTTATCCACTGTGCCTCGAAGTTGCTCGAGGGTCAAGGTCAGGTCAGAATTCACCGTCTGCCACAGCTTTTTCTCCTTAGCACCGGGCCACTTCACATGCAGCCTGTGCCCTGGAAGTTTTCTCTCGACTGCAGGTCTGGGAATTTGGGTGGAATCCACCGCTGATGTTTGTTCCACCGTTATTTCTGTGCTTGAGTTTATATCTTCCATGACAGCAGTGTTAATGCACTGCAAGCTATGGTTTGCGTTCAGCTACTGCGCTTCGCTCGACTGATTTGACCCTTTTTGCAGAAAGTGATCAATGCAAGGTCTCTGTCTCTCTTCCCTCAAAACACTTTTTCTTTCCCTGGTGAATCCTCAACCCCCGGTAAGATGTTATTTTACTCCATCCACAGGTACATATCTGCAGTTTGTGGTCTGCTGTTGTGGCTGTAAGTGTGCCGATTACTGTAGTGTTCCCTTGTCATGTGCTATCTTTACTGATAGTCATTTCCAGTCCAGTCATTACCATATTGTCAGCCGATGAGTCTTCTTCCACCCCCGCTGTTGCAGACTCTGAGGGTATTCTCCTTCTTTGACTTTTCGTAGCTTTGGTGGGTGTCTCCAATGTGCTAAAAAGCATGGAAGACTACAGTCGTGGGCAGCTAACCCAAGACTGTCCCAATTTGGTCTGTTCCCTCCTGCCTGCTGTCTCTCCATGCTGTCACAAGGACTTTCCCCTGTCGTCAGCTGATCTTTCTCAGCAGTCACATTATAATAAGATAGTCCTAGACTGTGTCATACTATTCAGTAATATGCTATTAAATCTCTTTATATCTCTATTAAAAAAAAATCTTGGAAGGTTAGAAGGAGACAAGACGTGATTTTCTCACAAAGACACTAGATGACAAAGTAGAATGTTGTAAAGAATTAAAAAACGTTGGCGCGGTACACATGCAGAGAAGGTTAGATATAATGGAAGTACAAAAATTTGAGTCTCAAAAAAGGATAGTAAAGATCGCATTAGCACAAAAAAAAGGAACAGCAAAAAGAGATCAATATATTGTTCAGATTTAAACTTTAAGTCTGAGACTTGTAGACAGTCTAATTCGTGTTGCCATCAGGGGAAAAAAAAAAAGTAGTGTTTCTTCCCAATGAAGAGGCACATCTGTAAGAATTAAAAGATTTGTTGTTTGGTGAAAGTGAAATGACGAGAGAAATCAATTGTCATTTGTGTGAATGCTATTGTTAGACACATTTCTTGTAGAGAGAAAGAAACGATATGCACTCACGGGAAGTTATATGCTGCATTGGCATAATGTAACTCCAAACACAGAATCAAAATTCAAAGTGATATTGATGAAAAGGTAAAAGAGATTGAATATATGGACATGGGAGATATGACATGCGAAGCGTGAGATGTAGATCACATGGCACTGTAGCAGCAGCAGCAAGCCAGCAGCTGATCGAGCAAAGAGGAGGAAAAAAAAAATATTTGTTTCCCATTGTATCACCGTTTAAGAGGGGATTTCGGAGGATTGACTGCATGTCCTTGGATAGAAGATGTGTTTTGAAAATGGCGCCAACTGGTGTGGCTGGCCGTCTCCTTGTCTCTCTCTATTTTAAATTCATTTTTATGTATTAGTTTATCTCAGCGGCCACTGCCGTATGATCGTGATTCTTTACTTAACATATTTTCTCGCTTGATTTCCTCTCAATTTTCATCTCCTGATGGGATATTATGTGAACGTCCACCTTTGTTTTATTCATCTCCTGACTTTTTCACCTGGATGCCAGTGTTCACCTGTATCAGTGAGCTGAATGCCCTTTGGAGACGCAAACGCACCCGCCGCCGCCGTGGAAGAAGAGCCGGTTTTGCTGTTAAACAAAGGCAACTCAAGTCCCAGAGCTTGGGTTCCCGATGCCTGCAAGTCGTCTATGACCCATCTCCTGCACAGGACTCCATCCCTGGCCCATGGGCGCTGGATACCGGATTTAATTTCTTCATCTCAAGGCGGTATCACACTTCCTCGGTGTGCTCTCGGGGAGTAAACGCTACTAATCTTTGCATGCTCACCCATGCTCGTCCCGCAGAAAGCTCTTCTACCTCTATCAAGGCTGAGATCAGTGTCTAATACAACTTGTATTCTGCAAGACTTTATCTCAAATAAACTGGATTTCTTTTTCATCACTGAGACCTGGATTGTAAATGGTGACTCTTCATGTTTTACTGACTTGGTACCATCAGATTATTCATTTTTAACTCTCCTCGGCTGACTCGTCGTGGTGGGGGCATTGCCACTGCTTTTAAAAGTATTGTGGAGGACTTCCCAGGCCGGTCCGCACCCCCAGGCCGACAGGAGGAGCTCTCCCGACAGCAGGATCGTGCCCCGAGGTCCAGCAGGACCTTATGGACTCTGTAGTGTTTATACACAGCCCTGCTGGATACCTTGGGGACCACCAGGAGTCGCTGTGGGGGGACTTGTGGGATCTGTTGTGCCTTATGACCCGGGAGTACGTCACGGTCACGTGACGGGAAGGAATGGCGTGCTCCCGGGGTGAAGTAAAAGACTGATTGCCCTGACCCGGAAGGAATAAGGAACTGTGGACTGCTGGGACAGGAACACCTCCGGGTCAGGGGCTATAAAAGGACGGTGCCTCAGTCCAGACACTGAGCTGAGCTGGGAGGTAGAGGAGCAAGTGTCTGGGCGAGGAGGAGAGAAAATTATAGTGTTGTGTTTGGTTTACTTTATGAATAGTGTGGATGGTGCTTGGTGCACTTAAAATATAATAAAAGAGTCTTGGACTTTTATCCGGTGTCTAGAGTTGTACCTGAGGGTTCAAGGGAGCACTAGCGCCCCCTACTGCCACAGTATGTTCTTGTGTCTTACAAGGGTTGTGCAGCTCCCCTTCTTTATTGTTTGCTGTGGTTTATAGACCTCTTGTAATTAATGATATCCTCATTTCTGTATTCTCTGATCTCCTGGCTGATATTACCCTCTAACATGACAAAGTATTTATCGTTGGTGATTTTAATATACACGTTTGTTGTCAATCGAAACCTTTGGTTAACGACTTTTTATTACTATTGGTCTCATTTGATTTTATCCAGCATATTAATACGCCAACTCACTCTCTCGGTCACACCCCTCATCTTGTTGTTCCACGTGATATTTCAGTTAATAATATTGATTTATGTGATGTTTCTTTTACTGATCACTTTTCTATAATAATGGATTTGAATATTACTGTTGATGTTCCTACTACTAGTTGTGCTCCACGCTGTTCTCGCTTTTTAAATTCTTCTATTATATCCGATTTTAAATCCATATTCTCTAGTCTTGATGTACATGATCAATATGATGGTACCGATTATTCTGTTTTAGAATTTAATTCTTCTTGTAAAACAGTTTTAGACTCAATTGCTCCGATCCAGATACACTGTAATAAGGGAAGACCTGCTCCCAAGCTAAATGAAACTACGCGACCGCTACGCCGCGCCTGTTGAACTGCGGAACGGCATTGGAAAAAGATGGACTGATTGATTCTAAACAGATTTTTAGGACTTCTCTATTCAACTTCTAGGTTGCAGTTAAGAAAGCTAAACATCTGGTCTCGTCCGATGCGAGAGATGGACGTCTGAAGTGGAGCTCCGCTAGCAGTGGTGCTATTTTTCATATTATTTGCTTATTATTCTGAGATATCCTGTATTTATTCAACCCGAGAGGGACTGCTACAGTATATGTAAACACATATAAACATGGCCAACAAGAAGGGGTCGAAAGAATCAAGACTAAAGCTACATCCAAGCTGCGATCAGCAAGCCCTAGTTCGAGATACGGCCTCTCAGAGACAGACCTGGATCAGATGGGCGAAAGTACAGACTCCTCGGGACCACGGTCCGCTACATCGTCGCCGGCTGAGAGCGAAAAGGGGAGCGAAGGTGCGATCGTGAGTGCAGATGTGGATAGCTCGCCGATTGGAGAGGATTACCTGAAACTGGAAAAGGCGGGAGGTCCGCGGCTTCAGTTACGCAATTACGCGGGACTGGAGCAGCGGGGACACCGGCTTCAGCAGAGTCTGCTGCTTCATCTACGGTACAAGAAGGCACATTTGAGCTATCTGAACTGAAAGTGTTGCTCGCTGAGCTCACGCAAGATATAAAGAAAAGCGAGAAGGCTAATGAGAAAGCAACGGCAAAGGCACATGAGAGACTGAAACAGGAGATGAAACAGGCCAATGAATGTCTGCGACAGGAAATCCAACAGGCAAATGAAAGGCTGCGACAGGAATTCCAACAGGCAAATGAAAGGCTGCGTCAAGAGGTACAACTTGAACTTCGACAGGTGCTGGGTAAAATTGAAGAGCGCATTGAGAAAAACTCGCTAAACTGAGCACGCTTGCTGATCGATTGGAGCATCTTAGTGAGACATTCACGAATCGGATCGAAATAGCCGAACATCTAGCTGCCAGTGCCGAGGAAAGAGCAGTAAATGTCAGTTCGGAATGTAAAAAACTCGGAGAAAAACTTGGAGACAGACTGGCTGCTTTAGAAGATGGGAATAGAAGGTATAATGTCAGAATTGAAGGCCTGCGGAGAATCGAGAAAGTTTAAACCCGTGAAATTCGCAACTGAACTTTTTCTAAAATAATCGGGGCGACTTTAAAGCAGAATCTGAGATAGCAGCGGCTTACGCGTCACGCGGATCAAACACCGTCAGACCCGACCAAGATCTTTTATAGTTCGTTTTGAACGATTATCATTTAAGTTAGAGGTGATGGAACTCCTCAGGAAAAAAGGAAGATATTATATATGAAGATTGCCACATTCGCGTCTTCCCTGACTTCTCTCCAGCAACAGCTATAAACGCCGCCTTCTATAATATTAAACAGCTGCTACGGCAAGCCAATGTCAAATACGGCCTCCTGTATCCGCAAAACTGAAAGTGGAATGGCAGGGTCATTTCTATGTTTTCGCTAGCAAGGAGGAGGCAGAAAATGAGTTAAGAAAGCTGATCCGGGACTATTCTGATACATAATTGTGAGTCATGGCGGTAAATGATAAAGCTAGGATTAATAATCTACTGTCTGATCTATTTGTTTTAAAATACGGGTTTTTATCAGCATATATTCTCATATTCTTATTATTATTATTATTATTATTACTTACTTACTTATCATTACTTAGTATTACTAGGGCTAAATGTTTATGTTTTATTGTGCTTAATTACGTTTTCCTCCTCTTTTTCTTTTCTAATTATTTCATGTGTACCCTAAATGAGACTGTTCAATATCATACCCTTGGTTTGCTGTTATTGCTATTACTGCATTAAGACTTGTTATGCTTGTTTTGGACACATCTTTAACACCATCACCTGGGTTTATTATCTGGGGATATCATCTTAATGCACTAAAATTGATGAAGATTATATATATATATATATATATATATATATATATATATATATATATATATATATATATATATATATATATATATATATATATATATATAAAGTGCAAAATTCTTTTTTTTTTCTTTTTCCTCTTTTAAAGACTATATTGGTAACAGATATCTCTATCTTTTAACCTTAAAGCGCCACTGCATGGGGGCTTGATGTGCTTTGGACGTGCTCTGTCTCTGGGTATGTCAGAGGACTGGGACTGCATGAAGTGGGTTTTAGCCTCACCTGGGGAGGCAAAAAGGGAGGGTGGGGGGTAAGGGGAAGAGAAAGAGAGCAGGCTTGATCTATATCTAATCTATCATCTCAATCTTTATAATTATAACTATCAACGTAATAATAAGCTGCATGGCAACAACTCTTGGGGAATAGGAAATTAAGACCTAAACTATTTCACTTCCAGTTAAGACTATAATATGACACCAAAAACTCAGAATCAGTGTCTCCATGATGGGACAGTTAACTTCGTAAGCTGGAATGTTAAAGGCCTGAATCACGAATTAAAGAGAAAAAAAAGTACTTTCTCACCTAACAGGTCTAAATGCTAAAATAGTATTTTTACAGGAAACCCACTTACTGCTGCAAAAAGACTGGACTGGCCAAATGTTCCATTCTAGTTTTACAAAGAAAACTAGAGGGGTGGGAATTCTCATACATAGAACAGTACCATTTGTAGCATCAGATGTAGTATTGGATCCTGAAGGGAGATATGTGATGGTCATGGGAGACTTATCTAACTGTAAAATGATTTTGATAAATGTTTATGCACCTAATGTTGATGATAAGGAATTTATACAAAATTTATTTGCATCCATTCCCAATCTGAACACTCATAAACTTATAATGGCTGGGGACTTTAATTGTGTTCTAAATCCACTTTTAGATAAGACTTCCTCCACAGGGGAACGCAACTAACACCGCAAAGATAATTACAAAGTTTATAACTGATCACAACTTATCAGATCCCTGGAGGTTTTAAACCCAAATTCAAGAACATATTCTTTCTACTCACCAGTACATCATTGCTACTCAAGGATTGATTACTTCTTTATAGATAATAACTTCTTGCCTAAGATTAAATCTTGTAAATACGATGCTATTGTTATTTCAGACCATGCTCCGATGATCTTGGAGCTGAAATTACTAAGCCCCATACACTCACCCCCAGATGGCCTCAATCCGCTTCTATTAGCTGACGAGAATTGTACTGAATTTATATCCAAACAAATTGAATTCTTTCTAGAGACAAATACATCCCCTGAGATCTCTGCAGGAATACTCTGGGAAACTCTTAAGGCCTTCTTAAGAGGACAGATTATCTCATATCTTTCCCACAGAAATAAATCCGCGAAGAAAGTAGCAGAGATAAAAAGCGAAATTACTAAAATAGATGAAGAACATGCCAGACTACCAAGCGAGACTCTACATAAGAGGAGGCAGGCTCTACATTCAGAATTAAACCTCTTGACAACTAAAGAAACCGAACAACTAATTTACAAATCCAGACATCATTATTATGAACATGGAGAAAGCTAATAAGCTTTTAGCAACAAATTCACAAGCAAGATATGCAACGCAATCTCGTAATTACTAACACGAATGGAGATAAAATCATCGAACACAAAAATATAATGTACACTTTTAGAGACTACTATAAATCCCTATATACTACTGAGTTTAAAGAAGACAATATACAATCTAATGCATTTCTGGATAAATTACAGATACCACAAATTGACGCTATTAGTGTGGAGGACTCGATAAACCTCTGTCATTATCAGAATTACTGGATGCTATAAAGTCACTCCAAGGTGGAAAAGCAGCAGGCCCTGATGGCTACCCTGCAGAGTTTTACAAGAAATTCTCCGCTCAGCTAGCTCCCTCCTATTAGCAACATTTACAGAAGCCAGAGATAACCAATCTCTTCCACAAACCTTTCGCCAAGCACTAATCACTGTCTTTCCAAAACAAAATAAGGACTTATTACAATGTGCATCATACAGACCAATTTCACTTCTGAATAACGACGTTAAAATACTCTCTAAAATCATAGCTAGAAGGATGGAGAAAGTGCTCCCCCAGTAATATCACAAGACCAAACTGGATTTATTAGGGGCCGACACTTATCTTCAAATCTTCGACGCCTGTTTAATGTAATATACTCACCAACTAAATCAAACACCCCAGAAATATTATTATCATTGGATGCAGAAAAAGCATTCGACATGATTGAATGGAAATACCTTTTACTATTTTGGAGAAGTTTGGGTTTGGCCGAACATTTGTGCATGGATTAAATTACTGTATACTAACCCAGAAGCTTCAGTTTGCATCAATAACATTTGCTCAGACTACTTTAAACTAGAACGTGGCACAAGACAAGGATGCCCTTTGTCACCACTGCTGTTTGCAATTGCCATTGAACCACTGGCAATACATTGTCGAAATACTGATCAGATAAAGGGGATTAGCAGAGAAGGACTGGAACAGAAAATCTCATTATATGCAGATGACATGGTACTGTATATATCGGACCCAGAAAATTCTGTGCCTGCAGTCTTAGCAGCACTCACAGAATTTCAAAAGCTCTCTGGTCTCAGAATTAATCTGAATAAAAGTGTACTCTTTCCGTGAATTCGCAAGCATATAATATTAGATTAGACACCCTTCCTTTTATCATTGCAGAACAGTTTAAATACCTCGGGGTAAACATCACAAGTAAACATAAAGCTCTTTATCAACAAAATTTCGTCGTCTGCATGGAAAAAATTAAACAAGACTTGCATAGATGGTCAACCCTTCATCTCACACTAGCTGGAAGAATTAACACTGTTAAGATGAATATTCTTCCTAAGCTCCTTTTTATTTCAAAACATACCAATATACATTAATAAATCGTTCTTTAAGCAATTAGATTCAACAATAACCTCATTTATTTGGAATTCTAAACATCCACGCATCAAAAGAGCGACCCTACAAAGACAAAAGGCAGAAGGCGGCATGGCTCTACCTAACTTCCAGTTTTATTACTGGGCGCAAATATACAGTCGATAAGAACCTGGACACAAATAGAAGAACATACACAGGCATGGACCGCAATAGAAGTAAAATCCTGCAGTACTTCTTTGTATTCCTTGCTTTGTGCTCCAATAAACACACGTTATCGGCAATACACTAATAACCCAATTGTGCTCCACTCACTTAGAATCTGGAACCAATGTAGAAAGCATTTTAAGACGGAGAAGCTTCTTTCTGTGGCACCCTGCAAAAGAACCACCTCTTTCAACCCTCACAAACATATGCAGTTTTAATATCTGGAAAAATTTGGAATTAACTTGCTTAGAGATCTTTATATAGACAACGTCTTTGCATCCTATGAACAATTACATTCCAAATTTAACATTCCAGCTACAAATTTCTTTCACTATCTTCAAATCAGGAACTTTGTTAAACAGAACCTTCCAGATTTTCCTCATCTTGCACCCTCATCCACGCTGGAAAAATTATTGCTCAATTTCAAGGAGTTAGACTCCATCTCTACAATATATAAAATCCTTTTACAATCCCTTCCTTTCAAAGATCCAAGAGGACACTGGGAAAATGACCTCTCAATTAATATATCAGAAAAGGAGTGGAAAGTAGCAATGCAGAGAATTCACTCAAGCTCCATATGCAAAGCATACAATTATACAACTCAAAATTATATATCGAGCACATCTGTCTCGACTAAAACTCTCCAAAATGTTTCCAGGGCATGATCCAACCTGCGAACGTTGCAACCAAGCCCCAGCCTCACTAGGTCACATGTTCTGGGCCTGCTCCAAATTAACATTATTCTGGACAAAAATTTTTAATTACCTCTCAGACAGTCTTGGACTCACAATCCCTCCTAACCCATTAACAGCTGTGTTTGGGGTTCTTCCAGAGGGTCTTAAAGTGGAGAAGGACAAACAAATTGTGATTGCATTCACTACACTGTTGGCACGCAGACTTATTCTGATAAACTGGAAGAACCCAAACTCTCCTCTTTTAAGTCAGTGGGAAACTGATATGTTATATTATTTAAAATTGGAAAAAATCAAATACTCAGTTAGAGGATCTGTGCAGACTTTTTTCAAAACATGGCAGGATCTAATCAGTAATATTTTGAAATGATTTTATAAAGCACAGAGAATTTGTTGATTTAGGTATTTTTAAAGCCTTAAATTTTACACCTTTGGCTTGCTCTCTCTCTCAAGGGTGGGGATCGATCTGTTCTTAGCATAATTCTTTTTTTTGTAAAACTTGATTGCTATGTATTGATTGTAATAAAATTAATAAAAAAAAAAAAAAAAAAAAGCTAAACATGATTTCTTCGCTGATTTAGTATCCTGTCATTCTAAGAATTCTAAGTTCTTATTTAATTCAATTAATGCGCCATTCGCCCTCTTTCTGTGATGGGATTAAATAGTACTGTTCTTTCATGTGAGCAGTTTCTTTCATTCTTTGTCAGTAAAATTGATACAATCCTCTGTGGTATTGTTCCAACTGGCTATGAACTTCCTACTGTTTATCATGGCATTGTCTTGGAATCTTTTGATCTTGTCTCACTTTCACAGTTAAAAAGTACCATTGACACCCTTAAACCTACTCTCA
The DNA here is from genome assembly GCF_016835505.1 of Polypterus senegalus. Taxonomy (NCBI): domain Eukaryota; kingdom Metazoa; phylum Chordata; class Cladistia; order Polypteriformes; family Polypteridae; genus Polypterus; species Polypterus senegalus. The sequence continues at coordinate 53,643,705 of NC_053155.1, forward strand.
GTCCTCTTGATATTGTACCACCACGCCTCTTAGTGGAAGCCTTTGATGTTTTGGGTCCACCTTTACTAGCCATTATCAATGATTCTATTAGTGAGGGTTTTGTGCCCTCATTTCTCAAAACATGCTGGGCTGTGTCCCCGTCTAAAAAATGCAGAATTAGTCCCTGGAGTTTTAGCCAATTTTTGCCCGATTTCCCAATTGCCATTTCTGGCTAAAATATTAGAAAGAATTCTTTATAATCAATTGGTTGATCACCTTAACTCCAATAATTTATTTGAGATCTACCAATCTGGCTTTAGGTGTTATCATGGTGTTGAGACGGACCTCCTGAAAGTATTCAATGACATCTCTATTATTACTGACACAGGCGGTGCTGCAGTCCTTGTCCACCTTGACCTCTCCGCTGCCTTTCACACTATTGACCATGAGATATTGCTGTTGCAGCTTGAACATCTTGTTGGGCTTAAAGGGGCTGCTCTTAACTGGTTCAGGTCATATCTAATTGGTAGACACTTTCAGTGACTTTAAAATTCCTCTTTTTCATCTACTACTCCTCTTAAATGTGGTGTTCCTCAGGGATCCATTTTGGGTCCTATTTTATTCTTTATATACAGTACCTTCACCCTATTGGAGCTATTTTTAGGAAATTTAACATTTCTTTTCACTGCTATGCTGATGATACACAGGTTTATATTCCTGTCTGCAACTCTGGTATGAATCAACTGCACAACTGTCTTTTTGAACTAAGATCCTGGATGGCTAATAATTTTCTTGATCTGAATCAAAATAAAACGGAGGTGCTTATAGTGGATCCATCAGCTAAAGCCAAAATTGGTCTTAGACGTCTCTGCTCTTTCTCTGTCTTTTGCAAACCTCAAGTCCGCAATCTTGGTGTTATTTTTGACAGTAACCTCTCTTTTGACAAACAGATTAATTCTGTAGTTAAGAATTGCTTTTTCCAGCTTCACCTTTTAGGTAAGATCAAGCCTTTTTATCTTCTAGGGATCTTGAGAAAGCTACTCATGATTTTATCTTTTCTCGCCTTGATTACTAAAACTCTCTGTATTCTGGGATTAGCAAATCTCTGATACACCGGTTACAGTTGGTCCAGAATGCTGCCGCTCGTTTTCTGGTTGGGGCAAGAAAGCCTGATTCTGCTTCTCCAATATTAGCTTCTTTACACTGGCTGCCTGTCAGTTTTCGAATTGATTTTAAAATCTTGTTACTAGTTTTTAAATCTTTACATGGGCTTGCTCCTGCCTATTTATCTGAATTGTGTGCTTTACACCAGCCACCTAGAGTGCTTAGATCTTCTGGTCAGTTGTCTCATGTTGTCCCTCGTACCAAGTGTAAAACTAAGGGGGACAGAGCTTTTGCAGCTGCTGCTCCTCGCCTGTGGAACTCTTCACCTCATTACATAAAGGAGTCGTCTTCAACTGAACTGTTCAAAACAAGATTAAAGACTCATTTCTATTCACTTGCTTCCCGAGACCTTCAGTAATACTGATGGTTTCCTCATTGTGATTATGTAATCTTACTTCTATTTATTATTTACAATATTTTATTTATGTTCTTTTATTTTATTTCTATTTTTGTTAATTGTATGGTTTTTTTTTTCTTCTTTTATTGTAAAGCACTTTCGCCACGGCATTCCTATGTTGTTTTAAGTGTGCTATATAAATAAATTGACGTTGACATTGGGGTGCGCTCAGCCCCCCTCTTCACAACGTGAGAGGCAGAGACAGGGGGGAATGATGAGCGATGCGAGCAGGGGGAAAAGCCTCATAGTTACTTTAAAAACATTTATGATTTAAAAGTATTGCAATATTTTATACTACAACTTCACAGCATACATATAAATAGCCATTTTAGCACTGGTGAATAAAGTACACCATGCAAGTACTTATGAGATGAGAAATGGTGCAAGTAGTCAAGGGATAAAATAGAGCAGTTGACCACTGGACAAATCTTCAGATTCCTGTTAAATGTTATGAGTGCAGCCTTGAACAGAGTTACTTACCCGAGACACAAAAATAACTCTGTTTTAAATATTTACGACAATAAAGATACCTGACTATTTAATAATGCACATTATGCTGGGTGGTCAACAGGACAGGAGGTGTGAAAGTGTTATTGAAATTGCATGCATATACTGTAAATGAGTATCACATGTGCATTTTCAAGCCTGTAGATGAATAATACGAACTCAGCTGAACAGATTTCCTGCCGTCAAGTAAGTACACTACATCACATTCTGTTTTATATTTGTTTGTTGTTTGCGAACAAAACAGATGTTGAAGGTAGGATGGCATGTTATGTTCGGCTGAGGATACTGCTGCCTGAAATCAGACAGAAAGCAGTAAGTGTGAAAATAGGAGAAAAAAATCACTACAGAAAAAAAACAGGACCAGCAATTGCATGACACTGCATGTAAAGACAAATTAAATCATTCCTCAGTTTATAATCATAAGCATATTAAATAACGAATGTATGTGGCACTAAATCAAACATACAAACATGAAAAAAACTGATAAAATGCTTGACTGTATAGCATTGCATTGCCACAGCATGTTATCATTCTACAGATGTCCTCCTCTCCCACTGCAATCACCTGAAATAATAATAAGCGTTTTTTTTTTTTTTACCCTGAAATGCCTGTGTCAGCCTATTTGACCTTCAATAATGAACAAGCATGCTGCACTCTAATCACCATTTCCACTAATAAGGACATCATGTGTGCGTGGTTTGTCCGCCTCCTCCTGTCTGATTGTCCTTGCAGCCTTCCATTTAGGTTGATGATTGCTTGCTATTAACACCAGTGTCCTTACATCCTAACTATTATGACAAAATAAATTACTGTTGGGGATCCATTATTATCAGCATGCATTTTGAGTGCAGTATAAACAACTTAAAATTATGCAATGTTTTTCTGTTCACAGTTTTATGACACATTTCATTTTTAGTTTTAAATATTTTCTTGATATATTTATACAGGAATCTTTCTTTTCGCATTTTGATATGAAACACTTTATTCATCTATACATTTCTGAACCTTCTTAGTATAGCAGTGTCACAGGCAGCTAGAATTTTTCAATGTCAGTTCCATGTTATGGGGTATAAAAAATCGATTTGTGTTATTTTTGGAATTTTTATTTGTGTTTTTCAATTATTTGTTAATTTTCTTTAATGTTACTGCCATCCTAGATGTTGTTTCTGTCAATGTCACCGCCACACATGATGCTCTCTCATTGATGGAGCCTTTGTTGTTTGTAGCAATGACACTCACTGCCAGCCATGTGACCTACAGGAGATCTCCACTCTCCAACTATGTGATTTTCTGCCAGTAAGAGGAGAAATGGCACAGTGCAAGGACCAGGGGCCTCAAGTATAAATGGTGCGTACACACAAAAATGTTGCATAAGCCCGTTTCCATGCTCAAATTGTGATGTATAAAACTTACTCTTGGCATAAAGCCACACACATTTTCACGGTAGCTAAATGCTTGGCGTATGCAAGTTCTCTGCTCGGTCTTGCAAACTGGCGGCACCCAGCATCAAAGCAGTGCTACTGTTACAGTGTGGTTTCACTTTCTTTTTTAGATCAACATCCCTGACACGGCTTCATAAATACACTGAAATTAACCGCATATTGTTTACTAGCAGAATACCCGCGCTTCGCAGCGGAGAAGTAGTGTGTTAAAGAAGTTATGAAAAAGAAAAGCAAACATTTTAAAAATAACGTAAGATGATTGTTAATGTAATTGTTTTGTCATTGATATGAGTGTTGTTGTCATATCTATCTATTTATATATATATATATATATATATATATATATATAGCAAAATAGCTGCGATTGGCAGAGAAGTAAAAAGAAAAGGAAACATTTTAATAATAGCGTAACATGATTGACAATGTAATTGTTTTGTAATTGTCATGAGTGTTGCTGGCATATATATATATATATATATATATATATATATACACACACACAGACACATATATAAACATATATATACATATAAACATATATATATACTGTATATACAACATATACATATCTACATATATACTGTATATACACATATATATACACAAATCTACATATATATATCTACATATATATATATATTAGGGGTGGGACTCGATTAAAAATTAATCCAATTAATTAGAGGCTGTGTAAGAATTAATCTTGATTAATCGTATGTAATCACACGTAAATTTGCCCCAAATCGCAAATGTTTTTTTTTTTTTTTATTTAAAACGGTTTTAGTGGGCGACAGAATCAAATAATAGACATGGACATGAATATTGTAAACTGAAGCTGTTTTAATTTCTGAAAAAAAAAGCCTTTAAATTGCATTTGAATTCAAAACAGAAACAAAAATATCATCCCTGGTTAAAATTGGGCAGACTTAAAAATAAAGTGGTAGTTTAAGTACTTTAAGTACATTTTCAGAATAGTATTGTCTTTAAATAATAATAACCAAAATTTCACCATAAAGTGCAGTTTTTCTTCTTAAAAAAATAAGTCAGAAACATAAAAGGTAATTTGACCAGCTTACTCTTTAAACTCTGAGTAACATTAGCCAAAATTATTTTGCACATTAGGCTAAAACAGTGTGATCATTGAACATTTTGTAATTAGATGTATTTAGAATTACTAACGGTCACGGAAGTCCAATGATCCCAGTAAGAGCCACAAAGTCCGCTTTCTGTAATGCATCTAATTTTGCTTGCTTTTCAGTGTGCACAAAACCATGCTTTTATCAAGGCTTCGCTCGGGTAGTCGAAATGATCAGTCGTAGGAAGCGCTTTATTCCGACTCTAACATTTTTGTAGCTGTGATGTGTGCATCAGTGTAATGGATGTACCAGGAAATCATTCATTGACAAAAGTTCCCGTTTGCTTGGAATTGAAAGTGTGATTAAATGCGTTATTTTTTAACGCGTTATGGAGTACATGCATCGAAGCTTCTCAACTGTGCTTGTGCTAAGAAAGGGAAAATTTTAAAAATAACGTAACATGATTCTGCGTTAACCTAATATGTTTTCATACGTCCCAAACCAAGGAGAAGGGAAGGTAAAATGAATCGGGTAGCGCGCGTACATAGTCCAGTACATCCCCTCTCGGGAATCGAACCTCGAATGTCAGCGTTAGAGGCGAAGACTCTACAATTGCGCCACCGCTTGTCTATGCTAAAGTATTTATTGTAGATCGGGCTATAGATATACATTTATATATATACCCGTGTACCGCAGTGGAGAAGTAGAAGTTATGAAAAAGAAAAGGGAACATTTTAAAAATAACGTAACATGATTGTCAATATACAGTAATTGTTTTGTGAGTGTTATTGAATGTTGCTGTCATCAAGGATTTGATTATCATTATTTCTTTCAATCAGGCTCGTATTTGCGATGTGTTCAAGTTACATTACGTGTTTGTCAATCGTTGTAAAGATAAGAGGTTTCATTCATCGATTAGTTCCTTACTGCATCAATAAACAGCTCGTCTTCCTTTTTATCTGTGATGTGACAAACTGCATGCACGGGTTTTTTTTACGCTGTCTTCCTTTAGCGGGACATTGACTTTTTCCACCGTGTGCTTTGTTTCCACAGTAGCTGCATTTATGAATATGCTTATCAGACGCTTCATATTTTTTGCTGCCTTTTCATTTGTGTAATTCAGTTTTTGTTCAGCTCTTTGGAACTGTTGCTTTTATCTGTGCACTGCATCAGTTCACGTGAGCCACTCGGTGTACTTGCATCGAAGGTTCCCAGCTGTGCTGGTGCCATCTCGTGCTATGTCCATAGCTTTATTTAATGTTACCTTAGTCCTGGCACTTAAAACTTTCTCTGGCAGTTTCGCTGAGTTTGTGTCAAACACCACCCTGACCATCTCATCTTCCTCTCCATAAGCACAGTCCTTCACCCGTGAATATTTACCCGTGGCAGTTTGCTATTGGATTGCCGCTGACGGATGGCCTTATATGTGCAGGCACTAAATTACAAACGCCAGCGCAGCCTGTCTATGAACTTAATTTAAAGTGTAGGTTTACATCGTGCTTTGTTTCCGAAGTAGCAGAACTCGCTTCTTATTGTTTCGCTGCCTTCTCAATTATATAATGCATGTTTTCTTCAGCGCTTTTTTGAGGTCTTCCTGGTTTTCTATGTACTGCGTGATTACGTGGGAGGCGTGATGATGTCACACGAAACTCCGCCCCCACGGCGTTGAAGCTCATCTCCATTACAGTAAATGGAAAAAAACTGCTTCCAGTTATGACCATTACGCGTAGAATTTCGATATAAAACCTGTCCAACTTTTGTAAGGAAGCTGTAAGGAATCAACCTGCCAAATTTCAGCCTTCCACCCACACGGGAAGTTGGAGAATTAGTGATGAGTCAGTGAGTGAGTGAGTGAGTGAGTGAGTCAGTGAGTGAGTGAGTGAGTGAGTGAGGGCTTTGCCTTTTATTAGTATAGATTAGTTGAATGCATCTGATTGTAATTAACCTGTAACAATATAATGGTCCACAGAATGGTCAAACTATTCTAAATACCATAGCTGCTTTAGCGTTGTTACTTTCACTGCACCTTCTTCTTCTATTTTCAGCTGCTTCTGTTAGGGTTTGCCACAGTGGATCATCTTTTCCCATATTACTCTCACTGCAACACTCGAAATATTTATATCACTGTATCTGAGTAGGGAATCACAGCTCTACAGCAGCAGATTGTAAAGAGATTATCGGCATACAGCATCAAGCACACGCTGCCTCAGCCATGCTGTTTATTGAACTGCTCTCATACGGCAAACGCTTCAGGGCCTTTCCCCATGGTTCAGAAACAGTTCCATCCCAAGAACTATAGACACATACAATCAGTCCATCAAGTGCTCCTTGTAGAACGCTTTGTACTTTTAAGTACAATTACCTCACTGTAAACTTGTGATACAGTTATATTGTACAACCTGAGCCACTTTATAAAGCGCGTATTTACATATTTACACGTAGCAAAATATGTTTATTATATTATACAGATAAAACTAACTTAATTTAAATAATCTATATTGTTAATAATTAAACATGTGAGGACACAGTGCCGCAGCGTTAGCAAGGAGCTGGTGCTCCGTTCACAGATTGTTCCTGCCTTGCGCTGTATTCTTGCTGGGGCTGGCACAACACTGGATGAATAGATGGATAGAGTAATTAAACATGTACTACGAAGATATTTCAATGTTTCTTAAAAGTTTTGAAGAATCGCCGTTCTAAGCTTACAGATGGCATAACGTCTATTACAGACCTGATTGTGTGGCGATTGGGTATTTGGAGAAAGAAAAGTAAGGACAGGAATTGGAGGTTAGTACGTTTGAAAGAGACAGTACTGCTGCAATAAATTATTTCATAGAAGGTCGCGCACGGCACAGCAAGCATCTTGCGTGAGGCAGGAACAATCACTGCACCACCGTGTTCCCATGTTTAATAACATGCTTTAACTTCTATCATCATTAAAATGATATCAAGTATAGATCTCAGTATTTTAATTATTCAGAGAGCTGTAATATCACAAATGTAATGGATTCTGTGTCCTTTCGGAGGAAGAGAAGGCCCGTTTAAGAATCACATAGTGATTCACACACATAGAGCACATAGAAGATCAAATACAAAACAAAGCATTTAACATGCTACTTTAGTTACGATGGGTTTTGATAAACTAGTAAATTAAACGATTTTAAGATGAAGTTTATGATGTTCTACTTTAATGACAAAATAAACTATGTGATTAAAGTGGAAATTTTGAGATTAAAGTTGACATTTTGTGCTTTTTTCCCCCCACTGTGTGCCTATTTTTTTTCTCTGTACCCTAATAAGCTTTCATATGACACTCAGACAGTGGGCTACGACCCACTTTTTCACAGCGACTTTGATATCTGACAACTTCTTTTTTATTTCGGGCACTGTGCGACTTTGTGAACTTGAGCTTTCGAGTTTCTCCAACACTCTATGTCACTCGATAAACTTCCTTTTGTTGTTTATACCACTGTTTAAACCAACAAATAGTACGTTTTTTCTTCCCTCCACTTGGTATTCGCTGAAATTCTTCTGTTTCCCACCATGCTTTTGCCATTCCCTTTTCACGTAATGCTAAGCTTAAGGGCTATTTATATTGATTTGCATATTCAAAGAGGCGTAATTCTGAGAGGAGTTTTGGGAGTGGCAGCAGGCGCATGCACGTGCGTTACTTTTCACGCTGACCAGGATTTATGGAGCAGAAGAATGTGGAAGTTGGCGTTCGCACAGATTTATGCATCTGGATTTTTTTGTGAGTACACACATTTCTGCTTTTGTGCTTATGCCATGTTTTATTGTGAATTCTACGCACAGCGTTATGCATGAGGCCCTAGGACAGTGATGGCGAACCTTTTAGAAACCGAGTGCCCAAACTGCAACCCAAAATCCACTTATTTATTGCAAAGTGCCAACATGGCAATTTAACCTGAATACCACCTAAAACTGAACACCAGCAAAACCAAAGGAGGTGGTGGTGGATTTTAGGATGCCCAGGCCCCTCATGGACCCCGTGATCATCAGAGGTGACTGTGCAGAGGGTGCAGACCTATAAATACCTGGGAGTGCAGCTGGATGATAAATTGGACTGGACTGCCAATACTGATGGTCTGTGTAAGAGAGGACAGAGCCAACTATACTTCCTTAGAAGGCTGGCATCCTTCAACATCTGCAATAAGATGCTGCAGATGTTCTATCAGACAGTTGTGGCGAGCGCCCTCTTCTACATGGTGGTGTGCTGGGGAGGCAGCATAAAGAAGAGGAACACCTCTCGCCTGGACAAACTGGTGAGGAAGGCAGGATCTATTGTAGGCACAGAGCTGGACAGTTTGACATCCGTGGAAGAGTGACGGGCACTGAGCAGGCTCCTGTCAATCATGGAGAATCCACTGCATCCACTGAACAGGATCATCTCCAGACAGAGGAGCAGCTTCAGCGACAGACTGCTGTCACCTTCCTGCTCCACTGACAGACTAAGGAGACCCCACACTATGCGACTCTTCAATTCCACCCTGGTGGGGTAAACGTTAACATTATACAAAGTTATTGTCTGTTATACCTGCCTCACACTCTCCACCTTGCATTTTTAACTTGCACTGCATTGTTATCACTCTTTAATTTAATATTGTTATTTATCAGTATGCTGCTGCTGTTGGAGTATATGAATTTCCCCTTGGGATTAATAAAGCATCTATCTATCTATCTACTGAGCTTTTTGTTTAGAAAAGCAACTCATACATTAACATCTTTTGTCTTAAAATAAAACATAACAGAGCTTTCAATGATACAAACAACTTTTTGTTGAAAGGTAAAAGTTTGCATTTGGCGTGCTTTTGAAAAATGAATGTGATTTTTGCTGTTTTATGCATGCTGATAATTTGCCTAACCTTGGCTCATACTTTGTAAGTTTGAGAGCAACACATGGAGCACTAAGGTCATCTGTTAGTTTGTTTCTGGTGTCAGATTTGATTTAATTCAAAGCTGAAAACAGCTGCTCACAAGCATAAGATGTTCCAAACAAAGTAAGGAAAGCAATCCCTTCAAGTGCCTTCACTGACTTAAAATTATTTGGCAGAGAATTCCACACTTTAAGGATTTCATTTTCAGAACTAACTGTACTGTCCTTTGTCATCCCTTCTATCTTCTGAAGTGTTTCCCGCAGGTCTTCCCCATTAACCTCCGTTCCTGTTTCCGTGTCCCCCAACTCTTTCTCTCTCTCTTTTCCCCTTTCCATCCGCCTCGTGCTTCTCTTCTATATTACGGGGTCGTGGATCAGATGTGGCGATTAGCAGCTCCCGGAAACAATTACAGATGCGGACGACGCCTCACCTGTGCACTTAAGCGAGGATCGCCCGCATCACAAAGCTCCCGGGAACCGCTCCGGTCACATTACCATAACCCCCTCTAAGCCGCAAGTGCGGTGATTATCTATTAAAACGGTCCTTTTCAATTTTGAGCTGTGGACCCGCTATACCACATCCCCTCCAACCCCACCACAAGAATCACAAACTCAACAGGCTGCAGTCCGTGCCGCACCCTCACGCCGCATGTCAGCCGCCCGCCTTACCCCAGACAGGAGAGGGAGGAAGTGCTCCCATTGGGCTGCTGGGCAGAGGGGCGGGTGATGTGAGAAAAGTCCTCCGGCGTGAGAGGGGAGCTGGGAGGGGAGCAGCCCGGTCTCGCATCCCTCTGGCTTTATAGTAACGAACTCTGTGCTGGGGCGACGGCGCGCGTGTCCACAAACAGGGCTCTGAGTGCCCCATTTGGCACGCGTGCCATAGGTTCGCCACCACTGCCCTAGGAGATGAGATTGTGTATTAAAAAAGCAAGCATTGTTAATAAAAGCTATTATATCTAAATCAACCAACTGCACCAAAACCTAAACCCTAACTATTAATCACACTCAATAATGGGTGAAATATTAATTTGAAGGATAAATAATGTGCTGCTGTATTTTTAGATTAACCACAATCTTAGACGCCAAATGGCACAAGTTTAAAGATCGTTGCACTGATGAAATTACAAAGTGTGACTCCTGGGGTTGTGCCCCTAGCAACCGGCCATTATGTCACGACAATGGAGACACAAAATGACTACAATTAAAGAAAACAAAAAGGTTACATATGAATGAACAAAACGTTACGATAATAAAAAATAAAACAGATTTCAAATCAAAAGATACAATACAAACAAAGTTTAATCTGAATTCCTTGATGTTCAAAAAAAAAGGTACAGAAAAGATTAATCAAATGCAAATAAAGATTTTACAAGGTTTGACATATTGTAACAAACTTGTGGCGCATACCTGCAAATATCCTAGTGTTGGGCATATTCAAAATAAAAACAAATGCTTCACTTGTAGTTTTAGTTAGGGGAAAGAGAGTCAAGTTAGTGTTAGGAAATCTTGCCTGTCCTCTCCACCTTTGTTAACTTTCATTTTTTGGTCTTTCTCTAGTTCTCATAACAGAAATAAAAACTCGGCACACCATTTCTTCATTGGTGTCCTTCCTGTCAACAGCATCAGGTACTAAACAAGACTCCACTTAGGATGGGGTGTCAATCCACTGGAGGACAGACACTCAAACCACAACAATTTGTAGTCAGCATTTAACTGAACATAAAGGTCTATGGAATGGCAGAGGAAATTAATGTGCATACTAGGAAAACAATTAAACTCAACATTGACTGGAAGAGAGCCAGATGCCAGGCACCAAAGCTGTAAAGCAGCAGCCCTACTCACTGTGCCACTGTGCTGCCCCCAGAGCACTCTTTCAGTTATTCAATCGAGTCTGCTGAAGTCCATTCTGTAATGCAGCTTTCAAACCCAGCTGGTTGCAAGGTTAATCTGTGATTTTTTTAAAAATACATTCATTACTATTTACTTTCATACATGCTAAAGCAATCAAGCCATCCACCCATTCATATATCATGCCCTATCGGGTACATAAGGGACTACAAATCATACAGTTGCTTGTTTAGTATCCACCTCTAATGCACTGTGGGCCTCAAATAATTCCCTTCAAATTACTTGTGTTCCAAATGAAAAAATATGGCAACAACAATTTGACTATTCTCTGCATAATTATGAGGATGTGCCCTACATGTCCACATATTCAAAGCAGCTCTTACTTCTGGCTAGATTTTAGGTAGTCACCACACTTGCTGCTGGCAGAACCCACAGGCTGACTCACTGGATTGCTTCACCACCTTGAGAAAGCAACAGCTGCCTTGATTTATGACCTTCCATTCCTTTCAGAGGCTACAAGAATTTCTTTTAATATATGTGTCCACTGACAAAGATTTGTGGCTCAGATCAGCAATGCTGACATGTTAGTCCAGATACATGAGCAAATCTCAGGCTCTCAGTGATGGAGGTTCAGTTTAACTCTTAGTAAGTTGCAGATTCCTTTAGTACACAAGCCTGGGTGCAATTGCATTTCTTCCAGCTCCTTGGGTGCCAGCCTTGCAAATCAGATCTGAAAGCATAATTATGCCTTCCACTGCCACTGCTAAGTCTGGGCACAATACAGCACAGGTTAGTTTGGGCACTACAAGATTGCAAGCATTAGTGGACGGCAGGACTATAGTGATACAGGTGGTTACTGTCTATAATAAGGCCATTTACATATTTAGAGGTTAACAAGAGGATTTTGTATGCGAATTCTACAAGACAAAGAAGGCCAGTGAAGGTGAAACAGAAAAAAAGTGCAATGTGCTCAATTTTGAAGGTTTGCGAGGGAGAACTCTTGCAGAGTTTTGAACCATCTGGAGATAAAACAACAAAGTACAAGTGGCAACTGCCATCAGAACTGTACCTAAGTCGATTTAGCATGTGATGAAGGCGTAGACATGCTAATTGGCATCAGAAAAGTAAAGAGACTGTTCTGTTTTGTTACAAGTTTGTGCTCTGTGCATTATTGATTAATATGACACCCTGTATAGTTCCCCTGCCAGTGCAGTATCCGGTGTTCAAATCTCACACTCTGTCATTCCCTTTGTGGATGTTTCCCATTCTCCCCATGTCTGTCTGTTTGGGCTTTCCTCCCACATCCGCAAAATGTGTTGGTTAAATAAAATAGCCCAAGTATGAATGTGTGCATGAGTGGGGCCTGTGACAGAATTGCGCCTTGTCCTAACGTGTTTCTGCCATAGGACATGTCCTGCTGGAATAGACTCTAGCTCTCTGTGACACTGAACAGCATTAAACAGATTTAAGAATGTTATGTTAATACATTTGAGAGTTAAAATCAGCCCATCCATCATCAAACCTGATTAATATAGGTTTGGGGGTCTGAGCCTATCCAACACAAGCCGTGCATGAGTTAACAAATGAAATGCAGCCTTGAAGTAAAATTCAACTGATTTTAGACATAAAAATCAATTGTCTGACACCTGTTTTAACAGTTGCATATGTTTACGTGAAAAATTGAAAAAGCAAACAACAATTTAATTAAGACATGCAAAAAAATACCTTGCATTCATTAGCAGCTTTGAAACTCTCAGAGATTAGGAGGCTTAGAATGTTAGTGTAACAATATTACACTAACATTACGGGGATATTATAGTCATGGGGGACTTTAATTATCCAAATATTAACTGGGATAACCTTACAGATGGAGGAGCACAAGAGCAGGAGTTTTTAGAAGTAATCGGCGACTGTTTTTTAACACAGCATGTTAAAGCACCAACAAGGGGTGAAGCCTATCTGGATTTAGTATTCTGTAATAATCAGGATAGAATTGAGGGTGTAGAGGTGATTGAACCACTAGGGTCAAGTGACCATAATGTAATACAATTCTCAGTATTTTGTAAGAGTACAGATGCAAAGACTAAAATTGTTAAGTTGAACTTTAGTAGGGCTAATTTTGAGCAGATGCGACAAAGTCTAAGTAGGATAGACTGGGATAAGCTTTTAAATGTGGAGACAGTCGAGGAGCAGTGGAACAGGTTTAAAAATGTTTTACATGTAATGCAGGACAGATATATATACCTAAATTTGGAAGTAATAGGAAACTAAAAAAAACTCCACGATGGATTAATAAAGAATTAAAAAAGAAGTTGCAAAGGAAAAAACTGCTGTATAAGGCATATAAGACTAATGACTGCAAAGAGTAAGACGTTAGGGACTTTCAATACTCGACTTGATGTTTTCTTGGAGGAAGCAAGTGGATAGGACTGGCGAGCTTTGTTGGGCTGAATGGCCTGTTCTCGTCTAGATTGTTCTAATTCTAATTCTAATTACAGTGGCCCCATACGATTGTTTTGTAAATGATTAATCTATCACCTATTTTATCGATTAAACTAAGAACTAATTCAAACAAATATAATAATCTGTGCTATATTTGTATATTCATTGAATCATTTGAAAACATCAGGATATGAAAAAACCACATAATAATTCCAACAAGATGACAAACAGGAGCACACTGATATCGCTAAAATATTTAAGTCAAAAAAGACTAAAAATATAAAAATTATATTTTTGATTAATAATGAACTTAACACAACCTGGTGTCAGCAACTTGAAACAAGACCAAATAATTAGGCTGTTGGGTTCTTTTAGATTCGAGGCTTGCAATGGATCCACTCTGACCCATTTCACATGGACTTAAAAAAATCCACCTTAAATTGAGGTTAATGTTGTTCATAGATATCATGAATATACATCATTAATATACTGACATCATGAATATATGGTGCTAGGTATATTTGGCATAAAGCAGCATAATGATTCTGTAAAGTATACATATGATATCAACTGAAATTATGCTGCAGGAGATGGGTAACTCATATCTTTTGAAGAGAAGTCAGAGGTAAACATCAATGTTCTATACTTTTGATAACACAGAGACTGTGTAAGCCTGTGTTGTAAAAAGTCCGGGGTCCTAGAAACTATTGAAATCATCAGAAAAAAACCTGAAATATAGAGATGTCAGGTAATTGAAAGGAACTACTCTGGGCATCTCTCTCCTAGTAGGATTAGTTTTGCTGATGTGCTTGCATCGCTTGTGTATTAGTGGCAGGAGAAAAAGTAAAATAGATGCCATTTTGCCGATGTTAGCGGCTAAGGGACTTTGTCTTTCTTCTGAGGTTTCGTTTTGCTGACGTAAAGGCCTCGCTTGTGTTATTAGTGGCTAAATGAGTTTTCCGTTCCCTCAGAGGTGGAGCCCTTACCCCGACTCCACCTCTCACTTCCGGACTAGACAGACACACACACTTCCACACATAGATGTTTATATATAAGACTAGGGGGCTCTGCCCCCTGCTCGCTTCACTCGCCAACCCCCAGGGAGCACTTTGCGGGTCTGCCACTCACGTGGGGAAGTAGATGTACAATTTAAACAGATTGTTGTTTTCATGGGAATTGTTACATAGGCATAATAGAACTATTTTACATTACAGCGAGTAATTAACCATAGTAAAAAATAGTAAAACGTAATAAATTGAAAGAAAATTATGTTTCATGTTGCCTTAGAGGTATTCGTTGTGTTATACTTTTTCGTTCTGTCTGGCTTTGAAATTAACACGCAAATTATTTTTAAACTTACACTTTTATTGTAAAACTTGCAATGTGCAATATTGGCTTTTCTACAGTTGTGTGTTGTGTTGTGTTGTGCTAGTTCAGTGCACTTTCAAGTAATAATGGTGGCAACTGACAAGTGTATTCAGCAGTCAACTTATTTGCAGTGTCTGAAGAAATACCATGGCTCTAACGTTCTTCCCAACACTAGTCACTAGTTTGAATTTCTCAAGTTAACCAGCTTTATGACTACTGTCAAACAAGTTTGATTTTGTCTTTAGTCATAGGGGTGGACTCTGTGCATGAGAGCTGACAACCAATGAATGTTCCACAGAAGTACAATTATATATTGTGAGCCGGAGGGCTGATCGCACCCCAAATAGAGACAAACGCCCCTGGGAAAACCACAAACCCTGAAACACTGACTACCCTCACATTGCTCCTTACCCTTGCACTAATACAAGCCTCGCGCGGTACTCCGCCAACTTATAAGCCTTGCGCAGCGCCTGTCAGTTTTGGAAAATTGATTGTTTGCTTTTATCTCTCTCTGCTCCTAGCGGAACTGTCATCTCTGACTTGTCATGGAGCACGTTTAAGCTCATGTGTTTGCGGTGTTTGAAAAAAAATCCTTCTTTTTTCTATGACCTCCTGTGTCTCTGTGCAAATCTGTGACCCAAGCGTGACAAGATATATATATATATACTAGGGGGCTTCGCCCCCTGCTTGCTTCACTTGCCAACCCCCTTTTTTGGTTTTCCAGATACACACTTTTAAGATTTCTTTTTTCTTTGAATTGTTGCTATTTCATTAGTTTCACTTTTATTTCAGAACTTCTGTAAAAACAATATTTGGAATCTTGCGAGTCCCAAAATGCTGAATCTTTTTAATGAGGTCAGTGAGACGTGTTTAATGACTTTGTACCATAATTCAGGATAGGTTTCTCTATTTGGAATTTCAGCATAGACAAAATGATTTTTTTTACAATGTAACCGTATAGTAGAACATAATAAATAATTAAATTATGTGAATAAAGTAGAATTAACTGTTAAGGTGCAATAGTGCAGTGATTATTGTGCAAAACCAAACTTAGACAGGTGCAAAGTTAAATGAGGCAGTTTTTTTGTTTGCACTACTGCAATCATTGCTTTCTTTTTTTTAATACTTTTTAATTTTCCTGCTTTCATATTCTTTAACTTTCTCCACATGTGTATCGCACAAACTTTTTTTTTTTTTTTGAGCCTTTCGAATTCCACTGCTTTCATAATCTCTAACCTGCGCTGCATGTGTTTAGCGGCAACGTTTGTGAACATCTTTATGAAGTTCTACTTGCTTTTCTTTCCAGTTCCACTTGTTCTGGGCTGATAATTATTTTCCTTATTTTCTGAATTTGCACCTAAATTTTTCTTTTTTGCTCTTTTTTCTCTCCAACGCTTTTGAGTCTCTTTTCTCCGCACTGCTTTCTTCTTCGCTTAGTCATCAACGTTTCAGTTATAAAATACTGTCCTTATACACTTTATATGCGCTGAAAGCCCTGGATGTGTGTATGCTCAAATTATTTAGACGACTGAATGTTTTGCTGCCTTTTGGCTTATTTGATATTGATTGTAAGTAGGGCGTGTCCTGCAAGAATCTCATGTTCCACGTCATTGCGAGACGGTCCTGGGTCAATCTCTTGGCACAAAGTCTCATGTTTACGGTCCCCGCGAGACGCTCTGTGGCCAACCTCTTTCATCTTACAGGTTCTTTTAAATGTCTTCTGTGAGCTTAACGTGAAGATCACATCTTGACGCCCTTGTGTTTCTCTCCAGGATCTTATTTTATTTATATATATATATATATATATAAAATATATATACTGTATACTGTATATAAATTATATATATATAAATTATATATATATAAATATATATATATATATATATATGCGGTGGGCTGGCGCCCTGCCCGGGGTTTATTTCCTGCCTTGCGCCCTGTGTTGGCTGGGATTGCCTCCAGCAGACACCCATGACCCTGTAGTTAGGATATAGCGGGTTGGATAATGGATGGATTATAATATATATAATGTGATGACAAGGAATAAGGAACATGGGAATTTTGAACCTCACTAACAGAACAGAGGTTTGTCTGTCTGATGTGTGTTTTACATAAAATGACAATATGGGGGGAAAAAAAAAAAAGAGGAAGAGATTGTGGCTGAATCCATCATACCTGTTAACCTTTCATAAAACACCGGCTTCTTCATGCAGCAAGCTAATGACTGTCAGAAAAAGGGGCAAGCTCGTTTGTGCTGAAAAAGTGCCACAAAGTCACAAAATTTGAAGCGCCCAGCAACTTTCAGGTTGTGTAATGTTAAAGGGACAAGATAAGCAACTCCGGATGGCAAGTCTTGAGTCACAAAATGTGATGCGCCATCTTTAGGAATGGCAGAGTCACAGCAACTGGATGGATACACAGACAGACAAAGACACTTAATTTTTTGGTTAAGATGGATTATTCACTTTCGGAGCTTATGAAAAGCCTTAACACTGTCTTACCATTACAGTTAACTGAATCAGGTCTTTAATATTATTTATTAGTATGGTCACCCTTTTAGGTTAAGCTGCAAATTTTAAACTCTGGATTGTCACCTCAGTGAAAGTGTTGCTATTATCTTTAGTTATATGCAGAATTAACAGAAACAAACAGGATTATTTGGAGAGTTATGCTTTTAAGAGAATTTGAATAGTTAGTTAAACTTTACTAGATTGACAATTTAAAAAATCATTACCTCCTTCCTCTACTGTTTTTTTCCCAGTTTCTCAGAGATTACAGAATATATCTTGTCAAAGAAACAAATGCCTAGTCCCTGATAACTTGTCCACTACTGTGGAAGCAGGCAATAATAATATCATTATTAACTTCCAACCATAACGTATGCAATATCTCGTCAGATGTTGGACATCTCGTAAAGAATGCTCAATCGCAGCGCAAACCAAGCACTACAGCAAAAATTCTATATAGTGAAAACTTTTGTTATCAGACTGTGAAGAAATCCGAAAAAATATTTTACATGACTTGGAATGAAGGCAGCGTGGAAAAGACTAGCAACGTTTTCAATGCACAGTATGAAAACAACACCGTCAATAACTAAAAATAAACGACGATTAAATTAATGCGGCGAATCTTAATTTCTCTAAGCAGGTGGCACACCTGAAATGATTAATGTTAAAAAGTAAATGGCACAGTAATTACCGTGTTCCACGCATGTCTCGTTCGGTACAGACGCTGTATGTGCTTTAGGACTATGTGATGATTCAAACTAACAGACTGTTATGGTGTGTAGGGGCATTCATTTTATTTTAAGTCGGTTCGATCTGCTCAGGAGCGGCTTCTGGTCAGTGCGCAACTTTGCTCCTTTCTCCTCGGCTCTAAACAGGACAGACAGTCGTCATGTCAACTGAAATAAGCACTAAGACGGCATCATTTCTGGATGCCCCGTGCGGAATGTACTGCAAATGTTAACATTACACTAGGGTTGCCAGACGTCCCTTATATATGGGAAATGTCCCATATTTGATAATTTTGTCCCCTGTCCCTTTACCGACCTTTCAGGGACACCCAAATGCCCCGTATTTAGTTCATTTTCAGATTTCAACTTTCTTTTCTCAGCTTCTCTTGATGGAATTAACCCAAATGTAACGAGGAAGATATTGTTTGCTGCCTGTTTGCAACTTGTTCAGTTGCTATGGGTGGCTGAGGACAGCGACACTCTTACCGTTTTGCTCTCCAGCCGCGCTGCTGTGCAGTTGTGTATCAGCATTGCAACATCCAGTGTCATCAAAGTGTGTTGTTACTACTTGCCACGGCCCACTTTTTCTCTAACTGCCTGTATTAAATAATATTTCTCTGTTGTCTGTATTAAATAAATATTTTCAAATTATTTAACTTTTACATAATTGTTTTAGCTTGTATTAAATCATTTTCAAATGATTTTACTTTTGTTTACCTCATTAACCATTAAAATCCTTGCTTTATGTTTTTAACTTATGTCTCTACTTTTATATAATATATTGGTCTGGGTGTGTAGGGGGCATGTATAAATGTATATATATATATATATATATATATATAGAGAGAGAGAGAGAGAGAGAGAGATAGATAGATTATTAGATAGAGAGAAAGATTTTAAAAGTGTCCCATATTTCTAATTTTCTAATCTGACAACCCTACATTACACATAAAACAAAATGTATACGTTTACCTGGTAGGGACATCAATTCTTAAGAAGGTTCGTCTGTTGACTTGGATGGAGCAGGACGGTAAGGAATAAAACAGAAGACCGTCTGCCAATCCAGTTTCCGAGGAGACATTTTCACAATGTTTTAAACCAGGAAAAAAAAACACGCGGAACGTTGAATTCGCGTGTTGTTGGACAAACTGGAAATACGAGTTTTCCAGCCTGAAATTTCATCTGATGCAGCTGCTCTGAGTTTGAGAAATAGGGGAAAACAACACTACGCGAATACTTCGAGTTATGACGCGACAGTGACCTTTCACCTGCCAATAACGCAAAACAAATAATATTAATAATAATAATAATAAGTTGGTTAGCAAGAAAATATTTTTTGTGTTCGGACTGAACTGTACGAAGCCCGCAGGTGTCAAGCAAAAAACAAAACGAAAAGAACCGAAAAGGACGCGATACTTTTTAAATGCGTTAATGTTCCTCTCTATATTCATCTAAAAATTAATCTTGTTTTTAAATTTTTTTTTTGCGGACCAGGTGGAAAATCAAGAGCGACCTCGCACTCCTCCCAAAACTTCCAATCAGAAACCCAGATGAACGCATCAAAGTAGAAGTAGGCGAACGAATCATTAACCCATTTATGCCTAAGGAGTTTGTGCATGAAATATACATATGTTGCGTAGAAAAATATAAGGAACAAGAATTTGAAGAGAAAAAAATTATTACATTCCATTGTTGAGTTATGTGGCGTTCCAAAATTGGAACACTAGGCAAATCCACTTACATTATACATCCATCCATCCATTATCCAACCCGCTGAATCCGAACACAGGGTCATTATACATAACGTATAAAATTACCTGACTGTCGTCCCAATAATGGAACACGAGGCATTAATGGGATAAGTCGCAGCCACAAATAAAGGGGCGTGTCGGCAACCCGCACACAGTCCAACAACCGCTGCGCATGCCACGTAAAGACTCGCGATCGCGCTCGATTTGAAGTTATTTTTACACCCGTTATTTGCACCTAGACTCTGATACGCAGTGGCAATAACGAGACGGCTGGGCTCAGACAAAAAGGATGGTTACCATAAATCTGGAGTCGCTATAACGGAAAATTTACACCGAGACGCCGAATACCGTTAAGCCCCCTCTCCATTCTTCATAATTAGTAAACGTTTCACACAACTCACATTTAAAACATTTTTGGAAACACGCCCCATAGTTATCTCCGCATCTCCTTTTTTGCAGGTTCCACCTCTTAAGGCTTTGCAATATAATGCGCATGAACGGCAGATTGAGAACCCCTGGTACGGTGACGCTAACGTAAATCCTAATGCCTCACTATGTCTCTGCTGTATTAATAATACAGTAGCACATGAAATTCTACAGTGTATTATGTAGTTTTGATTAACAGGAATTTCCAGCAAAAAGTTATTTGCCAATTGTAATAGTCTTGGGTTAGTTCTTGGAAGCAATGGGCAAAGCCACTGTTACACATTTTTTAAAATATAACACTATAATCAATATACTGTACCTGGATTATAATTAAGAACATCAATAATAGAAGGCAGATGGTCACATGGTGACCAAGTGTTTATATTGCTGTCACTGCCCTAAAATCCTGGGTGTGAATCCCTGCCTGGGCACTAACTATGTAAAAGTAAAAAAGTTAGCCTCACAAACTGCTGTTTCCTTCCACGTCCTAAACACATACAATTCAGGTTAATTGATGACATTAAATAGTGTTGCTGCTACTGTGTGTGCAACACCCCATCCAGGGTCGTTTCATCTCTTGCATCTGAAAAACTTAATGCATTTCTGGAGCCTGTTTAATCCAAATGAATAAATTTTTCAGGCAATATTATTTTGCTTGTGGTACAGCTAAACAATGTGGTGCATACGAAGATAGATTTGTGGCTGGTTAGCTTAAAGATAAATCAGGTGCTGGAGAGATGGGATCTAACTAAGGGGTGGCTGGTAGCTACAAACCACCTTTACTGCGCAGGGCACAAGGCAGGGGGCAACATTGGAAGGGCCACTTTTACGTAAGGATACACAAAGCCACTCACACCTGGCCAATTTAGAATTAAAGTAACATCTAAGTACCAAGGGGAAACCCTGAGGAACAAGGAGAGAACAAGCTAATGCCACACAGAATTTCAGTTGGCCAGGACTTCCCGGGGCTGTCATTTTAAAGCTGCTTTTAATAATTCCCAGATTTTTAATAAGGTTATAAGTGATTATGATTATATCTTGCCTAAGAAGGGGCCTGAGATGCCTAAAAAGCTTACATATTGTAATTTTTGTAGTTAGCCAATAAAAGGTGTCATTTTGATTGACTTCTCAACAAGGTTATAAACAAAATAATTCACTATTAAATATATTTTCCATTATGTGATGAAATGACAGTATGGTATCAGTATGGTATGGTATGGTATAATAAAACACAAGAAGGTCTAGCTTCAGTATTGGTCTTCTCCTATTTTTGATGTGTTCCTTTAACATTGACTAAAGAAGAACAGAAAAAACTATGTTGCAACCCCTTTTACTGTGCTAACATTGATTGGCTGAATTCATTGTTATTATTTAAAATGATTATGAGAAGAAATTTCAAATCACAAAGGTGTAATTCACAAATTGACACATTCCCCACCTATCATAGACCTGTGGCCACTTCCAACCATCCATCCATCTTAACCCTTCCTATGTAGTTCAGAACTGAAGCAAAAGCCCACTTCAGCACTACTGGGTGAAATGCAGGAAACGCCCTGTACGGAGTACCAATTTACCCCGGGGCTCATTTCCATCTCAACCCACATTTACTTGCATGAGACAACTCAGAAACACCAGTTAGTCTAAAATGTACATCTTTGTGAGAGGAAAGCCAGAGTCAAGTCAAGTCAAGTTGGGGAGCATGCACTGGTACAGTGCGTTGCTGCACCCACTACACAGCGAAACAACTCGGGATCCCAGTTTGCAACCCTCAAGGCAGACAAACGGTCCAGTCCCACCCTCTGGAAATGACCCACTATCTGCTGCCGCCAGGTGTTACGTGGGCGACCCCTTGGCCTCTGGTCCAGCCACTCGGGTCCCCAACAATGAGGATCTTATGCGTTAGATCACCCTCGGGGAAATGTGCCACATGGCCGTGTGCTGTAACTGACGCTCCCTCACAATGCAGGTAATATGCCTCATTTGGGACTCCATGAGCAATCGCTCATTCGAAACAAAGTCAAACCAACGGTACCCAAGGAGAGACACAGTACCAAAGGTGTCCAGTCTTTGTCTCAGGTCACTGGATAGCGTCCATGTCTCACAACCATATAGCAAGACAGGAAGCAGCAGAACTCTAAAGACTTGGACCTTCATCCTTTTGCATAGATATCGTGAGTGCCACACACCCTTGCCAGTGACCTCATGACCCTCCATGCTCTCCCAATCCGTCTACTGACTTCACAGGAAGAGTCACCAGAGACATGAATGTCACTGCCAAGGTAAGTAAACCTCTCAACAAAGTCAACACTCTCTCTGCAAACAGATACATTGCTGATGGCTTTGCCCAAGAGGTCATTAAAGGCCTGGATCTTGGTTTTTATCTAGGACACTCGCAAGCCCAGAAACTCAGACTCCCCACTCGTCTCTTGAGCGCCCCGATCAGAGCCTCCATTGACTCTGCGAAGATCACAGCATCGTCAACAAAGTCAAGATCCGTGAATTTTTCTTCACCAACAGATGCCCCACAGCCACTGGACCCCTCGACCTTGCCAAACACCCAGTCCATACAAGCACTGAACAGAGTAGGAGCAAGAACACACTCCTGATGAACCCCGGAATCAACTGGGAAAAACGAAGAGGTCCTGCCTACACTCTGCACAGCACTCACAGTACCAGTGTACAGGCCAGCCATGATATCCATCTAGCAACCCAAATCCAAACCCTCAGGATGCTGTGAGTGTAAAGCCAGAGTACCTGGAGATAAATCTCATTGAGATACAGGGCGAACATGAAGCCCCACGCAAACAGTAAATGTGGTGATGAAAATTATAGCAAATGAAAAATGAATAAAAATTTAAACAAGCATCTTTGATCAATGCTATGCAGTCTGTTGAACCAAAAAACATCTAAATATGGAAATGTTAGTTTTAAGAGTAATTTCAATAAGAACTCACTCATTTGAAACATGTTTTTGATAATATTTATGAGCTCTGTTTATATATTACAATTCTAAAGGATTAGAAAATTCAAGAATTCCACTAACATTACACAAGTATCATCTAGAACAACTGAAGTATACCATATCTGATAAAATATTTCATATCAAATTCAAATTGATATTATTGTTCATTTTTAGTCAGTAGGGTGTACATTCTGGGAATTTTTTTGGAAAAACTATAATTGATGCCAGACATATTGCTCTAGGTAGAAGGCTCATTTCTTCTGGTTCCTTGAATATAGTCAAATCATTGGACTTAATTGACTACACAGTATTGTATAAAAAGTCTTGGATTATGGCTTTCCCAATCTGCAAAGATCTGATAGCATCTTACATCTCAGAATGGCATTTCAAATTTATTAAAAAACTCCTTGGTAGAAACCTCATGTAAAATGGATTTGGAAATGTATAACATCTTAAAGTAAGAAAATGTACTACTTATTTCTTTATGTTCAGTGATTTTAATTTGCATTATTGATTTCTGTGATAGCCTTTGAAACTTGCAGTTGGTGGGCCACAATCTTATTTGCCCCTCGCTTCTGCTCATTAGAACATTAGGACAATATAGATTAAGACAGGGCATTCAGCCCAACAAAGCTCAGTAGTCCTACCCCGTTAATTCTTCTAAAAAAACATCAAGTCTAGTTTTGAAAGTCCCTAAATTCTTACTGTCTATCACAGTACTTGGTAGCTTATAAGTGTCTATGATCCTCTGTATAACAAAAAAAACCTTGTAACGTTTGTGCGAAATTTACTCTTAACAAGTTTCCAACTGTGTCCCCATGTTCTTGATGAACTCATTTTAAAGTAACAGTCTCAATCCACTGTACTAAATACCTTCATAATTTTAAACACTTTATTCCTGTCACCTCTTAATCTTATTTTGCTTAAACTGAAAATGTTCCACTCTTTTAAACTTTCCTTATAACTCATCCCTTGTAGCCCTGGAATCAGTCTAGTTGCTCTTCTCTGGAGCTTTTCTAGCGCTGCTATGTCCTTTGTTGTGACTTAAGTATTATTTGCTCTGTTTCTGTTGTACTCAATAAGCTAAATGTTGTTTGTAATGTTAGTTATTTTTAAATGCTCAGTAATAACGCATTTTCATATTTATTATAAGATCAAATTTAGATATATCAGAAATTAATTCACATACCTTCCTACATTTTAAATTATTTTTACACTGGTTTTTCAAATTCATCCTGGTGATTCTGCAGATGACATATTCATATCAACAACAAAAAATGAATTTATGCAGAGGCAAATGTACATATTACATTCTTTATCAGCTATTATTAAACTAATGTAATAAGTTGAATAAATGTACTGTAATGTAATCGTAATCTATTTGTGAAGGAAGAATGAGAAATTATTTTCACACTGGTTTTTCAAATTGATCCTGGTGATTCTGCAGATGACACATTTATATCAACAATAAAAAATGTATTTGTGAAGAGGCAAATATATTACATTCTTTATCAGCTGTTATTAAATTAATGTAATAAGATGAATACGTGTAATAAATTTAAAGTAAAGTAATTTATTAGTTAATAAATTATGCTAGGTAACCAGTTACAAGTGAAAACGATTTGAAATGATAAGCAGTAGGACAAGAGGAGTGTGGTCAGAAATATCAATGGCATCATAATGAAAAGACCTGACTGCAGGAATCAGGTTATTATCAATAAAAAAAAAATCAAATAAGTGTGATGCCCTGAATA
Organism: Polypterus senegalus; assembly: GCF_016835505.1. Taxonomy (NCBI): domain Eukaryota; kingdom Metazoa; phylum Chordata; class Cladistia; order Polypteriformes; family Polypteridae; genus Polypterus; species Polypterus senegalus. The sequence continues at coordinate 53,668,944 of NC_053155.1, forward strand.
AAAGAAAGAATATTGTCAGAAGTACGTGTGGAGGAAATTCCATTGCTCAGACAACTTCTGGTCTTTGATAAGAAATCATAAGAGAAAAGATATGCTGTGTTATATTGTTTCCTATTGTACAGCATTGGTCACCTTTGGCTTGAATTAAATCAAACTTTTATCTGCGTTCTCTATGAAAACACAAGATTAAAATTTCTCAGTCATCACTACAAAATACATGGAGTAAGGTGACATAAAAAATATTTTGGTTGGCATATTCATTTAAACATGGCCCCTATAGATAACTTCAGAGAGCTAAGATTTGACACCAAGTGTTCCTTTTGGAATTTATAGTTCACTTATTTACTAAATATTTTCTAAATTATACTTTCCCTTTCTTAAAGATTTAGTTTGTAGATATTCATTAACCAAGCCACAGGGGATGCACAAACCAGTGTGTTTCTTCGTGCCGGTCCCAAGCCCGGATAAATGGGGAGGGTTACGTCAGGAAGGGCATCCAATGTAAAATTTTGCCAAATCAATATGCGGACAACAATACAAATTTCCAAACCAGATTGGTTGAGCCCCGGGTTAACAACAACCGCCACCAGTTCTGTTAGCCAACAGGGTGCTGGCGGAAATTGGGCTACTGTTGGCTGAAGAAGAAGGAGAAGAAGAGGGGGGAGATGTGTCCGGAGGCAGGAGGAGAGGAGGAAAGTAAAGAGAGTGGAACTGAGGGTAGGAACTTTGAATGTTGGCAGTATGACTGGTAAGGAGAGAGAGTTAGCAGATATGATGGAGAGAAGAAAGGTTGATATATTGTGTGTGCAAGAGACTAAATGGAAGGGGAGTAAGGCCAGGTGGATTGGAGGTGGATTCAAATTGTTCTATTATGGTGTGGATGGAAGGCAAAATGGGGTAGGAGTTATTCTGAAGGAACAGTATGTCAAGAGTGTTTTGGAGGAGAGTGTCAGGCAGAGTAATGATTATGAAGCTGGAAATTGGAGGTGTGATGATGAATGTTGTTAGTGCATATGCATCACAAGTTGTGCAATGGGTGAGAAAGAAGATTTTTGGAGTGAGTTGGATTAAGTGATGAACAGTGTACCCAAGGGACAGAAAGTGGTGATTGGAGCGGATTTCATTGGGCATGTTGGTGAAGGGAAAAGTGGAGACAAGGATGTGATGGGTAGGTATGGTGTCAAGGAGAGGAATGGCGAAGGTCAGAGGATAGTGGATTTTGCTAATAGGATGGACATGGCCGTGGTGAATACGTATTTTAAGAAGAGGGAGAAACACAGGGTTATGTACAAGAGTGGAGGAAGATGAACACTGGCAGATTACATCCTATGCAGAAGAGTTGATCTGAAGGAGATTGAAGACCGCAAAGTGGTGGCAGGGGAAAGTGTAGTGAAGCAGCATAGGATGGTGGTCTGTAGGATGACATTGGAGATCAAGAAGAGGAAGACAGTGAGGGCAGAGCCAAGGATCAAAAGGTGGAAGTTGAAAAAGGAAGACTGCAAAGTTGAGTTTAGGGAGGAAGTGAGACAGGCACTGGGTGGCAGTGAAATGTTATCAGACAGCTGGGAAACTATAGCAGATGTAGTAAGGATGACAGCAAGAAGGTTGCCTGCGTGACATCTGGAAAGAGGAAGGAGGAAAAGGAAACCTGGTGGTGGAATGAGGAAATACAGGAGAGTATACAGAGGAAGAGGATGGCAAAGAAGAAGTGGGATAGTCAGAGAGATGCAGAAAGTAGACAAGAGTACAAGGAGATAAGGCGCAAGGTGAAGAGAGAGGTGGCAAAGGCTAAAGAAAAGGCATATGATGAGTTGTATGAGGTTGGATACTAAGGAGGGAGAAAAGGACCAGTGCCGATTGGATAGACAGAGGGACCGAGCTGGGAAAGATGTGCAGCAGGTTAGGGTGATAAAGGATAAAGATGGAAATGTACTCACAAGCAAGGAGAGTGGGTTGAGCAGATGGAAAGAGTACTTTGAGAGGCTGATGAATGAAGAGAACGAGAGAGAAGAGGTTGGATGATGTGGAGACAGTGAATCAGGAAGTGCAACGGATTAGCAAGGAGGAAGTAAGGACAGCTATGAAGAAGATGAAAAATGGAAAGGCCATTGGTCCAGATGACATACCTGTGGAAGCATGGAGGTGTTTAGGAGAGATGGCAGTGGAGTTTTTAACCAGATTGTTTAATGGAATCTTGGAAAGTGAGAGGATGCCTGAGGAGTGGAATGTACTGATGCCAATATTTAAGAATAAGGGGGATGTGCAGGACTACAGTAACTACAGGGGAATAAAATTGATGAGCCACAGCATGAAGTTATGAAAAAGAGCAGTGGAAGTTGGGTTAAGAAGTGAAGTGATGATTAGTGAGCAGCAGTATGGTTTCATGCCAAGAAAGAGCACCACAGATGCAATGTTTGCTCTGAGGATGTTGATGGAAAAGTTTAGAGAAGGCCAGAAGGAGTTGCATTGCATCTTTGTGGACCTGGAGAAAGCATATGATAGGGTGCCTCGAGAGGAGCTGCGGTATTGTATGAGGAAGTCGAGAGTGGCAGAGAAGTACGTAAGAGTTGTACAGGATATGTACGAGGGAAGTGTGACAGTGGTGAGGTCTGCGGTAGGAGCGACGGATGCATTCAACGCGGAGGTGGGATTACATCAGGGATAAGCTGTGAGCCCTTTCTTATTTGCAATTGTGATGGACAGGTTGACAGACAAGATTAAACAGAAGTCCCAGTGGACTATGATGTTTGCTGATGACATTGTGATCTGTAGCGATAGTAGGGAGCAGGTTGAGGAGAACCCGGACAGGTTGAGATATGCTCTAGAGAGGAGAGGAATGAAGGTCAGTAGGAACAAGACAGAATACATGTGTGTAAATGAGAGGGAGGTCAGTGGAATGGTGAGGATGCAGGGAGTAGAGTTGGTGAAGGTAGATGAGTTTAAATACTTGGGATCAACAGTACAGAGTAACGGAGATTGTGGAAGAGAGGTGAAAAAGAGAGTGCAGGCAGGGTGGAATGGGTGGAGAAGAGTGTCAGGAGTAATTTGTGACAGATGGGTATCAGTAAGAGTGGAAGGGGAGGTCTACAGGACGGTAGTGAGACCAGCTATGTTACATGGGTTGGAGATGGTGGCACTGACCAGAAACCAGGAGACAGAGCTGGAGGTAGCAGAGTCAAAGATGCTAAGATTTGCACTGGGTGTGATGAGGATGGATAGGATTAGAAATGAGGACATTAGATGGTCAGCTCAAGTTGGACAGTTGTGAGACGAAGTCAGAGAGGCGAGATTGTGTTGGTTTGGACATGTGCAGAGGAGAGGTGCAGGGTATATTGGGAGAAGGATGCTAAGGACAGAGCTGCCGGGGAAGAAGAAAAGAGGAAGGCCTAATCGAAGGTTTATGGATGTGGTGAGAGATGACATGCAGGTGAAGGGTGTAACAGAACAAGATGCAAAGGACAGAAAGATATGGAGGAAGATGATCTGCTGTGGCGAAACCCTAACGGGAGCAGCTGAAAGAAGAAAAAGAAGAATTTTGTAGATATTCATCTGCAGTTAGTATGAAAAGGCAAGCAAGTAGACATACTGTGTTTAAACACTAATAGCAAAAGTAACGATAATGTATCAATCCAGCTGTCTGTTTACAAATTTTAAATCATTCACCATAAAATTGATAAAAATGATTTATTTTGTGTATGTTCACAACACAATTACCACAAGGCACTTTACAAATCAGACATCTAAGCACTTCAGGGGATCAAGACAGAGTAGCAAGTGTTTGCCCACTTGGATAGACTACCCCTGGTGTGTAGAAGTACATGAACCTGGGGTCTGTACAAAGAGGAGTGAAAAACAGCAGCCTTATCCAGCTGATACCTCCTTTTGCTCAAGTGACTAATCAGGCTTTTAACTATGAGTACTCAAGTTAACCAATCCATTTCTCTTGAGGCTTGTTGTACCCCCACCACTCGTGTTAAACGTCACTCACTGTGACAAAGTATCCTGACAAATCCAGGTCACACCAATAATTTAACAGTGGTGTATTTTAATATTACTAAGGTCCTGTCTGCAAGTCCTTTCCTCTGTAATGTAAGTGAAAAGAAAAACCAAATCAGGGCTGCCCATTTTGTTAAATTGACTATGTGGGGACTTGACTGCAGGTACTCATATTGTGACAGGCTGAATTCCCCTGAGAGCCCTGTTACAGAAGCAAATGCTACCAAGTCTCTAAATTATACAAATCCATTCACCCAGCTTATTGCAATTAGGTTGCAGGGAGCTACAGTCTTTCTTGTTTGAATTAGTATCAGTCATACTTTGTTCCTATTTTTGTGGATATTATATTTTCCGCAATTAGTTTTGAAAAGGGCAGAGCCAGCTATCGTTAGCAGCTTTGTGGTCTAAGAGCAGGTGTACTTTGGCCAGTTAAGAAATAAATCACTGTACAGTTGAAGAGTCTACTTAGAGGAAATGCTCTGATTGAAGATATCGTCGATGACTGCAAATCACACATTGGCATAAACCACATACTAGCTAATATATAGGCAAGTACTGTGACATTGAAGCGAAAAAAAGAGTTCTAATAAATTGACAAGCTCATAAAAGGTTGGCCAAAATTAGAAAATGGATTGTCACAAAAGCTGACTGTTCATCAAAGAATGAGAAACCTGCGTCACGCATCTGGCAATCCATTCAGACATGACAAAAGCACACTTACAGTATGTCTGACAACAACATTTATTTCTATAGCACATTTTCATGCAGGCAACATAGCTCAAAGTGCTTTGCAAGACAGCAAAAAGACAGTTACATGAAACGAAAAACAAATAAGATTAAGCAATAATATTAAAGAATAAGTAACAAAGGCAAAAGGTAAGGTCAGATGGCCAGGAGGAACAAATTAAAAACTCCAGTTAGGCTGGAGAAAAAAACAAAATTTTCAGGGGTTCCAAGGCCGCAAGACCACATTCTACCTAACATAAATGTTTGTAAATCAGTTCTCTTTGTTTTCATGCTTCACATGATGGGATTTCATGAAGGTGGTCGTGTGGACAGCTGAGACACCCACCTACGCTCTGATCTGGCAGCACAGACTCAGAGTTTCTTATTACCATGGCAAGAGGTGTGCAAGTCAATTTTTTAATGTTAAAATGCACTGTTTCATGTATATTTTTTTTCACTCCAAACTTCAGACAACAATCTTCTTTTGTTTTGCCAATGTGTAATAATAATAATAAACTTAAAAATGTAACTAAATTACATTAATAATGTATAACAATAAATAAAGAAAGAAAGAAAGAAAGAAAGAAAGAAAGAAAGAAAGAAAGAAAGAAAGAAAGAAAGAAAGAAAGAAAGAAAACATAATATTGTAAAAGATAGAATAGGGCCAGCCTTTTAGTGTTAAGAATCCCTAAATAATTATGTTGGAATGCATTAAATTACATGGTCAGAGGTAATGCAGATAGTATTATCCATCACCACTAACACTATCTAACAGCATACACTGTACTGTTTAAACACACCCACACACACACACACACACAAATATATAAGGTGTTGTATAAAAGTCTTTGGCTACACACACAGTACATTTATATAAATACATTGTGATGGTACAAGCCTTCTTGTACAATTGACAAAATGATGTCTCTATTTCAAAGAAATATATTTTTACCATTTGAATTATGCCAGAGTACAAACTCTAGTACCAAGACCTTTTTCTTCTCTTCCTCTGGTCCCGGTGAAACCTTGGAGAGATTGGATTTGGAAGTGTAGGAAGGATAAACTGAGGAGGAAAGGTGTGGTTTAAAAGTGGACTCTAGATTACTTTAAAAGTGTGTCCCAGAAGCACTGCCATATGGATGACAGCAGGGAAGCTGTCCCTCAAGTACTCCCTCCAGTCACCCCAAAGGAAACTGACAGGACTGCCCGCTCCCACTACAATTTCCATGCCACCCTGCTGCAGTCCAAATAGAAGCCAAAGCAATATAAAATATGCCATGCCATCTACATATTTCTTCCCAATATGTACTGTTCTGGTGCACACATGCGAACTGGGCATAACTGGAGCCTGGACGATGAAGCCTGCTGACCTCACTTTCAAGTTATCCCTGGCAGTGCCGTCGCGTCTGCCCCAAGCGCTATTTAAAAAGCCAAACTGGCAGAAGTTGGTGTTTATTTGCGAAGCAGATTCAAGAGACAATGAAGCTCCGCAAGACCGAGAAAGAAAGCCTAGGAAGAGGTGTCCACGATTCCCTTTTTACGTTATTCTGATTTTTTTCCCCACTCATATTTTGCTATATTAAACGGGATACCAGCTGTGCCCCAGCCCTTCATTATCTCCCTTTTGGCTTCTGTTTCTTTCAGCATATACTGTACACATACACTTATACAGCACAAACATTGCTTAATACTGTCACATACTGTAGGCATTTTAATATGCAAATATAGACACAGACATTAAAAGGAGAGGGAGAACACAACGTAACGACCAGTCCCAACATTCTAGCCTGAGCCTTATTGTACAGTTTTGGACCGTATCTCCCTGTTGGGGTGCCTGGTTCACATAATCATCTTCCAAAACACAGCATACAAGCACTAACACACACTGTGCCATACTCGCTTCCAGTATCAACTATTCTGGCCAACTGTCTCCCTTCCAGAAAGAAGACTTTGCCCAAGTCACCTTCTGACTCTAAGTTTAACCACACCATAGACGGACTTCTAGGGTAATCTCCAGACCCACTCCCATGGTTACTAATGCCTCCAGAACATCATGTAGTCTGATTTACAGAGCTCCCTTTAGAGGCTGAGCCCTTTCTGATGAATTAGTACACATGGAATAGATACTTCCAGTGCACAGTAACGTCTAGGTCAGATAACAGTCCTGTGGTTGCCTGCTCATTTTCAATGCCCCCCATGAGAACATGAGATGTTGTACAAGCCTCTTGTGATTGCTGACCTATGTTTGCAAATACTAAGAGTCATCTTTTTAACAAATGGATGATTCATAATCTATTTACTATTTTCTCTCTGCTTCCTACTCATTCTTACCAAGGCACCTACTTGCCAAGCCAGCACTATATGTGCGTTTATATATTTGTGTAATGTATGTATGTATATATACATACACACAAACAAACAAACATATACACACATACTATAATACCATCACATTCACACTTTAATATGCACACACAATATATATTAAGATGTAATTTATTTTTGTCTTCAGTAGATTTCATTATTTACCTTTAGAACTCATTGATTTGTATTATTTAAAAGAAGGTGCAATTTTGAAATAATTAAAAACCTTTCAAAAATAGCCTCAAACATCTTTGATATTGCCTGGCTTTATAAATTAACCACTAAGTAATATTCTTATTCAGCACCTTAAAGTTGCATTTGCTAACAATTTATAATTTCATTTGACAGATTAAAAAAAACAAACTTTGCACTCAAAGTTCTTCTTCTATTTTTGATTTTCAAATAAACATTCTACAAAACTAATCTGAACCTGTACCAGCACAAGATAAAAGCATGCAAAATGCCACTCAAACCCAAGCAGATATGAACTGAAGCTTCAGTACTGTTCAAACATTTGTAGTCGCTCAACAAGGCAGCATATTTTCTACTTAAAAGAAAACAGTGGAGAGATCACAGAGGCAGCTAAGTCAAAGCAACAGATTTCTGTATAATTAATAAATAGGCTTTCCCACTCACCACTCTGCCTGTGATTTGTCATCTAAAGGCCAAATGATCACGTCACTAGACACAGCTTCTGAAGTCCTGTCCTTCTGATTCTGTGTTGGAGAAAACTGTTGCTTTTTAAAAAAAAATGTGGGAGTGGATCTGCATGTTGCCATGGAGCCAGAAGGAAAGGGGTTTAAAATAATAATATGATTTTCTTTTAATGAAGTAAACTAATTCAGGGGGTTGGTTTTGTTACCAAGGCTTCCTGAAGTGTCCTATTATATCCATTGTCTATGTAGTGCTGCTTGTGCAGTGGATGCTGTGTATGAAAGCAAACCTATGCAATGCATATATTTATTATTAGGGCTTTTTTCAGAAGTGTGTGTCCATCTCTTCATGACATATGATATTTAGACAGTGATCTGGCATTGCTGCAATTGGCTTAGCATAAACAAGAACACCTATATAGAACTGTGTCCTGAAAATATCACATCTCAACTTCCAAAGCTGCTTTAATAATTTATCTATATTTGTTTGCTTAAATCAGTGAGAAAAATTCAGGAAATCTAGACCGGGAATAATTTTCGTGCTGCAAACACCAGGACATAAGAAATTCTTTTCTAGCCAAAGATGTACAAGTACAATGGTGAATTAACTGACTGACCCCAAGTGCAGGTATAAATCTGATACAATGGTACAACTGCAAACAGACAGCATTTATGGAAAATTGAGTTATTCAAGAATGAATCAATTAAAGGCCTATCATAATGAAATCCTTGGAGGAACTCATTTCATTACTGGTTTTATTCTACAGTATTCATAACTTCTCCATCTAATCATCTCACTTGGCTTTTTTAATGAAGTGAAATGACAGTCATATACTGTCTGATTCAGTACTGACTAATTTGGAATAATAAGAAATATATCTTAAGAGATATAATAAGAACTTTTTTTAAACTGTTTATTGTCACTCAGAAAGAAAGAAAAAAATGTGACATGAAAACGGCAGAGCTATAGAGGACAGTAAATACTCATTTATTGTGAACTATTTCTCCAAAAGACACATGGCACATTTCTGACAATTATGATATAAATCATTTCAAAAAGAGACCACTTATACTAGTGTATACCTGTTTAGGTAATTTGGCAGGATGGTACATCTAGGTCAATATGTGATCACTAAGAAAAGACATTTTGATATGTCAATATTTAGGGACAAAACACTGCCTATGATAAAAAAACTAAATACCCCAAAATCTTAAAAATCCAGTGGGGATTTTTTTTTTTAATTTAGTGACATTATAGAAAAAAAGAAAATTAGATTACTTTTTTTCTTGATATCAGTCAATAATAATATTGTAGCAAGGGGGCTATTCTAATGCATCACAATGTTTTCTTGGCACAGCACTGGTAAGTGCGCAGTTGTGGGGCTTCCCACGTGTGCAAATAAAGGCCACTGGCAGAAAAGCAGCACTAGCAATAGGATGGAAGGAGTGAGGAAGGTGAAATGTTCTGCACAGGAAAAAGAGAGGGGCTCAGGGCTTGAAGGGCTTTTTGATTTAATTTATTAATATCAACATGTTCTGATCTTAAGCTCCCCACTCCTCGATACATTATGCTAAAATAAATGTGCTCCAGTCTCTAAGGGTGACACCACCCCTACACACAGCTCCCCTCCCACAACCCTCCTCCTCCAAAGCCCTCAATGATATCATATGCTAAATTCAATGAGCTCTGATCTCCAAGGGGGACCAGGAGACTAAAGTCCGTATGGCCAAATAGGAGTGGGGTAGATAAATGTACATATATTGTAGTTCATGAGATTATTTCTTTTTACCTGTTCTCTTCTTTTTAATAATCCTTACTTCTCTCCTTTTTGAAACTCACTCCTTCATAAAAAATTATTGATTGCCGTTTCATTTTAAAAGAATGCAGTTTCCTCTAGAATTGTGTTTTGCAGTGACCATCAAAAAGAGCCAAAGCCATTCACTAGGAAAACCAAGAATTGATCAACAGCACAAATATTTTAGTGAGTTAGTTACATAGTAATTCTGATATATCCAATTAAGCACCAGCACTTTCCTAAGCAAAGCAGGGTAATACAGCTAGTACATAATATTTATGCATATGCATAAAACACATTTAAAAAAGACTTTGTTCACAATGACAATAACACTTACTTAGATACATCTTCTCAAAACAAGTTTATGGAATACAACGCATCACATTTTCCTTGTCACAGTCATGTTTTGCTAGTTAACACGTTTCATTTCAAAATGTTACTTTCACTTGGGTGGTGTGACCTGCTAGTTGTGGCTGTAAATCATAAGGTTGGAGGTTCAATTTCCACCTCTGAATTAACATGTCTTGCTAAACAAGTTATTCAACTAGTCTGAACACCACTGGAGCTGAATATAGCTGGTACCTGTAGAATTTCCTTAGTATGGCTTTTGCCATCTAAATACAATATTATAAACTAAAGTCTATTAGACTGTTTTGTTTTTGCTGTTTTTGCAACTCAGGACCATAGTTTTGTGTTTTAGAAGTTCAGAAAAAATGATTAAGTAGACTAATAGCATATTGGAGTATATAAGGCCCTTGCACAATATATCATCCATCCATCCATTATCCAACCCGCTATATCCTAAATACAGAGTCACGGGGGTCTGCTGGAGCCAATCCCAGCCAACACAGGGAGCAAGGCAGGGAACAAATCCCGGGCAGGGTGCCAGCCCACCGCAGGACACACACATAAACACACACACAGACCCATACACCAAACACACACTAGGGACAATTGACAACGCACCTAACCTGCACGTCTTTGGACTGTGGGAGGAAACCGGAGCACCTGGAGGAAACCCACGCAGAAACTGCCTTGTGCCCTGTGTTGGCTGGGATTGGCTCCAGCAGACCCCCATGACCCTGTAGTTAGGATATAGCAGGTTGGATAATGGATGGATGGATGAAAAAGATGTGAACATCTCAGTCAAATAGGTAGAAAAACTCAACAAATACAAAAACCTTGAGATCGAGATTTCACAAGTGATTCCTGGTATAAGTGGAACACTTGGAACGGCTTGATTTGGTCAACAGAAGTTCACCCTTCTCGGAACTTCTCACTTACTTCATAAAGTCCTAACCACTGGACAAAACCTAAAGAACTTGCATGTCGCTAGAAATAAATCTTATATAGCACATTTAATGCAGGACACCATGGCCACACATTGGTTAGTGCAGTGCGTTCATACATCCCAAGTAGAAATGTGGCACATGAATGGGTGAAGTTAAAACATTCTCTCTATGCTTGAGTTTCTTTGAGGTACTCTGGTTTTCCTCGCCTATCCCCAAACTGTTTACATGATAGGCTGATAGGTGATTCCACAAGGTTTCATTATGAATGTAAGTGTGGGAATGTGTGTGTTAGCATGTCCTGCGATAGACTGGTGCCCAATCCTGGCTCTGGGCCCCATGACACTGACTTGGACTAAGTAGATTTGAAACTGGATATGATATTTTACATATTAAATGCAGCTCATTATGTTTTGTATGAAAAAAATACAGCACTGATTTTGTTAAAATTAAAAACATGGTTAATGAAAGGTATGTCTAAAAAGCTTATTGTATCTCTTATGTTCTATGAAGTAAGTGAAAGCTGCGCATTGTTGGAAATTTTGGACAAACACCAATGCACTTTTGTTATGCAGACAATGTGCCACAAAATTTGGAAGTAGTCCTGACAGAAGAGACACAGAAAACCTGCAAACTCCATACTACAAGTTTGAGGTTAAGGTGAGGACAAGGAAAAGAATGCTAATAAGATGTTGGATTACATGACACAATGTGCATGCAGTACAAATCAGGTGAGCTTAGAAACACACTTAGAATTCATCAGTAATATTTTGGTCTTTATTTTACAAAGAAATATCTAAAAGGACTGAATATAGCATAAAACAAGTAACTAGTCTTATACCAGAACTGTGTGATATGAAGTACAAGAAAAGGCTAAAAGAATTGAGCCTTTTCACTTTAAAAAGGCAGAGATTAAGAAATGACATAGGAGATACCCTGTGATAGACTGGTGCCATGTCCATGGATGGCTCCTGCCCTGTATCCAATGACACTTTGGTCCCTATAATCTTGGCCAAGACTAAACAGTTTTGAGCATGCATATGTTACGATAAAAGCAATGAACTGGCATCTCATCCAGGACTTGTTCATTTCTTGTAGGCCCAGCTGCATCAAAATTCTAAATTGGACAAAGTAGGCACAGGACATCAATAGATGCATGTATATAAGATTGAATTGTTTAGAATTCTGAAGGGAGTGAGAAAGGCAGTGGCTGGCTTTTATTTTATTATGTGACATTACTTTAATGCTTTTGACTGAGGTTGTGGGTTCAAATCCTGCTACTGACACTGTGTGACCATGAGCAAGTCACTTAACCTGCCTGTGCTCCAACTGGAAAACCAAAAGAAATGTTACCAGTTGTATCATAGATGTTGTAAGTCACCTTGGATAAAGGTGTCAGCCAAATAACTAAATATACTGTAAAGTCTAATCAAGAGATCAGTCATTCTGGTAATTCTGTATAATATTTGCACCACCTGAACTGATCTAGAAATGCACAATAGAGAAAATAAGGACAGCGTTTTGTCACACCTATGTGTACTTTAGCATTTTTACAAAGTAACACTTTGAAAAGGTTTTGAAGTTAATACTCAGCTCCTGCTGTTCAATGCAGGGCACAGCATGTTTCTGGTAAAATGACTGAGGAAAGACATGTGAACATGAATTAAGCCATTTGAATCTGAATAGCTATGAGTGACATTTACCAAACATTGCAAAAATCGATGAATTATACATTGAGGAACAGCATGTTGAAAACAGCTAAACACTTTTGAGTGCCCGGCACTGTCTAAAAATCAATTTCCAAACTGTTCAGAGTGTTCTAATGCAAATTTAAATTACAGCACTTGGGCAAACTCGGCCAACTGCTGACATGTGTATGCCTTATGCAGTCCTTACAATGACCATTAATGGTGCATTTTGAAAAGCCAACGAAAAGCTTTTGGGATGAGTCACATTACAGTCATATGAAAAAGTTTGGGAACCCCTCTCAGCCTGCATAATAACTGACTCTACTTTCAACAAAAAAGATAACAGTGGTATGTCTGTCATTTCCTAGGAAAATCTGAATACTGAGGTGTTTTCCGAAACAAAGATTTTTAGTGAAGCAGTATTTAGTTGTATGAAATTAAATCAAATGTGAAATACTGGCTGTGCAAAAATGTGGGTTCCTTTGTCATTTTGCTGATTTGAATGAATGTAACTGCTCAATACTGATTACTTGCAACACCAAATTGGTTGGATTAGCTCATTAAGCCTTGAACGTCATAGACAGGTGTGTCCAATTATGAGAAAAGGTATTTAAGGTGGTCAATTGCAAGTTGTGCTTCCCTCGGACTCTCCTCTGAAGAGTGACAGCATGGGATCCTCAAAGCAACTCTCAAAAGATCTGAAAACAAAGATTTTTGAGTATCATGGTTTAGGGGAAGGCTAGAAAAAGCTATCTCAGAGGTTTAAACTGTCAGTTTCAACTGTAAGGAGTGGAATCAGGAAATGGAAGGCCACAGGCACAGTTGCTGTTAAACCCAGGTCTGGCAGGCCAAGAAAAATATAGGAGCGGCACATGCACAGGATTGTTAGAATGGTTACAGACAACCCACAGATCATCTCCAAAGACCTGCAAGAACATCTTGCTGCAGATGGTGTATCTGTACATTGTTCTACAATTCAGCACAATTTGCACAAAGAACATTTGTATGGCAGGGTGATGAGAAAGAAGCCCTTTCTGCACTCACACCACCAACAGTCACTTGGTGTATGCAAATGCTCATTTAGACAAGTCAGATTCATTTTGGAACAAAGTGCTTTGGACTGCTGAGACAAAAATTGAGTTATTTGGTCAAAAAGCAGTTTGCATGGCGGAAGAACAACATCGCATTCCAAGAAAAACACCTGCTACCTACTGTCAAATTTGGTGGAGGTTTCATCATGCTGTGGGGCTGTGTGGCTAGTTCAGGGACTGGGGCCCTTGTTAAAGTCGAGGGTCGGATGAATTCAATCCAATATCAACAAATTCTTCAGGATAATGTTCAAGCATCAGTCACAAAGTTGAAGTTACGCAGGGGTTGGATATTCCAACAAGACAATGACCCAAAACACAGTTCGAAATCTACAAAGACATTCACGCAGAGGGAGAAGTACCATGTTCTGGAATGGTCTTCACAGTCCCCTGACTTGAATATCATCAAAAATCTATGGGATGATCTGAAGCAGGCTGTCCATGCTCAGCAGCCATCAAATTTAACTGAACTGGAGAGATTTTATATGAAGGAATGGTCAAAAATACCTCCATCCAGAATCCAGACACTCATCAAAGGCTATAGGAGGCGTCTAGAGGCTGTTATATTTGCAAAAGGAGGCTTAACTAAGTATTGATGTAATATCTCTGTTGGGGTGCCCAAATTTGTGCACCAGTCTTATTTTGTTATGAGACATATTGCATATTTTCTGTTAATCCAATAAACTTAATGTCACTGCTGAAGTACTACTGTTTCCATAAGGCATGTCATATATTAAAAGGAAGTTGCTACTTTGAAAGCTCAGCCAATGATAAACAAAAATCCAAAGAATTAAGAGGGATTCCCAAACTTTTTCATACGACTGTATGTTCTCTGGACACCAAACATTTCTTCCTTACTGAAACAGTGGATGGGCCTAAGAGTACGGTGCATTCTGTTTTTTTCCTGATGGGAGAGCAGTCCACTGCAGGGAAGGTAGACTTGGCATTTGAATATTGTTACTAATCTGAATGTGTCTCGACTGCTAGCCTGGATATGAATTTGGAAATCAACAGTGATGAATCTGCAGTGGCAGCCCTCACCATGACTCCATTGTTACAGCTTTGCTCACAATGGTGATCTCTTGACTAACCGATTGATGATTTATTTTTATTTGTATAATATGATGCTGTTGGATATTTATTAACATGTATTTCCACTCTTCTGTTTAATTACCTTTGTGGTTATAACACAAGGACTTTCATTGTACTTTAAGGCAGTGGTGCTCAGGTCCAGCCATTCAGCAGGTTTTTGTTCCAACCAGTTTCACAATCAGGGAGTTATATTCCTTCTAATTGATCTAATTTAATTAGCCAACCTTTTTCTTCTTTTTTTATTCTGTTTTCAGAAAAGCACAGTAGTGTGAGATTTACAATAATTGTAATTTTTTCAACACCTTTAAGTGCTTGATTTCCCTTTTCAATTAATTAAACTAATTAATTAATTAAAAATTCATCCATCTATTTTCTAACCCGCTGAATCCGAATACAGGGTCACGGGGGTCTGCTGGAGCCAATCCCAGCCAACACAGGGCACAAGGAAGGAACCAATCCTGGGCAGGGTGCCAACCCACCACAGGACACACACAAACACACCCACACACACTAGGGCCAATTTAGAATCGCAAATCCACCTAACCTGCATGTCTTTGGATTGTAGGAGGAAACCGGAGCGCCCGGAGGAAACCCACGCAGACACGGGGAGAACATGCAAACTGGGAAGCGAACCCGGGTCTCCTAACTGCGAGGCAGCAGCGCTACCACTTCGCCACCGTGCCGCCCCTTATTAAAAATTGAATTTACTAATTAGTAAATACATTAATTAATTCAAATTCCAATTAATTGAACCCTACAAATGACAACAAGAAGAAGAGTGCACACCCGGACAAACAATACTGAATGCTGCAACTACTTCAGAACCACCAGCATGCTCATTATTAAGTAACCAGAACATCTTAATGAAGATAATGATGTTGATGATGATGAACATCATAAAAACCATTATAAAAACACTACATTATAACCACATAACATACATAAATATTTATTACATTCTAAAAAAAGTAGACAAACCCAGCTCTGTAAATTTGGGAATGATACTAGAAGATAGAAACTGGGAAGAAATACCAGCTTGCTTAATTAAAATAGGGGTACAATTAAAAGCAGAAGTTGGTCGAGATGAAAACCTAAAGCAACAGCAGACCCCTAGGACTGAACCTGAGGACCACTGATTTAAGGTATAATAACAGATATTTTCACACACTGGCCATACAAAGGTTCATATGGTTTTAAATAAAGGGAGTCAGACACTACTCCAGAAAATGGGATGAGTCAGACCATCAAAGACCACATTTGCTCATACACCAATAACTCACTCACTATGGGCTAATTAAGAAATGTTAGAAAAACAAGAGTACCAGAAACAGAATGAAAGACAGCAGAACATGCGAAGTCATTTGAAAAAAGCTTAACAGACTTTCAAGAGTGAACATATGAAAAATGTTCAGTAAAGGAGGTTCAATTACTGGGGCTACAATGGTGGTCATAAGGCAGGATCACTGGACAACGTCTGCCCAGGAACGCTAAATACATGACAAGGAATGGCTAGTATGACTAAATGCTGTTATGTATGTATTACTGTTGAATGTGCTCTCCCTTGGGCAGAAACGTCTAGGATGAGGGGACAGAAAAACAAATATGATGAAAGCATCACATGATGACAAACCACTCCTAACTTCAAACATACCCAATTAAAATGGTTACTAGAAAGCACTTGATGCCCTGAGCCACCCATGTAGAACTGCCAGTACAGCAGGGACAGGCTTTGAAAATATTTCCTGAAGTAGTTTAACTGAGGTCACACAGCTTGAAGAGTGGGCTAAATCTATTTAATTTCATTTTTTTGGGTTGCCTTTTCACATTATTTTGTCTTAATCATGTGTACATATTACATACACAGAAATTAATAAGAAAAAAATTGATCTTGATAGATATTTTTATAGGGGAATATCACTCACATGTTCATGTTAACAGAATTAGACTGCTGATATGGTTTGGAATGAATTCATAGACAGTGCAGCTTCTACAGCAGAGGTTCTGAAAGTGCTTCAGGAGGAGGACCCATTTCTTAAAGTCAAAGATATGGTGGACCACCACTTGGTAAACAGTAGCTTCTTAGTGTAAATTCCATGCTATAACTATCACATTTACTTTACGATAGGTATTTAGGTCAAAAATACTAATATTCAAATACAGTGGTAATAAGTTTGCGTTTCAAAATCGTACATTTCAGCCAGTGATCCATAACAACCCCTCAGCTATGAAGACAGTGTAATAGTAGGCTGAGTGACTGCACTGATTCAGTACAAACGGTGCATCATGGGCCGCTTGTAATTGAAGCATTACCTTTTTTAGGGTTGACCTCTAGGGTAGATGTCAAGCTGAATTTAAAATAAAGTCCAACATGAGAGAAATGTTGAGAGAGAAATAGAGAAAGAGAAAGACAGATCGCTACAAGGAAAGAGGAGTCGGACAGGAAGAGTCTGACAGAGAGCTCCATAATACTTGTTCAAGAGACATTTTCGATGACCCTAACAGTGGGGAAATTCTTAAAGGAGTGTGAATGTTAGACACCAAAATGAAATGACATACTTGAGTGATTTAAAAGTTATCTTGGGGACCACACTTTGATAGCTACTATCAAGAGGGCTCTGCAGTTGCAACTTGTAAAATCCCCCTGCCATCCGTATTCTAAAGGTCTCTTCCCACTTAAACATCGCCTAAGCACATCTCCATTGAGAGCTCCTCCAGCAGCAGCTAAATTATGCCTCACACCGCACCATGTAAAGTTGGGTCCAGCAAGTCCTGGAGAACCCATAACTGCTAAATCGTAACCCCCTTTTAGGTCACTTGTCAATTTCATTTTTGTTATAAATGCCAGCTTAGCTTGTTTACTGGCAGCAGTGCATAAGTGAAGACTTACTGTAGATCTAAAATACCTGACTTGTGATCATTATGCAACATTATGCAATATGCAAGAAAACTTTTTAATTTTCCATCTCAGAAAGCAGGTGAAAGTTGGTTTCCTTTCTTATTAACAAGAAAGCATAATAACTCCCATTCAGTGTTATCTGCTTTTCCTTTTGTTATTTTAATTGATATGAAATAGGTATTTTAAGTGAATGTGTTGGGTGGGCGATGTTCTTACTCTTTCAGTTTCTCACACCAATATGCAGTTTCAAAGTAATTTATGACAGAATTCAGTGCGACTAACGAGTGTCCTGCTGAAACGCACCACCTAAAATACATTTAAACTGTAGCTTAAAAACAGTCCACATTTATGCAGTGTCTGAAAGAACACACTATTTAAAAGACTTGAATTATTTGAGCTTTAAATTGTATTCATTGTTCACTTACTTCAGCCTACAACCCTTAAAATTATATGCCACAAAGAATTAGTTGGACATGAAATTACCTAAGAAATACAGCCTTCTAATGTTCTCCACGTTAATCTGTACAGGACTACTGTCTTTTAGCTTTCTGGTATGGTTAGATCCTGGTAGTTCATAGACTAGCTGTGCAGGATGATCTAAGATAGTTAATTGCCTTTAAACTGCCTTAATTTCTCTAAAATGTGCATAACCATTAAGTATGTCATTCTTAGCATAGTGCTCACTCATATTCCCCAACTTCCTACAGTTTAACCAGTGTCACGGATGACAAACTATGAGTAATATTTTCAATTTCACCATTATCAGGCCTTTTACTGAACCTTACACACAGAGCCGTCTCAATTTTCAAAGTTCAGGGCTCAAGCCAGGATTGGTGTTGCAAGTGTGAGGGTGTTGTAGTGGAGTCACAGAATTCTTGTGTGCAGTCATGACAGCAGAGAGTAGTGCTGGGGTGATAAAATAGTAACCAATATGGCCTGTGAACTTGGGGTTGGGAGCATATGCCGATAGCGTGTTGCCGCACCCACCACATGACCCACCACCTGGATTAGGACCCAAGTGTAACAGGTGACACCTCAGCACCACACTCGAACAGTGTGAGGTTTTTTATGATGGCTGGATTGCCAATCCTGCCCCTGCGAAGATGTTGCTAAAACTATCGATACCTTCAAATGACTCAAAACCATCCTTATCGTAGAGATTATCACTTGTATCTTTTCTTCTTTGCTACTGGATTTTACAAAGAATCTTTTTAAGCTCCACATTTCCATCATTGATCGTTTGCTTTGTTTTTCTTTTTTCAGACCCACTCTAATAATGTGTCCCTAATCTTGACATTTTCTCACCAACTAGTGTTTTCCAAGGCAGTTTAAGATAAGCCGCCTTATCTATTTATTTTGCAATAACTTTTAGGTTGCAACTGATGATGTACTTTTGAATAAAGCATCTGCTCTTCAACATACTTTATAGTTCATCCTGAGTATAAATAGTTTTGTGTATCACTAAAATATTGTAACAGCACTGAAAAGTTGCGTCAGCCTGGGATGGTGCCAGAGATAAGTCATCAACAGCAGAGGCTGCTGTTCTGTCATTCAAATAAGTAGCTTCCATGCCAGCTACAGGGACCCTATTAAACGTCAAGCCTGCAGCAGTCACACTGTCTCCAACTAGTGCAGCAAACTGAGCCATCCTACTAAAGACAACAAACTACCTAAAGGAGAGAAACGTAAGGCAATATTCATTGGGTTGGTAGTGGAGGGCAAAATGCGGCTCTATACTGGTTTCAGAAGCTATTCTGGGCAACTTGATAAGAGCCCAAAATTATTGTGAGGACAGAGAAAGATCAGCAAGAAACACTCTTAATGGGAAGACAGATGTAAACAAATGACTGAGCCAAGGGCATGAGCGAAAAACAGGATTGAAAATGAAATAAAAAAAAAATTTAAGCCAGATCTAACAAATACTAACACTTGGTAATATTTTCTCTTGACACTTAACAGTTTTATCTCACAGGCTCTCACAGGACGAAGATATCTGACAGATGCTGCCATTATATACCAAAAATTCTAATGAAGCTATCCTCACACTCAGCTGTTAAGCATGCAGTGCTACATTATTAACTGCAAATATGTATTTATATTTTTATGTATGAGTGTGAAGAGGGACTGCAAATTGTAGAGTTAGGAGAATTAGCCAGCAGTGGGCCGCAGAAAGGAAAGGGCCATGGTCAATCACCCACTACCTTTCCATTTGAGACAGATTTGCTTGTGAATTTACGTCTTGTAATGGTCTCTTAACAGCTGTCTTTTCATAAGAGGTGTATAAACTCAGTAATTATGGTTTAATTCACTAATGTGTTTATTCATTCATTAACAAGGGAATTTACAAGTCAGTTGAGCATTCATTAAAATGCACTTAAAGTGCAGCAGAAGGTCAAAGATTGGCCCTTACATGGTATTTCACTCTACAGTCTGCAATCCTATGATCTCCCTAGGAAGGAACGTATCATAACATGATCCTCTACAGAAATTAATTAGTCTTAACTATTTTTGGTGTCAGGAAAAGTAATAAGATTTTCAATTAATCCTTACTGATAATTCTGCTTAATGTTGCTGACCATATGAATCATAACTATGTTGTGACTCTGATGATTTGGATATACTGTATACCCAGTTGCACGCATAAAGTTTTCTTTACAGACATATAAGGTATACTGTATTATCTTTTTTATATACATGCACATCAATATTCCAGTTAAATTATTTCTTTACAAACATATTACATATGCATTTGACATGCGAAATTGTGTTCTAAACTCTAAAGTATTTTCTAGAAATTTTTAAAATATTGCCCCCACCTGGCAGTTTATAAAGGAAGTCTACAGGCTTGGGATGCAACTGGAAAACAAAAGTCTGAAAAACTTACCAAATATATGCAATTTGAAACAGCAAAAATTTGGATATAATAAAACATGAATTCTGTGTTTCGAGGCATGTTTGTGACAACAAAAAAGACCTGGAAATAATCATTTTACCACATATTCCTGGTACAATTTTCTTGAGCGAGGACAATTTTCCTGTTCACTTAGGATCATTGTGTTTATTATTGGTAGTCTTCCTGGGAGGAATTCTCATGTAAATACAGAACTAAATCAACATGATAACAAACACATAGCATGAACAATTTAGTGTAATTTTGTCTTTTAAGGGTTTCCAGGGTATGGAAATAAAATGACAAAAAATAATTTACATTTCTAATGATAGATAGATAGATAGATAGATAGATAGATAGATAGATAGATAGATAGATAGATAGATAGATAGATAGAACTTTATTTGTCCCCAGGGGGAAATCTGGCCTTTTAAAGAAGCTCTTTAAATTAATAAATACTGTACATAAATAGGTAGAAAAATTAGTTTTTAAATAAATGTACATATACACTTTGATCTGAATACACACCAGAATGACTATATAGCAAGAAAATTCAAAGGAAAGAAAAGTTCTGCCTTGACAGTCACAGTCTCAGTGAGGCATTATGCAGGCGTATTGCTGTTTATATAAAGGAACACCAAGCAGCTTTTCCTAGCACACTTCTGGTGAAAATTTTGTTGGCCGAAAGTCCTCAGTGTTAGTGTGTCAGAAACAGGATGTGCAGCATTGTACATAATGGTACTCAGTTTTGTTTTAATTCTCTCCTTTGCTACAACCTCCAGGGGGTCCAGAGAGTGTCCTATAGCACAGAAAATTACATTGGCCATCACAGAGTTGTAGAAGATGAGAAGGATGTCGCGTCCCACATTAAAGGAATTAAATCACCTAAAGAAAAAGAGTATGCTCTGCCCTTTCTTATATATATACTCAGCAAAAAAAGAAACGCCCTCTGACTTTCAACTGTTTTTACTTTCAGTAAACTTAATGTGTAAATATTTGTATGAACACTAAAAGAGTCAACACCATAAGATATAAACTAAAAATGTTTCACAATGTGTCCCTGAATGAAGGGAGGCTCAAAATCAAAAGTACCAGTCAGTATCTGGTGTGGCCACCAGCTGCTTGAAGTACTGCAGTGCATCTCCTCCTCATGGACTGGACCAGATTTGTCAGTTCTTGCTGTGAGATGTTACCCCACTCTTCCACCAAGGCACCTGCAAGTTTCTGGACATTTCTGAGGGGAATGGCCCTAGCCATCGATCCAAATCGATCCTGCTCCAGGGTACAGGCCTCGGTGTACGCTCATTCCTTCGACGATAAACACGAATCCGTCCATCACCCCTGGTGAGACAAAACCATGACTCATCAGTGAAGAGCACTTTTTGCCACTCCTGTCTGGTCCAGCGAAGGTGGGTTTGTGCCCATAGGCGGCGTTGTTGCTGGTGATGTCTGGTAAGGACCTGCCTTACAACAGGCCTACAAGCCCTCAGTCCAGCCTCTCTCAGCCTATTGCGGACAGTCTGAGCACTGATGGAGGGATTGTGTGTTCCTGGTGTGACTCGGGCAGTTGTTGTGGCCATCCTGTACCTGTCACGCAGGTGTGATATTCGGATGTACCGATCCTGTGCAGGTGTTGTTACACGTGGTCTTCCACTGCGAGGATGATCAGCTGTCCTTCCTGTCTCCCTGTAGCGCTGTCTTAGGCGTCTCACAGTGCGGACATGGCAATTTATTGCCCTAGCCACATCAGCAGTCCTCATGCCTCCTGCAGCATGCCTAATGCACGTTCACGCAGATGAGCAGGGACCCTGGGCCTCTTTCTTTGGGTGTTTTTCACAGTCGGTAGACAAGTCTCTTTAGTGTCCTGCGTTTTTAGAACTGTGACCTTAAATGCCTACTTTCTGTAAGCTGTTAAGGTCTTAACGACCATTCCACAGGTACATGTTAATTAATTGATTATGGTTAATTGAACATGCATGGAAAACATTGTTTAAACCCTTTACAATGAAGATCTGTAAAGTTATTTGGATTTTTAAAACATTATTGTTGAAATACACAGTCCTGAAAAAGGGACGTTTCTTTTTCTGCTGAGTATATATATATATATATAGTTCTGTGTTCTGAGACCAGTCCAACGTGTCATTCATGTGGACCCCCAAATATCTGTAGGAGTGGACCACCTTTATATCCACTCCTTGAATAGTGACCGGATACTGTATAGAGGTTCTTTGAAGCGGCGAAAGTCAATAACCAGTTCCTTGGTTTTGGTGATGTTAAAATGCAGACAGTTCTCTTTAAAACAAGAAACAAAGTTTCCCACCTGGCTCCTATACTCTGTTTCATCCCTTTATCAATACACCCCATAAGCACAGAATCATCAGCAGAAAATTTCAGCAAGTGCCAAAACATGGTGTTATATTTATAATCGGACTGCTCCTTGTGGTGTTCCAGTGTTGCTCACATCAGTATCAGAACTCCAGTCACTGAGCCTCACAAACTGTGGCTCATCCACATGTATATCTCTGAGTTTACACCTTAAACGGAATGGCTAAATGGTATTGAAGGTGCTGGAGAAATTAAAAAACATAATCCTCATAGTGTAGTCATCTTTGTCCAGGTGAGAATAAGCCATGAGGTGCAGATAGATAATTGCATCTTCCACTCTGATTTTTTTCAGAATCTTTGTCTTCACTTATGGACAGTACACACTGATGGTCAGAGTTGGACTTGTCTCTGGCCATTCCAACTGACATGGTAGGCCTTGTTAATGTGGTAGGGATGGTTTGGGGAGATTGATCATTGGAAGAGGGTGAGAGTGGGAGGTAAAACATATTAAAAAATTACCTCCACATGGTAGTAAAGATACCTTAAAGTTAGGTCGCCAATTGTGTCTCAAACGCTGTAAAGTTGTCTTGGATAAAGGTGCCAGTCAAATAAATAAATAAATGAAAACCTAAACTTGAAGACCTACTATAAGTGGACCTGAGAATCTGCAGTGCTCATTTTCCCATGGATGACTACTTACAGCCAAAGGGAAAAACAAAAATGTACCTGATCATTCATTGCTGAAGCCTGGTGAGTAACTGCACTAACGCTGCAAATGAAACTGGGTGATAATTACAGCCACAATGTATTAGCAATGAGAATGTTGGTAACACTTACAAAACATCAGTAGATAGGATATTCATTTCTGTGCAGTGGGGCATACTGACATGGTGGTAAAATTACTTGTTAATATGAAGGATACTAAATATAGTGTTCAAAAAAACTAAAGGAACACTTAATCATCACAGTCTAACACCACGTCAAGGGATATCAATCTGTTGTCACACACGTGTGCATTGGAGGCAGCTGAAGGGCTTAGAGAGGACTGATTATACATCTGCCCGGGGTTACGCTAACGCTCTTTCTGAGTTCTCTACAGGTCTTTCCCAGGAAATCCCACCAGGAGCCACCACCTCGAAGCGGAACACATCACTTCCGGTCCCGGCCCCGAGGACGACATCACTTCCGGTTCCAGCACAGAGGACGACATCACTTCCGCCCACCGTCCTATAAAGCCTCCTGCCTTTGCTCTGGGAGGCAGTTCTGTTTTGGACTCTGTCGTGTAAACTTGCCTTACATGAATCAATTGCTTTTGCAGCCAGGAAACCACATTAAACGGGTGGCTGCCCCAAACCTTGCCACGCCTCAAGTCTCTTCTTATTACACTGTCCAGTTAGGAAGTATAAGTGATTGAGAATCAACTTGACCTGTTTTGGTGCAAATGACAATGACAACAGGTGCACTGCAAAGGCAACAGCAAGTTGACCCCCAAAAAGGGAATGGTTTTGCAGGTGGTGGCCACAGAAAACTGCTCTCTCCTTTTTGTTCCTGACTGATTCTTTTCTAGTTTTGTGTTTTGCTAGTGTCCTTGTTACTAGTGGCAGCATGAGGCAGTATCTGCAGCCATTTCAGATTGCACCGGTAGTCCAGCTCTTCCAGGATGGCATATCCATACATTAGAAGGTCTCAAGAACAAGGAGGAGATAGGAGACGGGCCGTTACATGAGAAGAACTGGACAGGGATGTAGAAGGGCATCAACCAAGCAGCAGGACTGGTATCTGCAACTTTGTGTGAGGTTAAGCAGGAGGAGCACTGCCAGAGCTTTACAAAATGACCTACAGTTGGCTTCTGGTATAAATTTTTTTGACCACATTGTCAGAAACAGACTTTGTGAGGGTGGCATGTGGGCCGAATGTCCTCTAGTGCAGGGGTTCTTAACCAGAGGTCCAGGTTTCATGGGCTCCATGAAGGTCAGATAAAAAATAACATTTATATTCACTATACAGCCCAGTACTGTTGATTTAGTGTAGATGTAGTAGTAGTAGTAATTGTAGTAGAAAACGTAGTGGTAGTAGTTCTGTTTTAATTTGCACAAAAGGATTGTGTTTCATCATTAAAATAAGTGTCCATTACTTTTTGCATGAAAAGGGAGTGTTTTTTGGATTGTTTACTTTAAAGTTTAATAATACTTTGTGTATGTCATATATGTTTGTGACAATCAAATTTTGATAAATAAAGAATATTATATTCTTTGAATGCAAAGTTGTGTTTATGTGAATATTTCTGGGGAAGGGGGTCCATAGCTTTCATCAGATTCTGAAAGGTCTCCGTGACTCAAAAAAAGTAAAGAATCACTGCTCTAGTGGGACCTGTGCTCACAGTCCATCACTGCACAGCTCAATTGGCTTTCACCAGAGAATACACAATTAGCATCTCCACCATTGGTGCCCCATTCAATTCACAGATGACAGCAGGTTCACACTGAGCATATGTGACAGAAGTAAAAGAGCCTGGAGATGCCACGGTGAATGTTATGCTGTCTGCAATATCATCCAGCATGACCAGTTTGGAGGTGGGTCAGTGATGGTCTGGTAAGGTATATCCTTGGAGGGTTGTACAAACCTCTACATGCCTACATACATCCTGACTGCTGTTAGGTACCAAGATGAATTCCTCAGAGTCATTGTCAGACCTTACAATGGTGCAGTGGGCCCTGGGTTCTTCTAAGTGTAGGACAGTGCTCGGTCTCATGTTACCAGAGTGTGTAGGCAGCTCCTGGATGACAAAGACATTGATGTCATTGCCTGCCCCGCATTTTTCCCAGACCTGAATCTAACTGAGAACCTTTGGAATGTTATGTATCAGTGCACCTGACACCATCAAGTATGGCCACAAACTGACCAGGAGCTCACTGATGCCCTGATCCAAGTGTGGGAGGAGATCTCTCGGGACACCATCTACCATCTCATCAGGAACATGACCAGACATTTTCCTGAGAGTATACAGGCACACGTGGGGCATACATACTACTGAGTCACATTATGAGTTGCTGTGCTGAAATTCATGGAAGTTGGATCAGTCTGTGAAGTTTTTGACTTTGATTTTTGGTTTAATGTTGAATCCAGCCCTCAATGGGTTGGTGATTTTCCACTTGAATATTTTATTCATCAAGATCCATTTTAATATGAAGGAAAATGCATCTCAGTTAAGCCACTTCAGACCACTCCAAAGTGAAGTTTTTTTGGAAGGTCACATTGTACAGATAAGTAAACACTTCACTGATGCTTTGTAAATGTTAGGAAGACCCAAAGAAGTGCTTGTTACATAATAGTAAATGAGTAATAATTTGTAGTACCTAAACTATAGTGTAACCAAAAAGTTATTTACTAACAACCTGAATGCTAAATAGATGAGTAGTTATTATGTGAGACCATTGTTAGCAGTTCTGCTTCCTAGGTTTAAATTTCATGTCTGCTTGATGCCTGCGTGAAGTTTGCACATTCTCCAGTAGTCAGAGTTGTGTTTTCTCCCACTTTTACAAAGGTATGTAAAGTTTTTAGGCTTTTTTCCAGTCATGCCCTGTGCTACTAGACTTTAATTATAAAAAAAAATGATAAAAATGCTTGTCAAATGCATATATATCATGCTTCTCAAGGAGCTACTTCAACTTGATAAACACTGAAATTATCCTTTAAAAGAGTTTCTCACAAGCAAGGCATGAATTATAAAGAGCATGGCTTCCTTGTCTATTGTGACTTACTTCAATTAGTCTATTTGTAACGTTTATCTGTTAGGTCTTCAAAACAATGCAACTGACTCATAAATCTGCTTGCAGTCACATTCTAGAATATTTGCATATGCTGATTACACCTTATAAACCATTCAAACTTTTGCTGTCACGTTTAATGTTTCGAAGTTTTATTATGTAACTCTCATCCTGCCACAAGGCTCTTACTCTCTGGAGCCATGTTTCTAGCTCAGCTCATGACGTTCCACTGGTCTTGATATTTAGATACAGACTGGAGATCCACCTTCCCTCTCTTACTTTCTGACCATTTTTAGCTGAGTTTTATTTATGAGTTAGAACTCTTCCACAACTACCGCACAACATACCATACTAAATATGGGCTGCAAAATTTTAAATATCTACTAGAAAGGTTTAAAGGTATCCTGTACTAATTACTTAATTAGTCACTTTGTCCATGCACCCTTTTGTCCAGTCTAGCACTGTAATGGTGTTTTATTTGTATAGTGTCATTTAATTATGCCATTAAAATTTGCTGGTATACTTCCACACTCCTACTACTCTAAAAGTACTGCATACCTGACACACTGTATACTTCAGTTTATAAAGTTTCTGTGCTGATTTTACAATACCGACTAGTTTGAATAGCAGAAACTCCATCTAATGTCAACATTCTTTTACAGTTTAAAGTCACAGGGATTTAAAGTCTGTTTTGGCAGGGCTGGGCAAAAAAAAATCTTCCTTTCACCATCCAATTTCTGGCTACTCTGCCTCTCTGCAAGCTGAGCCCTTGCCCAACCTACTTCACAATTCTCAGATCAAGTGGTTTATGGTCAATAGATGACTTCATGTTCCACTCCAAGGCTCACTCCGAGGCTTTTCCACAGATCAGGTACAGGCTCAGAAAATTCTGTGCCCATCTCCTCAGAGCTCCCTAATTCCCAAGTGTCAGACGTTCTTATTGGCTTACCATGGATATTTTAGCAGGATCTCACTTATGCCATACCAAAGGCATGAATTATAAAGAGCATGACTTCCTTGTCTATTGTGGCTTACTTCAGTTAGTCTATTTGTAACGGTTATCTGTAAGGTCTTCAAAACAATGAAACTGACTCATAAATCTGCTTGCAGTCACATTCTAGAATATTTGCATATGCTAATTACACCACATTCAGACTTTTGCTGTCACTTTTAATGTTTCAAAGTTTTATTATGTAACTCCATACCACAACTCATGGCGCCGGAGAGAGGCGACTTGTTGCGTGCTCCCCCTCGCAGACTTTTCATTTTTGTGTCTGTATTTTTGTTATTGTCGCTGTTTGTACTGCCTGTTAGTTGTTTTATTAAGTACGACTGTATACAATACTGGTAAACATCGGAGCAACAAAGGCACAAGTCGCTACTTTTGAAGTTATCGACCAGGGGCTGCTCGCCTCAATAACTCGAGATGAAGGTGGTCCCGAAGGATGCAGAGGAGAAAATGTGGCCAGCGTGCCAGGATCCAAAAGAGGATGAAACGCCGAGGACTGTGACTTACTGCCTAGCGTTTTCCTGGCCAATGTTAAATCTCTGAACAAGAAACTAGACGATCTCTGTGGTAGAGATCTGTGTGACTGTTGTGTTTTCTGCCTCGCAGATTCATAGCTCACCACCTGCACAACGGATTCGGCTGTCCAGCCAGACGGCTTCTCTATCCACCGCGCTGATTGGTCGGTCTTCTCTAGGAAAAAGAGAGGTGCTAGGGTATGCTTCCTCATCAACAACGCATGGTGTACGGATGTGGAAGTCATTTCACAAAGCTGTTCACCAGACCTGGAGTGTCTGGTCATCAAATGCCGGCCGCTTTACCTGCCTAGGGAGTTTACAGTTTACACATGGCGGCTGTTTACATCCTCCCGCAAGCAAACACCAACACCGCACTTAAGGAACTGTACGGCCTCATTACGGACTGTGAAAACACACAGCCCAAAGGTCTGGTTATCATCGCTGGGGACTTCAACAAAGCAAGCTTCAGGTCTGTTTACCCCAAATACTACCAACACATCTCCTGTCCCATCAGGGGTACTAATACGTTGGACCACTGCTACACTGCACACAAAAACACGTATTGCTCACTCCCACGGCCGAACCTCGGGCAGTCAGACCATCGTTCTGTGCTGCTCCTCCCTGTTTACAACCAGCGGTTGAAGCGCACAGAGCCTTGTGAGAGGGGCACTGTTGGACTCTGGAAGTGGAGGAGAAACTTAGGGACTGCTTTGAATCTGTGGATTGGGATGTTTTCAACCTCTGAAAATCAGGACAAGTATGCAGCAGTTGTCACAGGCTTCATCAGGAAATGTGTGGATGACTTCATACCCACAAAGTCTGTAAGCGTATTTCTCAACCAGAAGCCTTGGATGTGTGCTGAAGTATGTCGGCACATCCGTAAGCGCAGCAATGCGTTTCACTCTGGAGATGTACAGGTATACAAAAAGAGCAGGTATGATCTCCAAAAAGCCATTAAATATGCAAAGCGCCAGTACGCCCACAAACTGGACTTTCAGTTTAACAGCACAGCAGACGCTCGTTGAATGTGGCAGGGTATTCAACAGATCACAGACTACAAACTCCGGACAAACGCAGCCACAGCTACCGCTGCTTCACTCCCGGATGAGTTGAATGTGTTTTCCGCTCGCTAACACGGACAAGCCCGTGCGACCACCTGCAGCACTGCAACACTCCAGCTTGAGGCTCACCAAGGATGACGTGAGGAAGACTTTTTCCCAACTCAGCATCCGCAAAGCCCACGGCCCAGATGGAGTCTCAGGTCACATTTTAAAAACATGTTAACTGCTCTCTTTACAGATATTTTTAACACATCTCTGAGAGTTTCATCTGTCCCCACCTGCTTCAAGCACACAGCCATCATTCCTGTCCCAAAGAAAGATAACGTAGAGTACCCTAATTATTACCGCCCAGTGGCACTTACTCCCATAGCCATGAAATGCTTTGAGAGGCTGGTGCT
Organism: Polypterus senegalus; assembly: GCF_016835505.1. NCBI lineage: Eukaryota > Metazoa > Chordata > Cladistia > Polypteriformes > Polypteridae > Polypterus > Polypterus senegalus. The sequence goes on from NC_053155.1 coordinate 53,698,497, forward strand.
AGAACACATCAAGGGCATCATCCCTGACAGTCTGGATCCCCTCCAGTTTGCCTACAGTTGCAACAGGTCCACAGAGGATGCCATCGCCACACCACCCTGTCTCATCTGGAGAACAAGAACTGTTATGCCAGGCTGCTGTTTGTGGACTACAGCTCTGCATTTAACACAATCATTCCATCCCAGCTCATCACTAAACTCCTGGATATGAGGCTTAGCTCTTCACTGTGCAACTGGGTACTGGACTTCCTCACCAGCAGACCTCAGCAACTGCATATTGGTGGAAAAACCTCCTCCATCATCATCATCAACACTGGCACCCCGCAGGGCAGTGTGCTGAGCCCCATGCTTTACTCTCTCTACACCCATGACTGCGTAGATAAATACAGCTCTAACAACATCCTCAAGTTTGCTGATGATACCACTGTAATAGGTCTGATCAGCGAGGACGATGAGACAACCTACACGGAGGAGGTTAGACTCCTGTCAGAATGGTGTCAGGACAACAACCTCACCCTCAACGTTAGCAAAATTAAGGAGATGATTTTGGATTTCTGCAAACAGGCAACAGAGCACAGTCCCATCTACTTCGGAGGTGAAGCTGTGGAGCAGGTCAGCAGCTTTAGGTTCATCAGAGTCACCCTCACTCTCACTCACTCACAAATGGTCAAGTCACACTGTGGTAGTAGTCAAGCCCAACAATGCCTCTACTTCCTCAGGAGACTGAGTAGCCTGGATGTCCCCCACAACCCTGTGCAGATTCTACAGATGTACTGTGGAATCCATCCTGATAGGATGCATCACATCCTGGTGCAGCAACTGCTCAGTTCAGGACTGCAGAGCTCTGCAGCGTGTGGTGAACACAGCACAGCAGATCACGGACACACAGCTCCCTGCAATCCATGACATCCACACTATACGCTGTCTCAGGAGAGTGAGCCGTATCAGGTGGGACCCCAGCCACTCTGCACTGTCACTTTTCACCCTCCTCCCATCGGGGAAGTGACTAAAGTCCATTTGGCCGTGCAACTCCTGGTTCAGGAACAGTTTCTACCCAACTGCAATCAGACTCATGAACAATCAGTAACCTTGTGTCACCCCCACTGCTACCAGCAATATACTTCTGCCACTGTCTCCATTTATTCCTAGGATTCTGGTTTTATTTATTTACTTATTATATTCATTTATTTATTGTGTGTGTGTGTTTTTTTTCTATGTTCACTGTCTGCAGGGGCACATGCAAGAAAGCATTTCATTGTACATGGTACTTGCACTTGTACACATGACAACAGAAAATTGAAATTGAAATTGAAATATTGCCAGCTACCAGCCTAAAGAAATTCCCCTGCTCATCTGTCCATACTCCAGAATTTTTCTGTGCCAACAGAGTATTTATTTCCAGGATACTCTTCAACAAATGTCGCATACAATCATCCAATGGATATTGGAGTCTGATGTCTCCCCTCTCATTACATTTAGAATTACTGAATAGGATACCCATGTGATTTCAGTAAAACCCCATTTTTGCCTCTAAAACACCTTAGATTCATTAAGGCGAAACATTCCTCAAATATTCTGATCCATTCTGACTCAACAGCATCATGTAGTATTTGCACATTTTTCAGCCACACATTCATACTTCAAACCTCCCATTCCACGTCATTTCAAAAGTACAAATCACTGGAGTTAACTAAATTCGCTGTCATGTCACTCTCCATGTTTGCGGAAGTAGCTTGGAATGATTTGTATAAATTCAAGATACAGTAGACTGTAGCCATGAAGGGATGTACATGGTCAGCAAAAATTCTTCGGTACACTGTGGCACTCAAATGAAGTTCTTTTGTGTATTCATGGATTCCTGTTACACCAAATTCTGATATATAAATTAAAATTAAATAAAGGCTCATTAGACCAGGTAACATTTTTAAAATCTTCATTCACCCCAGTTTTGGTGAAAACTAACCCATTGTAGCTTTATTTTCATATTCTAATTAAACAGCACTCAAACCCAGTGATGTCTTCTGCTTCTGTAGCCAACTGTTTCAATGACTGATGCTTTCTACATTCAGGGATACCTTGGTGCTTACTATTTTTGTCCCTTGTCTAAGCCTGAACAAAGTTGGAAAAAACATTTTTTTTTTAAATCCTACAAGCTAATTCATGAAAATCCCAGTAGGGTAGCCATGTCTGAAATCCTGGAACAAATATGTTTGTCACCAATCATACAATGGTCAAAGTTACTTAGATCATGTGTCTTGCTCAATCTAAAATTTGGTTGAACAACATCCAAACTCCATGACCATGTCTGTATGCGTATAGCGGCACTCCCTGTTTAGTGCCACGTTGAGCAGGATTGAACATTCTGATGCAATAAACTATTTGTAACTTCTTCCATATGATTTAAAGAACTCTATTACAAAACATATGCAAAAAAAATAAACTAACAAACTCATTAAATGTAACCTAACATATTTCCAAAATGCCATTTCCTTTACTTTAAGTCCATGTAAGTATATCAAAATAAAATGGTCAAAAAACTGTTGCTCCATCTCCTGCTCAACAGCAATCATTTGATCCAACCCCATCTTCAGTTTTAAAGCTAGAAGCAGGAAAGACTAATGGAGCACCAACTTATTGTACACCAAGGCATGCCTAATCAACTGATACAATACTTATACTGTACTTTAATACAGGCATTTGCAAATTATTATACAAATGGCTCTTACAATGCAGTTTCTAATGACTTGCAGACACACACACACATACTGTACATATCACCATATTTAAAATACACCCACCATATGTATAATGTGTATATATATATATATATATATATATATATATATATATATATATATATATATATATATATATATATATATATATATATATATATATATATACAAATATAAAATTGTGAATTCAAACCTTGACAATTTACCCTGGCAGCATGAGCCAGCCACTGTTTTCTATCTTTACACTGCCCATTTTTAAACAAAGCATGTATTTAATTATTATAATTAGTCTTATAATTGATGTACTATTTTGACATCGTCAGAGTATTTCACAAAAAGGAAATGAATCACCCTTACTAATATACAATGATAAAATGTATAGGTCTGTTGTTATTGTTACCAGGGTTATTATGGCACACATATTGTAATATGGCTTACTAAAAATATTCTAACTTTCAGGAAGCTTTTCAACTACTTTAAACAAACAAGCTTTAGGAGTCCAATGTGAATGATGTGAAAGATTTGCTGATAAAATTAAAATGCTGATTGGTCATTTTCAAGAGCAAAGCCTTTTCTGCCACAGATGTAAACTGGCAGACCACAAAAATAAGAAAAGGATCAGGAGTTGAAATGTTTAAATTTAAACAATCAGAGATCAAAGTGAACATGAACAAAAGAAATAGCACTTGCAAAAGGTTTACAGATTTTGTCCACAAACCTGAACAACTGATAACAGGTGACCCCAGCTTAAATACCATTGATGATGGCATGGTAGCATTTTCATGCACATTTCTGTCTGGTTTGGGGTTTGTAATGTAAATGTGTGTGTAATATTATCTAGAAACAAAATGGCACTGTGAGGTAATAATAAAATAAAAAAAGTCTTTATACAAAATGGAGAAAAAAAAAATAAAAAAAAAAATACACCAGCCTTGAAAAACCTAGGAAAAATCTGACAAGGCCTAAAGAAAAATGTAATCAAATCATAACATATCTAGATTTTAGTGAAAACTATAAAAGGTATGAAAATACATTGAATTACCATGCTTGTTAAAGCAATTGATATTCTAGATACTGCACGTTGACATAAAAGATCAAAGAAAAAAGACTCACCAGTTCAGAGCCAGTAGTGGAATGGCTCAGAAAATCAATCCCATCCAGTGCACTTGCTTTGGTTTATCGTTTTAGGCTTGATGTGAAAACTGAAACACTGCAAGAGAAGAGTAGGAGCTATTACTGAAAACAATAGCCATGTAAGTTACATCTACATGTACCCCTGATTGCTCCTCATACCATCTTAATTATTCATTTCATTTCAGTTTAAGTGCAGGCACAGAGCGCTGTCATAAATTCTCAGGTAAAATTCAAGTATACATTTTACAAATGACTAACTGCAGAATTAGAACACATAAAGACACAAATTTATTATAACACACAGAAAACAAAGTATTTGAAACTATTTAACTGATTAATCAGCTAGATTAACCTGAATAAAACTGATCAAACTGATAAAAATAAATGGAAACCAACAACATATGTCCAAAAATTAATAGTTTCACTTTGGGTAGTTGATGGTTATAACTCTTACTCACACCAAAGTTAAATGCTCTTAGGGTAGTGTTGGGTAGGATATGCTGAACGGAACAGAGAAATGAGAGGCACTGCTAAGAAAGAACCTTACACAAATCTTATTTAATAAAAATACATAATCACTAAGAACTACAGCGCAAACTTTGCTTGATTTTGGTTGGATCCATAAAACATGTTGTTGCTGTGCACACATCTTACCAGCCTCTCTGCAGAAGCTCTATTTTTGTTAGCAGTAATCACAAACCATTTGAGTTCAATCTATGCCATATGCTCTTGAACTGTGGGTCTAGGTCACATGTTGTTTGAGTTTGGGTTGTGACTTAAGGGTAAGGGTTGCATATAGTTTGCGGAGTGTCTTGCAATGAGTTGACGTGGGCAGTAAAAGCAAATGCCAATAGTCCATCACAACCTGTGTTGGTGATTCTCCAAGGGGATACCCCTCCCCCAAATCCAGGATAAGGGTTAGCAGCGATTCTTGAATGGGGAAGAGAGTTGGCGGTGATTCTCAAAGGGGGAAAAGCGGATGACAGTTGGAGTGATTCTGGGTCCTAAAGAGACAAAAAAAGGCAAAATTGGGTCAGGAGAAACAACAGTTTAAGAACCACTGCTTTGTACAAACTGCTGATGCATGCAGATGTGCTACCTAGGTTATGGTAGCTGATACTTCTGATCTAGGGGGATAGTGTTACAGTCATACACCAAAAAGAGAAGGACATTTTTACAGTAAACATGAAATCCAGGGATATGATGATGACAGCCTCAGAAGCTGCAGCGACATGCAAAGCGAATAGCAGTCTGCCAGGTAGTGATGTTAATCTGAAAGACTGAAAGGAACACAGAATGGTAAAATATTTCACTTAAAAGATATAAAAAATATAGGAAGGATGACTTGGTGAGAAATTAAAGTACCTTCTCATTGGTGAGAAAATCATCATTCTCACCGCCACCAGAATAGCAATGTTTTCAGACATTCATGCCTTTCAGTCAGGCATAGAAAAGTGTAAATAAAGAACTCAAGACATGTTTTGACTTGAGATGTGCAAGCAAATTGAGGACATGTTTTGCCTTGTCTTTATTATCACCTCTCCAAAAGTCCATGATGAGCCACAAAATCCTGGACATGCAAGGTAGTTTAAAACAACAGACCATTCTTCAAGAATGTTTTGAACAGCATCAACGTCCTACACAACTACAACAGGTACTTTACCAAACAGGCTTTAGAATAGGGCATCCACAAATGTGATGTACAAACTGATTTCAGTCTTTACTGCAGAGGTTTTCTCAGAGATTGTTAACATGGGACAAAAAGTCCCAAAAAATGTTAGATATATTGCCTAGTTATTAGGAGAAAACACCACAGGAGAGAGAGAGAGAGAGACTCTTAACCTTAATCTTCTAGAATATTATAACACTCCAAAGGACAACTTCATCTGATGTAAGGAAAAACACTCAAACAGCAAACGGAGACTGTCGAAACCAAAGAGTTACAGCTGCAACTAAGCCTAACCTTGTTAATAATTGATACAGAACAATCTTATTTTGTGTATAATACTGGGCAGGTGTAACACAGAAACTTCAATCTGTACTGCTGACAGCAGTTTTGACTGAGAATGGAATCCAAAGAGGGCACAGAGACGTCAGAATTCATGCAGCGTTTGTAACTGAGAAGACTATCATTAAATAAACAAAGCTTGGGACGTGTAACCAGGACCACACTCAAAGAACAGAGCAGAAGGTCGTTAACCAGAAACAGTACCCATAACCAGAGTCAATATACCCAAGATGTACATTGTAAACAGAGGGCAGGAGAAACAGTCATAACCAGTAAATTCAAAACAAACACTATGAAATGACTCAACGGTTTTATTTTCTTTTGTAAATCAAATGTTGAATGACTATGAACATGTGTGTCTGGCTAATTTTGCTAATGACATCATGACTTCTGTTCTTAATTCCTATTAGACAGTTTCTGCAGTGGCTTTCAGCACCTGGTTATAGTGCCATTGGTAGCAGTTTTGTCCTAGAGCCTTTGGTCAGCAGCTCAGAATGTGCTCCAATTGCCTGGATTGAGGACAAATTGGAGACTCCAGCTACTGCTGTGTGTATTTAGTTCTGATTATTCCAATATATATTTCCTAAGATGCTTTTGTCATTGGCCATTCAGCTGTATGTTGGTTGGTATACGATAACTTTTTGAAATCAAAAAGGTGAAAATGAGCATGACAAAGGCAATACCCAATGTACAATGTACTACTGTCACTGCACAATGAAATTTCGGGAAACTTAATGGTGACGTCAGAAAATCAGGTTATGAGACTGCTCACACTACAAGACAGCTGACTGAAATTTCTGACATGACAGAAATTCTTCTCATCATTCAGCATCCCAGTCATGAAATACATAGCAACCCCTCTCATGCTGCACGTGAAATGATGACCAATAAAGCTGAAATTTGGGACAATTCAGAAAATCAGCCAGTGATAGCAAACTGGGCTTAAAATTTTAGCAGAATTGCACAGTTTATGCATGGCAGTACCTTAAAGGGATCGTAATGGTGCTGGCCATGAGATTTATCACAAAACTGCAGTGATTGGAAATGTATTTGCCTTTTGTACATGCATGCAGCATTCAAGCTGTACAATATGAAATTTAGATGTATACAGGAAAGCAACACAACCAGTGCTATGGAATGCAGCTCTTCTACTGTACAGTATGTCAGCTATGTTGTAATATGGCTTTCTTACATGAAGTGTGTCCAGTCATGTGCAGGATCTAGTTAGGGAAGGGTCTTGTAACAAGCATGAACAAATCAGAGCAAGATTAGTATCTGAGTTTTTGAAAAACTGTGTTTTCACACATCTACACCACAACAATATGGCTCTGGAGAACACTTTCAAAAGCCTCCATTTTCAGGGGTTGAAAATGCTGAGGTAGTGTGAATGGCAGAAAACAAGAGACTAACGGCTGTGTTTGTATACAAAAATGTAGTTGTCTGGACGGGGGCCTAACTTCATTATTACCTTAGTGTTTTAGTTTTACCAATGGTGACTAAAAATGATCAGAAAACATTACAATTTTATTTTACAGTTAGTAGTACAGGCAGGTTAAGTGACATGCTCAGGACCTGAACTAGCAGTCTTACGAAAGTCTAATGCCTTAATCACTACCCAGCACTGCCTGCTTTCTTACTTCTTCCCTATTTAACAGTAATAGTGAAATGAGTTAAAAATGAAAGGATTGAATTGCCTTTGAGTGTAGGTCAAAGATCTCATCTTACACTGTTTCAACCAGGTCAGAGGGTACAACAATGCATCTGCTGCCCAGGAGACATCATGAATAATCTGACATAAAGACAAACAAGAAAATAACGCATTCATTGTTAAACATCAATATAAAAATATAAAAGCCAATAAATTATTCAAAGATATGTGAACTAAAAGGAAGTCAGTGAATGAATGTATTACATACAAAATACAAAAGTTGTACAATAAACATAACATATTATTCAAACATTAGCATGACACAGAACAGGTGCTTCATTCATGCCTGTTTAGCTTTGTTCAATGAAGGCTTGTGGAGGGCCAAAGCCTATCATAGCAGCATCAGGTGTAAGAAAGAAATTAAAACTGAATGCAGTGCCAACTACCAACTCATCACAGGGCACACTTACACACGCATACACATACTCACGCTCATTAACACTAGGACAATGTAAAGTCAGCAGTTATTCTAATACTTGTCTTTGAGATGTGTGAAAAAATCCCATACAAATATTGGAAGAATTTGCAAACTTCATATACACAGTGACCAGGGCAAGACTTGAACCCAGTCTTCTGGAGCTATATTAAAACATTAGAACACTGTAGATGAGAACAGGCCATTCAGCCCAACAAAGCTCGACAGTCCTAGCTACTTATTTCTTCTAAAAAAACAATAAGTTGAGTTTTGAAAGTCCTTAAAGTCTTACTGTCTACCACACTACTTGGTAGCTTATTCCAAGTGTCTACTGTTCTTTGTGTAAAGAAAAACTTCCTAATGTTTGTGCGAAATTTACCCTTAACAAGTTTCCTGCATTCTTGATGAACTAATAACAGTCTTGATCCACTGTACTAATTCCCTTCATAATTTTAAACACTTCAATCATGTCACCTCTTAATCTTCTTTTGCTTAAACTGTAAAGGCTCAGCTCCTTTAATCTTCCCTCATAATTCAACCCCCGTAGCCCTAGAATCAGCCTAGTCGCTCTTCTCTGGACCTTTTCTAGTGCTGCTATGTCCTTTTTGTAGCCTGGAGACCAAAACTGCACACAGTACTCAAGATGAGGCCTCACCAGTGCATTATAAAGCTTGAGCAGAACCTCCTTGGACTTGTACTCCACACATCTTGCAATATATCCTAACATTCTGTTAGCCTTCTTAATGGCTTCTGAACGCTGTTGGGAAATTAATAGCTTAGAGTCCACTATGAATCCTAAATCCTTCTCATAAGGTGTACTCTCGATTTTCCGACCGCCCATTGTGTATTCTAACCTAATATTTTTACTTCCTATGTGTAATACTTTACATTTACTGACATTAAATTTCATCTGCCACAAATCTGCCCAAGCCTGTATGCTATCCAAGTCCTTCTGTAATGATATAATGGATTCCAAATTATCTGCTAATCCACCTATCTTGGTATCATCTGCAAACTTAACCAGCTTGTTACTTATATTCCTATCTAAATCATTTATATATATTAAAAATAGCAGCGGCCCTAGCACTGAACCCTGTGGAACACCACTCTTAACATCGGCCAGTTCTGATGAGGTTCCTCGCACCATCACCCTCTGCTTCCTGTGTCTGAGCCAATTCTGCACCCATCTAAAAACATCACCCTGAACTTCCACTTCTTTTAACTTGATGCCCAACCTCTCATGTGGCACCTTATCAAATGCTTTCTGAAAGTCCAGATAAATAATATCATAAGCTCCAATTTGATCATATCCTTTTGTTGCAACCTCATAGAATTCCAGCGTGTTAGTAAAACATGACCTCCCTCTTCTGAACCCATGCTGACTGTTCAGAATAACTCCTGTCCTTGCCATGTGTTGCTCAATCTTATCCTTAATAATTCCTTCCATTAATTTTCCTGTGATGCATGTTAAGCTTACTGGCCTATAGTTGCTTGGATCTGCCCTGTCACCCTTTTTATATAATGGGATGATATTTGCCATTTTCCAGTCCTTTGGAATCTCTCCAGTGCACAGTGACTTCCTAAAAATATGTGTCAAGGGTTTATATATGTACTCACTAGGATAAATATTATCTGGGCCTGGTGATTTGTTTGATTTCATCTTATTTAATCTGAGCAGCACTTCTCCCTCTACAATTTCCAAATCCCTCAGTACCTCCTTAGTAGTCGTGTTTACCTCTGAGAGGTTATCCACTTGCTCACTTGTAAACACCTCAGAAAAATATAAGTTTAGGGCATCTGCTATTTCATTGTCTGTATCTTTTAATTCCCCTTTACTATTTCTGATGAACTTGACCTCCTCCTTAACTGTTCTTTTACTACTAAAATACTGAAAGAATCTCTTGGGGTTTTCTTTCGCCTTATCTGCTATATTCCTCTCCAACTGTCTTTTAGGCTCTCTGATATCCTTCTTAATGGTTGCCCTCATGTTCTCATATGCGCTACGATTCTCTTTGCAGTCATTAGTCTAATATGCCTTATACAGCAGTTTTTACCTTTGCAACTTCTTTTTTAAATCTTTATTAATCCATCGTGGAGTTTTTCTTAGTTTCCTATTAATTCCAAATTTAGGTATGTATCTGTCCTGCATTACATGTAAAACATTTTTAAACCTGTTCCACTGCTCCTTGACTGTCTCCACATTTAAAAAACTTATTCCAGTGTATCCTACTTAGACTTCGTCGCATCTGCTCAAAATTAGCCCTACCAAAGTTCAACTTAACAATTTTAATCTTTGCATCTGAACTCTTACAAAATACTGAGAATTGTATTACATTATGGTCACTTGACCCTAGTGGCTCAATCACCTCTACACCCTCAATTCTATCCTGATTATTACAGAATACTAAATCCAGACAGGCTTCACCCCTTGTTAGTGCTTTAACATGCTGTGTTAAAAAACAGTCGCTGATTACTTCTAAAAACTCCTGCTCTTGTGCTCCTCCATCTGTAAGGTTATCCCAGTTAATATTTGGATAATTAAAGTCCCCCATGACTATAATATCCCCCTGTAAACTTGCCTTTTTGATATTACTAAAAAGATGTGTGTTACTGTCTGAATTGGGTGGTCTATAACACACTCCTAAAATAAGACCTCTTTCCCTAATATTTTCCAGGCAAAGCCACATGTCCTCAATAAGATGGGGCTCATCATCCAACTGAAGATGACTTACATTTAAACCCTGTTTGGCATAAACAGCAACCCCACCTCCTTTTCTGTTCTGTCTATCCTTTCTAAAAAATGTGTATCCCTCTATGTTACACTCATCCCCATCTTTGTTATTTAGCCAGGTTTCCGTTATTGCTATAATATCATAATTATGTTCTGCTACATACAACTCCACCTCACTTACCTTATTTTTGATACTTCTAGCATTAAGGCAAGCTATTTTTAGTGTGTTAATCCTTCTACATTTATGTGTTTGCTTAGAATTTACATTACTATGCATTTTTATTTCTACACCATTGTTTGTTCTTCCATGTATAGATCTAAATCTGGCCTGTCCTAAACTCCCTGCTCTCCCATTCCCTAGTTTAAACAATCCTCGACTAGCCTACACATACGCCTCCCCAATAAATTGGTGCCCCTCCGGTTCAGATGTAACCCGTCACGGCGGAACAGGTCCCATCTGTTCCAAAAGGAGTCCCAATGCCCCATAAACCTATACCCTTCTACCCTGCACCAAGATTTGAGCCACGCGTTAAGCATTCTAATCTCCTCCTCAATCTTACCTGGACTGGCGCGTGGCACAGGCAGAACTTCGGAGAAGACTACCTTGTCAGTTCTGCTCTTCAGCTTGGTACCTAACTCTTTGAATTTGGAACGCAGAATTGACAGACTACCCTTATGTATGTCATTTTTCCAACGTGGACAATGACAATTGGATCCACCCCCACTCTGGCCAAGAGCCTATCCACCCTTCCAGGGAGGTCTCCCACCTGAGACACGGAAGGCAACACACCGTGCGAGACTCTCTCTCTCTCTCTGGAGCACACCTGCACTTCAATCCCCCTAATGATTGAGTCCCCAACTATCACTACCTCTCTCTTTTTGAGAACCAGTTTTGAGGTGGCCCGTTGGGGCTCCTCAACCCTGCCTACCACCTCAGAATTATCAGAGTCACCGTCCAGCTCCACCAGGACATGATAACGGTTAGACACTTCTAATTCTGGGGTTGATGCCCCCAGACAGTGTGCACCCTTTCTTAACATCGGCCAATTCTGATGAGTTTCCTTACACCATCACACTCTGCTTCCTGTGTCTGAGCCAATCCTGCACCCATCTAAAAACATCACCCTGAACTCCTACTTCTTTTAATTTGATGCCCAACCTCTCATGTGGCACCTTATCAAATGCTTTCTGAAAGTCCAGATAAATAATATCATAAGCTCCACTTTGATCATATCCTTTTGTTGCCTCTTCATAGAATTCCAGCATGTTAGTAAAACACAATGTCCCTCTTCTGAACCCATGCTGACTGTTCAGAATAACTCCTGTTCTTACCAAGTGTTGCACAATGTTATCTTTAATAACTCCTTCCATTAATTTTCCTGTGGTGCACATTAAGCTTACTGGCCTATAGTTGCTTGGATCTGCCCAGTCACTCTTGTTATATAATGGGATGATATTTGCCATTTTCCAGTCCTTTGGAATCTCTCCACTGTGCAGTGACTTCCTAAAAATATATGTCAAGGGTTTATATATATGATATATATGTATGATATCCTTCTTAATGGCTGCCCTCATGTTCTCTATGATTCACTTTGCAGTCAGTCATTAGTCTTATATGCTTTATAAAGCAGTTTTTTCTTTTGCAGGTTCTTTTTTAAATCTTTATTAATTCAATGTGGAGTTGTTATAAATTTCTTATTCATTCCAAATGTAGGTGTGTATCTGTCCTGCATTACATGTAACACAATTTTAAACCTGTTCCACTGCTCCTCGACTGTCTCCACATTTAAAAGCTTATCCCAGTGTATCCTACTTAGATTTTACTGCATCTGCTCAAAAGTAGCCCTACCAAAGTTCAACTTAACAATTTTAGTCTTTGCATCTTCACTCTTACAAAACACTGAGAATTGTATTATATTATAGTCACTTGACCCTAGTGGTTCAATCATCTCTACACCCTCAACTCTATCTTGATTATTACAAAATACTAAATCCAGACAAGCTTCACCCCGTGTTGGTGCTTTAACATACCGTGTTAAAAAACAGTCACTTATTACTTCTAAAAACTCCTGCTCTTGTGCTCCGCCATCTGCAAGGTTATCCCAGTTAATATTTGGATAATAAAAGTCACAGATGACATAATATCTCCCTGTAAACTTGCGTTTTTGATATCCCTAAAAAGATGTGTGTTGAAATTACTGTCTAAATTGGGTGGTCTATAACACACTCCTAAAATAAGACCTGTTTCCTTAATGTTTTCCAGACGAAGCCACATGTCCTCACTAAGATGGGCTCATCATCCAGCTAAAGAGGACTTACATTTAAATTCGGTTTGACATAAATAGCAACTCCATCTTCTTTTCTGTTCTGTCAGTGTTTGAAGTTAATACAGTATTACATTCTGACACCCCTCATTATCAGTGTTTTTGTTCTTCTACTTACCCCTTTAACACTAACAATAACACTAACAATAATATATAAGTCATCTTAATCTTTATGGAAGTAAATTCAAGATTCTAGTGTACTAAGGTGTGAAATATAGTTGTTGTGAGAGGATATAATCATAGGATATGCATACATCAGAGCTCTACACTAGTGTTAAAGCTTGTCTGAGTGGAGTATAATCTCAAGGGACGATAAAGATACTGCATGTTCAGTTTGGGAAAAATATGAGGCTAGCTGTTTCCTGGTTTGCTGTTTCTTATTTTGAAATTTCCTGTGGCTTGTAAAAAAAAGGGAAAAGTCAAATCAACAGTCTCATTAGACTCCTAAAGTATCTGTTATGGTTTTAGAATTCCAAACAGTTCTAAAAATGCCTAACAGAGGAGGAAATCCATTCAGACCCTGGGTAGATATAAAGGCAAAGACAGTCTTTATTTTTTTAAAAAGTTCATTCTTGTTGAAGAGCTTTTTTTTGTTAGAATAAATGTCCATAGAGCACAAAAGGCAAAATGGATTTGTTTAAAACAATACGTCTGTTCTAAGTCCCAATACAAGAATTCATAGGTCAAAATTCAATAAATCTCAAAAGCAAAGTAACCCACCAAAAACTCCCAAGGGCATTCAAATGAACTACCAGGAACTGTGGGAAACCCTCACCTTTATGGGGCTGAGTACAGTCACCGGTGGTGATGGTAATGTGATCCCACCTCTTGGAGAACCACCGACAAGATAAAAGGCACATAACACAGTCATAGAAAACAAAGCAGGTAATTAACACAAGTAACATTTTTGATTTGTGAGGAACCCTGGCTGAAACATAACAGTATGATGTTGGTGTTTATTGTTTTTAAGTAAACAAGCTTGCTATTTATAATAAATTTGTGGCAGTGATCAATTCCCAGCTCAAAATGATTTGATCCTGTCACACAAACAATATTCAAACTTGGTGCAATCCTCAAAAATCAAATAGAACAGACCAGACCTCCCTGCTCAAAAGGTAAAAATAACTAAATAGCTCTCACCTCAGGTTGACTAGCTTTAAAATCAAAGGGCAGGCTTCCAACCTGCACAGGCCCAAAACCCGGACAAAAGTTTTAAAAGAGGTCAAGATACTAAATGTACACAAAAATGAGAAGAGAGAAAAACTGTAAAAAGCAGGTAGCACAGAGCTGTCATTCCTGCCTCATAGTGACAGGGTCTGCTTGAGTTTTGCATGCTCTTTCCATGTATTTATGATTGGGATACTGTGTGGCCACCAGAGCGTGCTCATGTCACCTAAACCTGACACAGACAGACGCAGGATGCGAGTTCAACACACACACATTTATTTTTCCTCGTGGGAAATGCTTTCCCTCATTTCCCACCTTCACAGCACAGTCCCAAAGCACAGAAAACAGCACAAAATACCCTTCTCTTCTTTTTTCTTTCCTTCTCCTTCCAGATCTACTCCTCCTGGCAAGCTTTGTCCTCTTCCACCTGAGTCTGTCTCTTCCAAATGAAGTGAGGTGGCTCCTTTTATGCAAGTCCTGGGAGTACTCCAGGTGGCTCATCAGCATTACCTGAAATAACTCCCAGGTGTGGTGGAAGTCCAATGTAGGCCTCTGCAGCAGCTCCCCCTTGTGGCCCCCACGGAATCCAACAGAGCTGTACCAAACTCCACCTCCCAGCATGCCTTGAGGGAATCCGTGGTACCAAGGCCGCCCCAGTGGGCGGCCCTCTAGCGTTCTGAGGAAGGTAGTGCCTCTCTCCCCAGGTCCTTTCATCCGGCTGGCATCTCGGCCACGTAATGGCCATTGGCACCCATCACAACTGTTATTTGTACAAAGTACAATGAAACTCTTATGTGCTTTTTACAGTAGAGCACTCAGTGTGAGTCATGCTCTGTAAGCTTTGTATAATAATACAGAATGAAAGGGAAGAAAAGTAAGGATCATTTAGGAAAAACATAATCACATTATGTGAGTGCTCATCTGTCTATTATTAAGACATGCCAGAACATAACTTTTGACAAAATAGAATTGCTGAGGCAAAAGTAGGAGAAAAAGCAGAACATAGCTTGACATTGGGGGCTTGTTGTGTTTTCATAACGCCATCTATGATGGTAGCTGTGAGTAGACAAGCGAAAAGGAAATGCACTCTTGCCTCAAGAAAAATAGTTCTATCAATCCATGATAAAATATAATTATTTCTATTTTCCATTCATTATCACTAAAATGACTTACAAATGTGAAAGGCATATAGTCTTGCATCAAAACCTTTGCTGCTTTAAAGTGGACATATTCTGTAAGTTTTAAGGCTTTTGTTACCTGGCTGTACCCATGGCTCATGTATTCAACTGTAAAGCACCAGTGCGGGCAACATATATTTCAAATTTTATACAAAGCACTCGACTTTAGGAACCAATTTTGTGCGACAAATGAATACATACAGTACCATCTTGGTGAAAAAATAACTTTGACTTGAAAAATACAAAACTTATCCTGTAATTTGAGAAATTCATGGTAGTGACTAGCATTGCGAAGCAAGCTAGAGGCACAGTATTTCTTCTGACAGAACAGAAAAATTGTCTCCATTATTAACCTCAGGTGCCCTGAACTAAAATAAGTTTCAGTACATATACTAGCTAATTATGATAAACACATTTTGTACTTCAATTTTGATTGCCAAATGCACAGAATGTGCAAAAGCTTTTAACATTAAAAAGGGCATGAACATCTTAAGCCTGATTATTTTAGACTCTTACCATGTTCTCTCTTAAATTGGTGCAGACAGCCTGGTGACCATCCTGCTGCTCTTGTTTCACCTGGAAGGAGCGCCTTGGAAGAGTTATACTGAATGCCGACTGTGACGTGCTCTTCAGTGTAAAGGTTTGCCCTCACTTTACCTCACCTACTATGTCTGAAACAATTACAAAGAGTAACTTTTTCAGCAAAAGAAATATTTTGAGTAAACTCATTTGTATGTTGCAGAATCCTTTGCACAGGATTTTTGTTGGATGACTAATGTGAACTTCTGTAAGGGGTAAGCTGCTGATTCAGAAATGTAGGAGGTTGCATTTGAAAAAGTGAAAAAACATCAAGAATTTAAAATGAACAAAATGGCTTTAAGTTTGCATTGTCTGCCCTACTTGTCACCATTTTCATGAATTATCAATTTTTCAAATGTGATGGTGGTAATAACAAGTAACAGAAATTAGGGGAAAAAACTGCTTGTTTTGCAGGCATTTGGCCTTCAGAACAAAGTGTAAAGCAAAGGTCGGCAAAAGTTGGCAGTTGAAAAAGCTGCAGTTGCTGAAAGTCAGTCAGTCAGTCATTTTCTAACCTGCCCAGTCCCGAACAGGGCCACAGGGGTCTGCTGGAGCCTATCCCATCGAGCATAAGGGCTTAAGGCAAGGAACAAACCCTGGACAGGGCGCCAGTCCACCACAGTGTTACTGAAAGTTTAATGTATAATCATTTAAAGCTTTGTTAGTTAATAAGTTAATAAGTCCAATATTAATCAAAAATATCATTCTTTTTTACGTTTAAGCTTTTTTTATTTCAATATTGTATAATTAACAGTGTAGTCTTGTTTGTCTTCTTGTTGAAGTTATTTTAGTTGTGTTGACTCATATCATGATGTTCTCAAATTCTATATATAAAATGATTCAATATTTACATACAGCACATATTCATATGCTTACTTTAATTATTTGGAAAAAAATAGTATAAAGATTAATCATTTACAAAATAATCATTTGTGGCAGCCCTAGAAAAAGTTCCAATTTTCTGTACACTAAATATATTGAAACTGCATCACTCTCAATGTAATTTCATGCAAATACCTGTCCATCCACAGAGATGGTGCTTTAACACATCTTTATTGTGTAATTCTGATTGTTTCTCTAAAGTAGCAGCTCAGCTGGAAGAGCTATAGATATATACAGATTGCACTAATGATCACTCAGCTTATGTCTTTAGAGAACACACGTCCTCAGATGATTGATACCAAATATGAACAACTGAAAAACATCAACATGCTGGCAGCTTGAGTCATTCTGCATCAGAAACAGAATTGGTTTATCTACATTTCTATATTCTGAGATTGACAGACCACGACAACCATATTTTGACTGAAGAAGATATGAGAAAGGTGCCGACACCATCATATTTCCTAATTGTATTCCAAATTACAACTAGCCCTCTGTTTGCCCATCCACTCTTTCATATTTATTTTTTGCCAATATATTTGCCAATGTAACATTTTCTGGTTTCACCCAGGTTGTCTGATCGCTTCCCCACATTTTGAGGGTATTTCTGCAGAAGTGTTTACAGTCTAATACTCATCCTGAATCAATATACTTCTGGTCACAAGGTGACCTTATTCTAACCCCAAGTCACAGGGGTCATCCATCTTTTATTTATCCTACTTATTCAAGACACCACGTGTTACATTTAATTCTAACATTGCCCATCGCCATAACTGTGCAACATTAAAAAGTATCTAAAGGTTTCAGTGAAGCTACCAAATCTGAAAATGTTGTCAAAACAGCAATCTTCAGACAATTGTAATTCTATATCTATGTAGAAATAACAAAATCACAGACTTGATAAAGCTAAAGTACCTTTGTGAATCAAGAAAAGCTAAAGAATAAAGAGAAGCACAGACGGTGAAAGATGCGACATGGCCTGGCTCATTATACAGTAAACCCTTGTTTATCGCGGTTATTCCGTTCCAGACTCTACCGCGATAAATGAATTTCCGCAAAGTAGGATTCTTTATTCATAAATCAAATATTTTCGCAGTTAGAGCACAGAAAACCTGTTTACGACCTTCTAAATATGTTTTTTAACATTATTAGAGCCCTCTAGACATGAAATAACACCCTTTAGTCAAAAGTTTAAACTGTGCTCCATGACAAGACAGAGATGACAGTTCTTTCTCACAATTAAAAGAATGCAAACATATCTTCTCTTCAAAGGAGTGTGCATCAGGAGCAGAGAATGTCAGAGAGAGAGAGCCAGAGAGAGAGAAAAGCAAACAATCAAAAATCAATAGGGCTGTTCGGGCTTTTAAGTATGCGAAGCGCCGCCGGACAAAGCAGCTGCAAGGAAGAGAGCAATGTGAAGGTAGTCTTTCAGCTTTTTTTATAGGAGCGTCCATATCCTCTAGACCAGTGTGTGAACACCCCCTCTGCTCACACCGCCTCCGTCAGGAGCAGAGAATGTCAGAGAGAGTGAGAAAGACAGAGAAAAGCAAACAATCAAAAATCAATACGTGCTGTTCGGGCTTTCAAGTATGCGAAGCACCGCGTGGGAAGCATATCCAATATCATTGAGGAGTTTTATTTCATACATAATACGTGCTCTGATTGGGTAGCTTCTCAGCCATTTGCCAATAGTGTCCCTTGTAGGAAATCAACTGGGCAAACCAACTGAAGAAGCATGTACCATAAATTAAAAGACCCATTGTCCGCAGAAATCCGCGAACCACCCAAAAATCCGTTATATATATTTAGATATGCTTACATTTAAAATCCGCAATGGAGTGAAGCCGCGAAAGTCTAAGCGCGATATAGCGAGGGATCACTGTATTATGTAAGAAAAAGCCAGACAAATGTCTACAAATGTCACAAAGCTACTGTCCATGTCATTATGTCTTCCTTCTAGACTGTGATGAAAGATGGTGAAGTGAAGCTTCATTTAGGGACCAACAAATAAAATGGCATGACATTCTTCTTTTTTATAATTTGTGAATCGTTTTCTAAAAAAAACATACACTTAAAATAGTTTATTTCATCAACCAATCCATGGAATTGACCTTGATGTTATAACAGATGTTTTCATATTTGGGCAGAGACAATGAACACTTACTAAAAGTATTAAGTTCAGTAAAGGATTATATAGAATAAATATAATACACAGGATACAAAGTCTACCTAGACATAACAAAAGATGACTGCGGTAGTGAAGATGTTCTTGGTAACAAAGTCAATTCTCCAGTCAGTACTTTTTGAACTGAGGGTTTGGATTTAGTTAAATAATCAGGATCCATTCTCTGGAAAAATATGCCCCTGACACCACAATGAAATCATACATTTCATTTTTTATGCATTATTTGTTCATTTGTATTGGTTGAAGAGATCAGCAGTATTTTTAAGAATTTATATTCCTAAACCTCTTTCACCACAATAAGTAGTACAAGATAGGCAACTCAAATTGAACCCTAGACAAAAAGAAGATCTGACGATGCAGCAACAGCAATTAAAATGTTCACTAACATCCAGACATTTTACCTTGGAGCAATAGTCTGATGTTTCATATAATAATCAAGTGACCTAGTTTTAATTAACCATGTATGCTGAAAACTGTGTGGCAGGGTGACACAGTGGATGGTGCTGTTGCCTAGCAGGCTGGTTTCAAATTCAGTCACTGTTTGAGAATGGAGGATTTATGTTACTCCAGCTGTTTACCACACTACTTGGTAACTTATTCCAAGTGTCTCTGGTTCTCTGTATAAAAAAAAAAAAAACTTGTTTGTGAGAAATTTACTCTTAATAAGTTTCCAACTGTGTCCACGTGTTCTTGCTGAACTCATTTTAAAATAACAGTCTTGAACAATTGTACTAATTCCCTTTATAATTTTGAACACTTTATCATGTCTCTTTTTAATCCTACTTTTGCTTAAACTGAAAAGGCTCAGTTCTTTCAATCTTGAAAAATAATAATAATACATTTTATTTATATAGCACCTTTCCCATGCTCAAGGCACTTCACAGAGTCTCAGAAAAAACAGCAGGTATATGTAACACTGGATACAAATGCTTCCTGAATAGAACACTAAAAAAGATTGATACAGTATACACAAAGTATTACATAGAATAAAAGACAATAAACCAGAGTAAAATACTAAATGCAATACTAAAAGAGTAAGTCTAGTAAATAACATCATATGTGATATAACATCCACACAAATTATATTGAGCGTCTGGATAGAGAGGGAGACTGAAAGAGGGGGCAGAATGTCAATTTAAGTTAAAAGCCATCCTGAATAGATGAGTTTGAAGTTGTTTTTTAATGGAGTCAACTGATCTAATTA
Organism: Polypterus senegalus; assembly: GCF_016835505.1. Lineage (NCBI taxonomy): Eukaryota > Metazoa > Chordata > Cladistia > Polypteriformes > Polypteridae > Polypterus > Polypterus senegalus. Next base: position 53,718,744 of record NC_053155.1, read on the forward strand.
ATTTCGGGAGGTCATTCCAAAGCCTGGCTGCTTTACAGCTGAAGGCTCTTCACCCACAGAGTGACGGTTAGTGTGGGGCATAACAAGATTGCCAGAATCAGAGGACCTTAGTGGGTAAACAGGAGCATAGTGATGGAGAAGGTCATTGATGTTGCCCAATGCAAGGCCATTTAAAGCTTTGTATATTAATAACAGAATTTTATATTCAATCCTGTAAGACACAGGGAGCCAGTGGAGGTGAAGCAGGGTGGGTATGATGTGCTCGCTGTTGCTGGTTTGTGTTAAGGATTCTAGCACCAGAGTTTTGAATCAAATCTAGATGTGATATAAGATTAGAGCAGAACCTGCCAGTAGAGAATTACGAAAATCAATGTTGGACATGATAAAATCATGGACATGTTTCTCAGCGTTAGAAAAGGAGAGGAATGAGCAAACATGGGATATGTTACAGAGGTGAAAGTAAGAAAGTTTCATAATGTAGTTTATGACACCAAGCATCCTTGATGAGATCACCATCAAGAGTGACTGAGAAGTAGCTAATTTTCTTAAGTTCTGCTTTAGTGCCAATTTGCAGGAGTTCAGTTTTGTTGCAATTTAATTTTAAAGAGTGCTGACTCATCCAGGTTCCAATTTCACGGAGCAAGTTGTGAGTTGAGAAATCCCTGATAAAGTTAATTAGCAGCAAAAACAGGACACTAATTAAGAAAAGGGTTAAAATGAAAACCTGCAGCCACTGCGGCCCACCAGGACTGGAGTTTGAGATCCCTGCTGTACGCAGTACTCCAAATGAGGTCTCATCAGGACATTATACAACAAGCATAACCATCTTAGACTTGTACTCTACACATCAGGATGCTACAGTATATAACCTGACATTCTGTTAGCCTTCTTAATGGCTTCTGAACATCGTCTGCCAGTTGATAGCGTTGAGTCCACTGTGACTCCTAAATACTTCTGATAAGGTGTAATTTCAATTTTCAGACCACCCATTGTGTATTCAAACCTAACATGTTTACTTCCTAAGTGCAATACTTACGTTTCCTTGCATTAAATTTCATCTCCCACAAATCTGCTGAAGCCTGTATGCTGTTCATGTCCCTCGATAATGATTCAGCAGATTCTCGATTATCTGCCAATCCACCTATCTTGGCATCATCTGCAAACTTAACCAGCTTGTTACTTATATTCCTATCCACATCATTTATATAAATTAAAAATAGCAGTGGCCCCAGCGGTGACCTTTGTGGAACACCACTCTTAACATCAGTCAATTCTGATAAAGTTCCTGGCCCCATAACCGTCAGTTTCCCATGTCTGAGCCATTTTTGCATCCTTCTACAAACAACATCCTGAACTCCCACTTCTTTTGGTGTGATCCTCAATCTCTCATGTGGCACCTTATTAAATGATTTCTCAAAGTCCAGATAAATCCCCGTGAGGTAGACACCTGACGAGTCCCAATAAGGGCAAAACACGTATCGTGTACTCTTTGGATTGTTTGGTATATATATATATATATATATATATTGTCACAGACGGCTGGGGTTCTTACCCGGCCGGGACGCCAAGAAGGTCCGGAAAGTGGCAGTAAAAGCTTCCAGGTCAGGAGGACACAACCGCCCTGAAGCAAGAGAGGACCACGGGAGAGGAGGAGAGACTTTCCAACTCGCTGGGACCCGTGGCCACCGCCAGGGGGCACCTTAAGCCTCCTAGAACCCAGGAGAACATTACTTTCGCCACACTTGGCAAGATGGCGGAGGAACCTGTCAGGGACGCCCGGAGTGCTTCCTGGGGCAAAGGGCAGCACTTCCGCCACACCAGGAAGTGCTTCCAGAAGATTGTCACCAGCCACCTGGAGCACATCCGGGCGGGAATAAAAGGCGCTGCCTCCCAGCAATCTGGGAGCTAGAGTCGGGAGAGGGAGCAGGACGAAGCTCCCAGGAGGAGATTGGCAGCCAAGGACTGAGAGAAAGAAGGATTATTGGGTGATTATTGCTGTATGCATTGTGTGGTGTTTCGGGACTGTATTTATTTATGTTAAATAAACGTGTGAACTTTATAAAGATGTGGTCTCCAACTGGTGGTGTCCGGGCAAGTCTCACAATATATAAACATAGTTATTTTTTTTCTTACTTGTTCAACAGCGACTCCTGATGGCTATAATATAAAAACCCTGCAGCCCTGCATGGTGAAGCAAGTGTACCTCTCTGCAGGATACAGGATGGGTTGGGTTTGGATGATTGAGTGTTACCATATAAGAATAGTACAATGTTAGATATGCATTTATTTATTCAATTTTCTAATAATGATATTCTTTATTCATTCAATATAGCAGTAATGGTATTGTTTATCTATTCATCACTGCAGATCACAAACCCTGCCCTTTACTGTATCAGAATGTGGAGGTACAGTAGATCTCGTTATATGCTAACAGTTTGCCTTCTGCCTCTGAACCATCCCGCATTTGTGTTTGTGGTTCTGTGACATCTTGCGCAAACCTCCACTACAGTAACTCACTTCTTCTGTTTCTTAAGCAGGTAAGTGACATGAAAGTAAAAGATAAAAGCAACCTAATGTAAATAGAAATGTATTAAAGACAGCTCATGACACTTTATGCTACAGTAACTAAATGTGTGCTCAGTCTTTCTGCTACACTAAAAACAACCTCATCTAAAGATTATAGTGACTCAGTTTTTCACTGATGCTATAAATTATCGGCAAAGCGAAGCAGTGATCCACTATCTATCATGTTCGGATGCATCCAGCAATTTTAGCTTGGGACTTTAACAGATATTCTAAAGTTCCATTTGGTATTTCCTTGAAAAATGTTGTGTTTATGAAATTTAAAATCCAACTAGCCCCAGTCTCTCCACATCCAACAACTAACAATAGCACAAGGATCTTCCATCGCTTGAGTTAGAATCTGCTGTCTATGAAAGCAATTTTAGCCATGATATTGTAAAATAGAATTTTAAATGATATTTTATGTATAGTACTAGTACATTTAATTACATTCTGCTAGCAACGTAATTTTGAAAGTGACTCACTATTGCAAAAATAAGCAATAAACCCAACTGTGATAACAAACCCTTTGAAGAAATAACAACTTTCAAACAAGCCGACCAAGTCTACTAATGCACATGAATGCTGCGCCATGCATACATTTTCTTACTTGTTAAAACTGTCAAGATTTCTACCTTCACAACATGACTTGCTAGTTTATTTGAGAGTACTCCCTGAATTCCATCTTAAATGTAATTCTCCTGAATTTACTTTAATATCCTTAAGGATGTGATTCAATATTTATCTGAAAGAATTTTGCTGAATCATTTTTAATGATGCCTAAAATCTGGATGAGGTCTCTGTTATAGTCACAGTTTGGGAAGTACTTTTTGGACTTTGATTATATAATTTGTAATTATTTCCATTTATTTTATCATTCTTTTGAGAATGCTACTTTCTATTCTGTTTTTTTATAATGGATGCCACCATTTTGTGGCTATTTCTGCATGGCTGTTGCCATATTATTTAATATTGTCATGCCATCCTGATTCAGTGGTGGCTCTGAGAGTAGGGATCTGAACTGCCAATTGGAAGGTTGCTGGTTTATGTCTTGAAAAACATCAGAAGTGGCATTACTCCATTAGGCACTTGAGCAAGGCCCTTAAACTGCAATGGCATCGTCCTGGGTATGACGTTAATCTGCATCCAGCTCTGCAAGCAGGTCCTCCAATTTACAAGGAAAACTTGGGGGTTGGTGGCAGGATTGGCACTCCAGCCAAGATAAAAAAATCCTCCAACTGTTTCAGTGTGGTGCTTTGGTGGTTTTTTGTGTGGTGAGTGTGGCAATGCAGCTCATGCTTCCAATCTCTCTCTTCCTGAGTCATACTTTCAGAGGTTATTGAATTCAAAGCATCTTTTAGTTACTTAATGTTACTGAAGATGTCAGGTGAATGCAAAGGACAATACACCAATAGGGGAATACCCCAGATGTCAGGAAATTATGCAAGGTTGTTATGGCATCAGAACAAAGAAGTTTAATGTGCAGTGATGGGGACACTGAACTAAAAAAAATGCTGCCGTCCTTCAGATGAGACATAAAACCAAGGTGCTGACTCTCGGTGGTGATGAAATGGACACCCTGGACATCTTGAAAAGAGTAGGGTATTCCCCAATGTGCTGGCTAAATTTCCCATCATGATCTCATTTCCATTCTGGTCCTATAATTATCCCCTGTGTTTAATTGGATAATTGTCTATCTCACACATTCACCAATTACTAGCTAATGTGTGAAGAGCATACTGGTACAAAAATGTCTTCATCACATCAAACAGGTGGATGCTGTACATTGGTGGTGGTGGTTAAAGTAGTTCCCTACTGACTATGTAAAGCACTTTGAGTAACTAGGAAAGAATTTATAAATTTAATAAATTATTAATTATTTGCCATTATATATATTTACATGCCCAACTCTTGCTTCACAAATATTATGAGGATTTTTTGGTACAATGTCTCTATATACAAGTCTTTCCACCAAGCAATGCATTATTGTCCCAGACAAAGGGCACAAATGGCTTACAGAGCAATATTCTTAAGAAAGATTTTTTGTTTTCAATATAAATATTTTAAATTAATAGGCAAGCATTGACTGTTAAGGAAAGGAAAAGTAAGGAATTTTATTGTACTGTACTAGATCGTACTCAATGAATAACAGAAGAATTCATAATGGATTCCATGATGGTGAGTTGCCTCAAACAGCAGCACAGCCCCAAACCATAACATCTCCACCACCAGGCTTTACAGATGGTATCGTTATTGTGGTCAAATGCTGTCTTTGGTTTTCGCTAGACATGATTTCATCCATCCATCCATCCATCCTCTTCCGCTTATCCGAGGTCGGGTCAGGCCCAGACTTCCCTCTCCCCGGCCACTTCTTCCAGCTCTTCCGGGAGAATCCCAAGGCGTTCCCAGGCCAGCCAGGAGACATAGTCCCTCCAGCGTGTCCTGGGTCTTCCCCGGGGCCTCCTCCCGGTTGGACGTGCCCGGAACACCTCACCAGGGAGGCGTCCAGGAGGCAACCTGATCAGATGCCCGAGCCACCTCATCTGACTCCTCTCGATGCGGAGGAGCAGCGGCTCTACTCTGAGCCCCTCCCGGATGACTGAGCTTCTCACCCTATCTTTAAGGGACTGGCTCTTGGGACGTGGACATGATTTCTAATACTGTAACTTTGCCTTCCCTGTCTCTAGTCATTGCCTAGTGTCATGCTTCAACCAGCATGTCCCCCCTAACTGGGGTTCAAAGTATCATTTCTTGTGGGTTTTTCATAATTTTATGCAATTTATCTGTATTAATGATTATTTCTTTTATTATTACATTTTTTAATTGTCCGTTGGAAAAGGGGAAGGGCTTTAGTTATATCCCTTGTGCTTTATGGGTGGTCTCAAAAGGGGCAGGGCACCTGCTCATCACTGCCAGGAACTGCCCACCACCCTATAATTCCTAGTGGTTCACTGAATGCTCCAGGAGTGCAAAGTTATTGCGATATGTGCTTGTTATTGCTTTTCAATTTCCTGGTATTTTGAACCCCTTGTTTTTGACTTTGTTTTTTGGATTTCGAATTGTGTTGATTGATATATTTTGAACCTCTGCTCTTCTTTCAACCTAGATTTCTGGATTTTGTATTGGGACTTTGTTTACTGTGTTATGTCTTTCCTTTTCAGGCGTCTCAATGTCCTCTTCAGAGGTTTGGGGCTTGCGTAGCTTTTCTGAAAATAAACCTTTTATTTTATCAAGATTCATCACAGACCTTTTTGGTTCTAGTTGGGGTATTCTGACGGTGTTTCCCTCATCTGGGGGGTAACCTTGGAAGTGTTTTTGGTACCTGTGCTTTTGGGACTCCCAGATAATGACACCTAGGTGTTCATTGGCAAACTTAAGTCTTACCCTGATGTTTATTTCTAGACAGCAAAAGTTTCTTAGTGCACCTCGAATGTAGATCTAATTTGAGCAGCCTTTGTCTAATGGTAGATATCAAAAGTGGCAAGAGCTACCTGTACGTCCTGTGATTATATTCTGGGGTTTTTAGTGACTTCTTTCAGCATCTAATGTTTACTTCCAGCACCAAAAATCCTGAAATGCATGCACCATACTGATTTAAAATTTGGGCTTTTCAGTACTTTTCCAGTACCAGTATACTGCAGAACCCTATCCTAATAGAATGGCAGGTCACTAGTTTACCACAGTTTGCGCAAGCACACTCACTGAAATTGGACCATTTTAGAGATGCCAGTTAACCTAAAACCCAGGTCTTTCAAAAGTGGGATGTGGGATGAAAGATTACATACATAGAGAAATTATCTCATGTGCCCAGGGAGATTGTATAAACTTCACATAGGTAGCAAACAGAGTCTGAACTGAACCCAGCTTTCTGAGAGCTGTGAGGCATCAGCACATACCAGTCCACCATGCTGTCCAACCTTCCAGTTTTCTAGTATGAAATGAAAATGAGCCAAAACATAATTTAGGATAACAGACTTCAAAACAAGGGATGCTACGATCCAATCAACATCAGCTGATTTTAACTACAAAAGGCTCAATCAGCGACAAAATGCGATCTTTTCAGCCATTGCTTATCTAAGCTTTACAGTAAATGAATTGTCGTACTCCTTAACGCAAGGTAATATGGTAGTTAAGGCAGCTTGCATCTTAATAATTTTTTGCAGCAAACTTTCTGTAGTGTAAACAAAGAGCAGCAAGTTAAGGCTTGAGAGAGAGCGATGATTGGAATATTAGCTTTTACATTAAAGAAATTGGAGTGAAAAAAATGAAGAAAAGGAATTGGAGAAGTTGTCATTTGCATTTAGACAAATCACAAGAAAAGCTACTTTAATGGCTACTTTACATAGCTACTTTTACATAGTCATGGGGGACTTTAATTATCCAAATATTAACTGGGATAACCTTACAGATGGAGGAGCACAAGAGCAGGAGTTTTTAGAAGTAATCGGCGACTGTTTTTTAACACAGCATGTTAAAGCACCAACAAGGGGTGAAGCCTATCTGGATTTAGTATTCTGTAATAATCAGGATAGAATTGAGGGTGTAGAGGTGATTGAACCACTAGGGTCAAGTGACCATAATGTAATACAATTCTCAGTATTTTGTAAGAGTACAGATGCAAAGACTAAAATTGTTAAGTTGAACTTTAGTAGGGCTAATTTTGAGCAGATGCGACAAAGTCTAAGTAGGATAGACTGGGATAAGCTTTTAAATGTGGAGACAGTCGAGGAGCAGTGGAACAGGTTTAAAAATGTTTTACATGTAATGCAGGACAGATACATACCTAAATTTGGAAGTAATAGGAAACTAAAAAAATCTCCACGATGGATTAATAAAGATTTAAAAAAGAAGTTGCAAAGGAAAAAACTGCTGTATAAGGCATATAAGACTAATGACTGCAAAGAGAACCGTAGTGCGTATGAGAAAATGAGGGCAACCATTAAGAAGGATATCAGAGAGGCTAAAAGACAGTTGGAGAGGAATATAGCAGATAAGGCGAAAGAAGACCCCAAGAGATTCTTTCAGTATTTTAGTAGTAAAAGAACAGTTAAGGAGGAGGTCAAGTTCATCAGGAATAGTAAAGGGAATTAAAAGATACAGACAATGAAATAGCAGATGCCCTAAACTTACATTTTTCTGAGGTGTTTACAAGTGAGCAAGTGGATAACCTGCCAGAGGTAAACGCAACTACTAAGGAGGTACTGAGGGATTTGGAAATTGTAGAGGGGAAGTGCTGCTCAGATTAAATAAGATGAAATCAAACAAATCACCAGGCCCAGATAATATTTATCCTCGTGTTCTTAAGGAGGCTAGTGAGTACATATATAAACCCTTGACACATATTTTTAGGAAGTCACTGTGCACTGGAGAGATTCCAAAGGACTGGAAAATGGCAAATATCATCCCATTATATAAAAAGGGTGACAGGGCAGATCCAAGCAACTATAGGCCAGTAAGCTTAACAAGCATCACAGGAAAATTAATGGAAGGAATTATTAAGGATAAGATTGAGCAACACATGACAAGGACAGGAGTTATTCTGAACAGTCAGCATGGGTTCAGAAGGGGAGGTCGTGTTTTACTAACATGTTGGAATTCTATGAGGAGGCAACAAAAGGATACGATCAAAGTGGAGCTTATGATATTATTTATCTGGACTTTCAGAAAGCATTTGATAAGGTGCCACATGAGAGGTTGGGCATCAAGTTAAAAGAAGTGGGAATTCAGGGTGATGTTTTTAGATGGGTGCAGAATTGGCTCAGACACAGGAAGCAGAGGGTGATGGTGCGAGGAACCTCATCAGAACTGGCCGATGTTAAGAGTGGTGTTCCACAGGGGTCAGTGCTAGGGCGCTGCTATTTTTAATATATATAAATGATTTAGATAGGAATATAAGTAACAAGCTGGTTAAGTTTGCAGATGATACCAAGATAGGTGGATTAGCAGATAATTTGGAATCCGTTATATCATTACAGAAGGACTTGGATAGCATACAGGCTTGGGCAGATTTGTGGCAGATGAAATTTAATGTCAGTAAATGTAAAGTATTACACATAGGAAGTAAAAATATTAGGTTTGAATACACAATGGGCGGTCGAAAAATCGAGAGTACACCTTATGAGAAGGATTTAGGAGTCATAGTGGACTCCAAGCTATCAACTTCCAAACAGTGTTCAGAAGCCATTAAGAAGGCTAACAGAATGTTAGGTTATATAGCACGATCTGTGGAGTACAAGTCCAAGGAGGTTATGCTCAACCTTTATAATGCACTGGTGAGGCCTCATCTTGAGTACTGTGTGCAGTTTTGGTCTCCAGGCTACAAAAAGGACATAGCAGCACTAGAAAAGGTCCAGAGAAGAGCGACTAGGCTGATTCCAGGTCTACAGGGGTTGAATTATGAGGAAAGATTAAAAGAGCTGAGCCTTTACAGTTTAAGCAAAAGAAGATTAAGAGGTGACATGATTGAAGTGTTTAAAATTATGAAGGGAATTAGTACAGTGGATTGAGACTTGTATTTTAAAATGAGCTCATCAAGAACACGGGGACACAGTTGGAAACTTGTTAAGGGTAAATTTCGCACAAACATTAGGAAGTTTTTCTTTACACAAAGAACGATAGACACTTGGAATAAGTTACCAAGTAGTGTGGTAGACAGTAAGACGTTAGGGACTTTCAAAACTCGACTTGATGTTTTCTTGGAGGAAGCAAGTGGATAGGACTGGCGAGCTTTGTTGGGCTGAATGGCCTGTTCTCGTCTAGATTGTTCTAATTCTAATTAATTCTAATGAATTCAGACCTTTCAATTTTGTCCATTAATTAAAACGGGACATTGTTTATCTTAATTTGGACCGGAAACTTGTGTTAAGTACAGCAGTTTACATTTTTTATTGGAAAAAGAAAAGATAAAAAGGAAATTGCTACTTAGTAAACAAAAGGCTTCTAAGATAATTTGGCTTATTTTAGGAAGTCTTAACAATTAAAGTTAGTCTGCTTAACCGCAAAAGGTGACTTTTACTTTTAAACTTGATAAGCTTGTTAGCCTTGTGTTGTTTTGATAAACATCTTAAGAACACTTGATAACTTTACAGCTCTTTTTATTAAAGAGTTGTACTGTGTTTATTATTTGTGCATTCCATACAGTTTAAGTTTGGTAAGAAACAAGTACCGCATTTTTAAAACAGTAGTCTATATTTATAATTACACCCCAAGTGTATTATGATATTCTGAAGGTAAAAAAACATCTGCATAAATATATTAAATGTATATTTTAACAGCAAAAAAGCTGTGTTGCAATTAATGATGTGATGGATATCCGGCGAGAGTTCCCGGCCCTCATCCCCAGGCCACCAGGAGGAGCTCTCCCGACAGCATGGACGTGCCCCGAATTCCAGCTGGGCCTCGTGGACTTTGTAGTTTTTTTACACAGCCCTGTTGGATACCTTGGGGACCACAGGGAGTCGCTGTAGGGAGGCTCGTGGACTCTTATGTGCCTTATAACCTGGAAGTACGTCCTGGTCACGTGAGCAGGAGAAATGACGTACTTCCAGGTTGAAGAGAATGACTTTTTACCCTGACCCGGAAGTGATAAGGACTTGTAGACTGTGGGGCAGGAACACCTCCGGGTCAGGGGGTATAAAAGGACTTTGGGAACTCCCAGACGATGAGCTGAGCTGGGTGGTAGGAGGGCAACACGTCTGGGAGTGGAGGATTAGTTACTGTTATTATTATAGGATTGTGTTTGTTTAATGAATAGTGTAGAGTGGAGGGTGCTTGGTGCACATAATTATTATAATAAAACAAAGGATTATTGCACTTTTACTTGGTGTATGGCATGGTACCTGAGGGTTCAAGGAAGCGATAGTGCCCCCTACTGCTACAATGATTAAAAAATTATTTAAAACCTGTAAGTGCACATATATTTATATTTAAGCTCTATTTAACTGCCGATATGAATCTTTTGTTATGTATGTGTGTGTATGTATGTATGTTTATGTACATGTTTTAATTGAAAAAGGTTTATTTCAGAAAATTACATTACAGAAAAAAAATTACACAATATGACAGCTTATAATTATGAATTGCATTTAATTTTCTTTTATGCCACATGCATTATGGATAAATATTTTCATACATATTTTTAGTTAAAGCATGTATTTTAAAAATTATTTATGTTAGTATTTTTATGGTCACTGAACAAATAAACCTACAGAATTTAATTTTGTTAATAAAAAATGAACAGATTTTACACATGCGTTCTACAGTTTAATTATAAAAACACTAAAATTAACACATTAATATAGGACATAAGGCTTCTATGTGTCTGGTTATGCAGGAGCTTAGTGTAAAAAGATTTTAAAGGGTTAAAGAAAGAAAAATTGGCATCAGAATCAGCTGATCCAGTAACATCAAACTGATGATCGGTATCGACCTTAAAAAAAATTACCCTGTCATTTTAATTTAGGGTTACTGGGCCAATTTATAATCACTAGTTAACACAGCATACACGTCAGTGGTATGTGGCAGGGAACCAATTGGTGTACTAGAGGGAAAAAAAAACCAAAAAGACACAGAAAGTGTGAGGAAACTCAGTAATCAAGACAAGAGAAGTGAACCCAAGAAGCTAAATTCATGAAGCAGGAGAGATAACCATTGTACCACTGCGCTGCACAGGTCCCAAACTAATTATGGAAAGGTATAAGCATGAAGATATTTTTGAAATACAATGGAAAACGTTACATTTGGTAATTTAGAAAAACTACATAACTCACTTTACATTAAATTTAATATAGGTCAATGATCAACACTTGATTGTTGCTGCCAGTTACTACCATAATAGGCTCTATGAAAGAAAAATTAACTGCTTGCAACCTACTTAGGGTTAATAGCTGACAAAGCCGTTTTGTTGTAATTCAGGTTATTCATACGGGCATCTGTCATAAGGCGGTGCAGTATGCTGACCCAAGAAAATTTCCAGTTTCGTTAGAAACGCGTCTATTTGACACAGGAAAGATGACCTTTCCTTCTTTAGGGTCTATCTGACAAGTAAAAATAATTATGAACAGATGGCCCATTAGCGTAATAAAATAAAATGCTTAAGTAAATGATATTATGTTGTTATAAATAAGGGGAAGGGGGAGGAAGAAGAAATTATAAAAAGCCAATAGAAAAAAATGTAACTTTGCTCTTCTGCCTTGCAACATAGAATCCATGTACTCATCTGTGACTGAATAAAAATCTAATTGATTGAACCTGTCCTGTCTTCCTCGAGGGTTTTCTTCCACAGCTCCGGTTTCATCCAGTCCTGTGGCAGATAAGCCAATATACACCTTCAATGTGGGGATACAGCTATACAGACTTGAAGCTCTCAAATACTTATAAATTACTACACATGGACGATAGTCTTATATAAGAGCCCTTGACCCAATGCAAGTCAACTGATAAAAAATGATTTTGGTAATGCCATGTATAAGTTACAAGTGTATGCTAAGGAGGCTGTTCTCAGTCTGAGCTGAGGAGGAGATTGTTTTGTGTCTTTCATGAATTCTGACAGATGCTGCGACATACTGTACAATTGGAATTACACATGGCCTTGTGAGCAAAGAAATCAGGCTATAAACACAAAACTCTTTAGACATTCATAGTAACATAATTTATATACAACTTCTAAGATACCTCACAGGCAGGAGGCTGTTGCTCTGTCATGTCTGAAAGCCACCAAAAGTAATACTGATATATTATTAAAAAGTACAGTACATTTCAAAAGGAGTTACCGGTATAAATAAAAAGATGCCAAAGGTCAACCACAGTGCAGGTGACATGAACAGGTATAGGAATCCAAACTGAAGACAAAAGCAGAATACAAAAAGGCTGAAAATCATAAAAACACAAAGTCACTAGGTAATAATACTAAAGCCTTTCACAAAGGAAATGAGTGCATGCTTTCTCTTCATCCCCTCTATTATATGACTTCAATGAAATTAGCAGGGGAAACCTGCTCATGGACAGAGGGCTTGTGTGACGCCCAAGCCAACACCAAACAACTGAGATGTGAATACATTCTTTTGCTTTTAGCTAATGCTCTTTTAGCAGGGTATTATGCTATGGCTTTATCCATGGCTCATGTTTCTTTTCCTTTTAATTTATGTTTTTGGTATCCTTGAAATATCATGTACATTCAATTATTGAATATGGTTTGCTTTTTTATTTTGTATATTATTTTGTTTACTAATTATTTAATTACTGCGGTGGGTTGGCACCCTGCCCAGGATTGGTTCCTGCCTTGTGCTCTGTGTTGGCTGGGATTGGCTCCAGCATACCCCCGTGACCCTGTATTCGGATTCAGCGGGTTAGAAAATGGATGGATGGATGGAATTATTTAAATATATTCGTATGTAAATCATATATCTTTATGTTATTTGCCTTGCACAATCCAAGTAGAAACTAAGAGGATGGGGCCTCCTACCGCTGCAAGCTCCAGTACCACCCATGGACTTCCAGTTTATAAACCTGCAAAAGTCTCAGTATTGAAACTGTGGCATTGGTGGATACTACTGGTAATCGACTCTCATGCTCAGATTCATTGATTTCATTTTGTAAATGATTTTTTTCTGATCATTTTTGATACACTGATCTTTGGCTTTATTTAAGAACTACAATTTTTGGATCACAGACTGTCTCTGCTCACGTTTATGTGTGACTTTGAGGCATTTCAGCTTATAAACTATTTTCTTTTGTGTTTGATTTTGCTCTTGAACCTTGCGTAAAATAAAATCTTTAAATGTAAAGGAACACTGTTTTGTTGTCTTTTGGGTCAGGGGTTTTTACATTTACCCTCTATAACACTGGTTTGCTTATTATTCCATTCTTTACCAACAAAAATATTCCATGCTAATACTGTGGAACATTAAAAAAAATCTTCTAAAAACCGAGACCTTTTATATAATCCCAATATTTCTAGTAGATTATTTTAGGATGCTCCCACTAATGATGATATTTGCTGCATCAAGTCTTCTAGGGTGGAACATTATAACAATAATGAAAAATGTGATCATATTTATGAATTCTATAATGCTAGGGGTTGAGGGTGTTTAGAGATTAGTTTCTTTGGCATCCTACAGACTGGAGTTTTTGTTTTCCTCTGACCACAGCATCGAAGTCTTTGACATTTGCCATTATAACTGTTAGGGATTGATAAACAGTGTACATTTAATATAATTTAAATTATGCTTAATTCTATTAGCTACACTACTGTTTTTGTCAATTTATTTGTTTGTTTGTATTGTCTATTTTTATTTAGCTATTTTAGTTGTATTTATTTCTTGTACTTCTTGTAAAGTGCTTTAAGCCACACTTGTATTCATATATGTTACATAAATCAAGACTGTTGTAGTGGTTATTATTTTCCTTCATTATCCTAACCTATAGGTGGATTGGCGATTCTAAATTGTCCCTAGTGTGTGGTTGGTGTGTTGGGTTGGTGCCCTGCCCGGGATTGGTTTCTGCCTTGTGCCCTGTGTTGGCTGGGATCGGCTCCAGCAGGCCCCCGTGACCCTGTGTTCGGAAAATGGATGGATGGATGGATATCCTAACCTATCCTATCCTATCCTTCCCTTTCCTTTCCTTTCCTTTCCTCTCCTTTCCTTTGCCTATTGCTGGTCTTCTTGTTTTTCAGCCGTTACTTACTGTATAAAAGGCAGCTTGGCCACCTGTCCACACTTTGATTCTAATTATCCTTAATTACCAGTAATTTGGCATCAATTAGGTCCCTTTCAAGTACTACCGAAGTCCCGCCAGGCACTTCCTCTAAGCAATATATAAAACACTGAACATTGATTTTCTGCATCAGTTATGCTTCTTGTACAATAAAATTAGTCTCTTTAGAAAATAGCCATCAACCTCTGCTCTAAAAAAAGTAAATGGGTTCTAAAGCAAAATTAGTCAACCTTCACAAGTCCATAAAAATGCACTGCTTCCCAACTGCTTACTGCAAGTATTTGTATGAACTTTGCCCATTCTTTTTGTGGCTGCTACCCCAAAGCTGAGCACATTAGGTTCATTGGTGACTGCTAACTGAACCTGAATGAGTAAATATTGGACTGTGAGTGAGTGTACCAAGATATGGACTGCAGCTGTATTTGGATTTGGTTCCTGCAAGTGACCAAGAAGTGAAAATGCAGGTCACAAAGTAAATGGATGGAATGCTAACCTTTTTTAAATTAAACTGTTTAACACATGTAACATTCATGAACCCTGTGATACTGGAATAAATATTAGCAAGTATGGAATATTTGGAGGACGGCACAGTGGCGCAGTGGGTAGCGCTGCTGCCTTGCAGTTTGGAGACCCGGGTTCGCTTCCGGGTTCCTCCCTGCATGGAGTTTGCATGTTCTCCCTGTGTCTGTGTGGGTTTCCTCTGGGTGCTCCAGTTTCTTCCTACAAGTTAAGTCCAAAGAAATGCAGGTTAGGTGCATTGGCGATCCTAAGTTGTCCCTAGTGTGTGTGTGTGCCCTGTGGTGGGCTGGCGCCCTGTCTGGGGTTTGTTTCCTGCCTTGTACCCTGTGATGGCTGGGATTGGCTCCCGTGACCCTGTAGTGAGGATATAGCCGGTTGGATAATGGATGGATGGAATATTCGGACCTGGACACAAACAGGCAGACACAGAATGTCCCAAAACCTATTTAGTTTTAGTTTAGTTACAGGCTAACACCACAGTGCACAAAATAGCAATAATAACGCTGTCTTTTTGCTCTCTCTTCTGCCACCTCCACTCCTCACTCACAAGCCCCATCCTCTTCTACCTGAGTCCGGCTTCCCTAGTGGAGTGAAGCGGCCTCTTTATAACAGCACCCGGAGGTGCTCCAGGTGCTTCCCAATTAACATTAGCAAGTTCAGCTCCTCCTCTCGCAGCACTTCCGGGTGTGGCAGAAGTGCCGCATACCCCAGTTCCAGAGCTGTCCAGGCATCCCCTGGCAGTGGTTGAGCTCCCCAGGTCCCCATACAATCCAGGGTGGCTGCCCTTTTACATTCCAGGAAAGATACTACCTTTCTCCCGGTTCTTCCCTTCTTGCAGCGATCCGGTGAGGCAAGGTCCTTAGACGTCTGTCACACAAGTTATTCCAAGAATTAAAATGCTCCCAGTGGAGCAAAACATATCTCTTCAAAAAAACTGTTCAAAGCTGCACACTCAAATACTGTAATATACAGAGCTGCTTCTACCATTTATGTGAATCAAGTGGTTGCCTCAGGCAGCAAAATTTTGGAAAGGGGTGGGGCACATTTTTTAAACAATGCTCTGATTTACAAACACTCTGACTCAATTCAATTGTCCATTTATATCGTTTTGTATTATTTTCCCGTACTTGTAATGTTTGTTCTTAACATCTGACAACCTACTGTACATGTGGTCTTCCAAATGCCACTATTTAAAACTGCTGTCCAGCGGCGCCATACCACCAACCCAGAGGACCTCTATAAATTCTTACAAAAAGAATGGTGGAGAATCACTCCTGAACAATGTGCAAAACTGGGAAATACTTACCCCCAAAAAATTAAGGCTACTATTGCAGCAAAACAGTTCTCAAAAAAAGTATTAATTTGAGTAAAATATCTATAAAAAGTGATTTATTTTGACTTTGGAAATATTTTGTGACAGCATAAGAGTTCACATTAAAAATACTAAATGGACAAATATGTGTACAAATCTTTTACATGCAGAAATTTATTATGAATTTCAAGGGGATTGAATACTTTTGCATGCCACTGTATATTAAAACATAAAGTCATAAGACATGACTGTCTCACATTTCCAAAGTTTATTTTCTGGCATTGTCATCATTTATGTGCAATATGTTCATGCAGACTTTCACCAGTCATAGACAGACAGATAGATAAAACATTACTTGTCCCTGGGGGAAATTTGTTTTTTCTTTACAGAAATCATGTAAATAAATAAATACTAGTGAATAAGTTCAGAAAAAAAAATAAAAACAGTAAGAAATATTGGACCTTCTGTAAATGTTCTGCTAGGTCAATTGCTGGCTTTCATCTTGCTGGAACATGGGTACATTTTCCTTGCAATAAATTAGTATCACAGGACTTGGTTCTATCATCCATATATCCATCCATCCTAAACCCGCTCATCCAGAGTAATCGGAGCTTATCCAAGCCGGCATCTGGTGCAAAGAAGGAACAATTCCTGGACAGGGCACTAGCCCACTGCTGTACAAACACACACATGCATATCTCAGGGGCCAATTTAGCATTACCTCTCTACCTTCCCTGCATGTGATTGGAATGTGGGAGAAAATTGAACATTTGCACAAAATATAAACAGGTAGCAGAGTTGGAGCAGCGCTACCATTTCATGGATCTAACATCATCTGTATAAATTACGCTGAATACTACAGTATAGGATTTAGACTAAAGCACTATTTTTGGACAGGGCGTATTACAAAGTGTCCTGACAGCAACAATTAATGTGACCATGCCAACATAAACTAGCAGTTGCTGGGCAACTGTACAATTCTTTAATTTGGAAGGAGTTCTAAGTACCAGTAGAGTGAATGTGGATGTGCACACTAGTGTGTCCTACAACAGTAATTGACAGCACAATGATAAAGTGACCCTGTGTTCGGATTCAGCGGGTTAGCAAATGGATGGATGGATAATATTTTCATTGAATTCTGTGAAAAGGACATGTAAGAGGATAAATCAAAAAGTAAAGGCAATTTGAAAATTACATGGTAACCATACAATTTGAAAATTACCTGGTAACTGTAAAGGATAGAACTGACTCAATACAATATGTTCACGATGGATTATGGGTAGTTTGAATATGCAATCCTGCACTGAAGCGTCCATGTTCATTTGACCTACGCTTCAATTAGACTGATGGCAGAGCACTGCGTTGTATGTGTTTGAACTACCCAAAAGCTATCATAAACATGTTGTGTTGCATCAGCTTCTATCCATTGCCTTTATTTTTTGATTTGCCCTAATATTTTCCAAAAATACTTCAACACAAGGATTTACAGGGTGGTACAGTAGTAATGCTGCTCCCTCATGGATCTAGCAACCTGAGATTAATAATAATAATAATACATTTTATTTATATAGCGCCTCTCCCATGCGCTTCACAGAATCTCATAAAGACACAGCAGGTATATGTAACATTAGAAACAGATGTTTCCTAAATAGAACATTAAAAAAGATAGATACAGGATATACAAAGGCATTAAATTGAATAAAAGACAGAAAACCAGAGTAAAATACTACATTCGATACTAAAAGAAAGCCTAGCAAATAACATAATTTATGATATAACACACACACACACAGATTAAACAGATTGAATCATGTGCCTGTTCATTTTCTATGTGAAGTTTGCATATTTTATTTATGTCTGCTTTGGCTTTATCGTAGGTAGTCCGGAGTTTCTTCCTGAACTACAAATGGCTGCAAGGCCAGGTTAGGCAGAATGGTGATTCCAAGCTGGCCAAGTGTAGCTATGTCTCTGAGTGGCGCTCTGCCCAGGGTGCCTTCCTGTCTTGTGTCCACTGTTGTCAGAAAGGGAAAGGGGCCTGAGAATGTTACATTAATCCTATTTTTGTTGCTTTACAGCAGCTGTGCGCAACCTGCGGCCGTACGGCCGCATGCGGCCGTGGGCAAGGACTTTGGCGGCCGTGGACGTGTATATAAAAGTGTACGTAATGGCGGCCGTGCAGGTGTAGGGTCTCTGGACTCCAGTGACGGCTCTGATTGACAGCAAAGAAGTAAAGCCTGACCAAATTCCTACCGTCCGTTTTTCGGGCACTTTAGACGGGCTGTTGCAGGAATTCGCTAACCGTTTTCAAGATTTCGAAAAGATTTCAGCAACAATAAGACTCGTTGCTTCTCCTCATCTGGTGGAGACAGAGAGTGCACCGTTACATCTACAAATGGAGCTAGTAGAGTTGAAGAACAATGAGCAGCTTGTGAAAAAGTTTACGGAAGAAAGCGACCTGCTGGATACGTGGAAATCAGCAGTAGAATACCCACAACTACGAGAACTGGCCAGGAACATTCTCGTTCTTTTCGGAAGCACTTATTTGTGCGAAGCAGCGTTTTCCAGAATGAAATATCTGAAAAACAGGTACCGGTTTTTGTCCTATATGACGTTTCGTAGACATTTTTTTACATATGTAGACCAGTAAATTGAATATTGTCAGATATATCATACTCTGTTTTAATGTGTAATCTGTAAATTTTTACATAAATCATAAAACATTATTAAGTTTACTTGGACTTACTGGCGGCCGTTATTAAAGTAAAAAGTCTGTAGTGCGGCCGTCAATAGCGGAAAGGTTGCGCATGCCTGACAGTGTTTAGCACTGCTGCCTCACAGTTCAAATATGTAATGTTAATTGATGACTGTAATTGGACAGGCTGGAATCTGGGTGACTGTTTCTAGCAATGGATTAGCAAGGAATAATTTGCTTATATTTTATATAATACATAAAAGCACATCATCGCCTGATCACTGTGTGTGCTGAGTGTAAACATTCTCCCGGTGTCATCATTGCTTTCTGTATAACCTCTGTTGTTTCCTTCCACATTGCAAGACTGTAAGACTCTAAACCTAAACAGACTAAGGCTCTGCAATGGACTGTTTTTCCCCAAGGACGGTTCATGCCTTACACCCTGCACTACTGAGTTAAGATTAATTAACAGGTATTTTCCATTTTAAATACTTTTCATAAAACATATACATATTACATTCTCAAACCCAATTAACAAGGGTCATTGGAGCAGAAGCTTTCCATGGGCACAAGGCAGTAACCAGCCCTGAGTAACCAGTCTATCGCAGGGCCCACTCACATAGGCCAATCCTCCTAACCCACATATTTTTTGGATGCAAGGAAAAGGCCCAAATGGATATTGGGAGAAGATACAAACTTCACACGTATAGAAATCTGGTGTAGGTTTAGAATCCACTGAACCCCAACCTTTGCACTACAAGCATGACTTTTATTAACTATTTTTTTTTATTTAACTTTAACATTTGTCTGTGTTGATAATCCCTTAAATAAAGAGAAATGTCTGGAGACTACAGGCTTCTTAACTCTGGAGCAGCCAGAGACCACTCAACTCTGTGGCAGTCACTTCTACAATACTATGTGTACAGTGTATATAAAAAGTCCACAAACCTACTGCATCACAGATTTTGTTTAAAAAAAAAATTAAACCAAGATAAATCCTGTCAGAACTTATTCCATTTTAATCGCAAAACTGCAATCTATACAAAGAAGATGAAAACAAATCAGAAACTTTTGTGAAAACTGGAAAAACAACATACAAAAACCTGGTTGCCATTTTGGAAAGGGGTGTATAGACTTTTAATATCCTCTGTATACCCTTACAAATTTAAAACTCATGCCTTCCAAAGAGCATCTCCCTTAAGCCTCAACTGTGTTCATCATTACTTCATAATCATTTTGTGGTGATCTCTGATTAGTAAGCAAACAACCTATTATATACTATATAGTACTACCTGGACGCTAATTACTCCATTATGAGATTGTGTGCTGTCGGGGTATATTTCAGCCGCACTAAGTACAGGAAAGGATTAGACCCTGGCTAGAATCCCAGTCAATCACCCTACACTATACAAATTGTAATATACTTTAGCAAGTACAGTACTAGACAGCCTCAGTAAACCAGGATGTGGTTTGCAAGGTGACTGAAAATAATGATAAAATAGCAGCAATATACTCAGATTACTAAAATCAAACTACAGCAGTGATGTCAAATCTATCTTTTCAAACAGACAATTTCAAAAATACTATATGGAGTCTACTACACTATCGGATATGTAACCCCCGCCCTCCATCCCACCCCATGTTTAACGCAAAGCGGAGACAGGGATAAATGAGAGACAATGCTAGATGACTATGTAGAGCTTGCCGGGTATGGAAAAGAGCATCACAAGCAGAAGGGCTTTTTTTTTTTTCCAAAGATGTGGTGGACAGAAACCAGAGGGAGAAACAGTCGAGTGAAAAGAGGAGACCTCTCATCCAAGACGGGAAAAGAAAAGGGCCATTCCAATTGGAAGAGAAATGAGCTGTGGAATGGAAGGAGAAAGGTTCGAGATTTTGAGAAGAATCACTGAGGAACAACAGTGTAATGGAGGTCAGGCTTTGGTGTTGATTCTTCAGGGGGTTGACAGAGAGAAGCAGAGGATTAAGTGGCATCACCACTTCGATAAAATAAGGCTGGGACTGGCATTGTTGACCAAGAAAAAAAACAATTTGTGACAAACGGTTTCGTTAAAGGGAACTGACAACTGCAGTGCAGTTCAGCTATTGTGGCCCCCACGACCAGAACAGTGAGAGAGGCTGTACTTTGTTTGCCACTTCCTTTTTTTCCTGCATCATCTTAACCTTTCTCCCATTTTGAATCTGCTACCTTAATAAAGCGTTCTTTTCTTAGTTAACTACATTCTTTGACTCGTGTCTTCCTTTCCTTTACTTGCAAAGAAGTCAGTGCAGTATGTTACATAATGGAGCACAATGACTTTGAGTTTTCTCAAAAGATTATGTGAATTTCCCCTTGGGATTAATAAAGTATCTATCTATCTATCTATCTATCTATCTATCTATCTATCTAGACCCCCTTTAACTTCAGTTTCATATATCATTATTTATTTCATATAGAATTAATTACTTTGTATACAATTTAAGAATTACATTTCCACCAGGTAATAAAAAGCATCTTGTGCCCACTCATGTTTATCTTTACCACACGGCACACCGTATAGTTAGAATGGGAATAGGACTAAAGATTAAAAAGTGAAAAGAAGATAAAATGCCAGACTGCAATGAAGGAATTTTGCGTTTTACAATGAAGATAAAATCATGACACTGTCATGAAGGAGATGCAGCTCGACATGCGCTGCTGTTGCTACTATGCTTACTTTTTAAAGCTGCACAGGTGTCAGGGATGACCACCTTTCCACCACCTTGTCACAGCCCCACACAATGCTTTTGTCTTTTCTGCTGGCTTGACTGTTGTGCTTTGAGAGATTACACCTTTGCATTTCCACTCATGTTAAATGCGGCTATTGCTGCTGGAAATGCTCCATCACTGAATCGAGAGATAAACAAAGTAGTTTCTGTTATTAAGTTATGAAATAAATGTCTTCCGTGACTAATTAGGCACTTTAAAAATGACTTTTGATTTTTAATTGCATAATGTTAACAAATAATACTTAAGCCAAGTGAGTAGTGAAAATAACAAACAGTGAGCTTATTACTAGTAATTATTTATTTCTGAAAAATGCCAATCCATTTTATGTTATGATTAAGAAATTCAGACACTAGTAAAAAAATGCTTTTATTTAATAAAAACATCAAGCTGTTTTTGAAATGGCTCCTTAATTTTGTATTATGCTTTAAAATAGAGGCAGTGTAATAGCACTAGCAGCAAATATTCTTTTGTTAATACATACAAGTTCAAAAACAAGCATCTATGTCAAGACTGCAGCAAAAGACCGAGAGTAGATATCATGGCCTGTGCAGGGGGGCCCGTACATATTCATGTGGTACACTAGGGGAACTTGGAGGATTAATGGTAAAAAACTACTTACTGATTTACAGCATTACAGACATGAATCAAAAGATTAAATATGCATAAAAGAGTTATAATAGACAGTACATTAATTCTAATATGAGCACAATAGAGAATCTACAAGCGAACGTGTTTAACCTTCATGTTTTACCTTATGTTCTGCTCACAGCACAGTACACTGAATGAAATTTTTTTTCTGGAAAAATCACCATATATTGTTTAACACATTAATCAAAAATACAGTTACATACATACAGTTTGATTAACTGTCTCTTCTTCTTCTTTTTGCTTAGCACTACAGTCCTTTGTGGCCCTTAGTGACATCCTTCACTACTCTCCTTTCCCAGTCTCTATCGACCTGCTCCCTCTCCAACCTTTCATTCCATTCGCTGCACAGTCTGCCATCGCACCATTCAACCACCTCTCCCTCGGTCTCTCACTTCACCTCCTGGAGTGTCACTTTCTTCTTAACACTTCTCTTATGAGTTCTGTCCTCTTCTATTCTTTCAACATGATCCAACCAGGATCCACTGTAACTTTAAGAATCTACCAACTGGGATTGCATGGTATATACTGTGACAGTAAAAGTACAGAAAAACCCAAATCTGGGAACATAGTACTTGCAGCTGTAAGAGCAAATGAAGGAGGAGAAAAGTGATAAATTCATTGTACACTTGCATGCTTCTATATATATGTATAACTTGTAAATGCTTTGAGTAAATACTGTATATGTGTATGCTTTCATAATGCGTTACTGAGATAAGTGACACATTTAAGCAGAAAATTGTTCCTTATACACAGTATTATGAGTAAACACTCTGTTTTCATAGGGAATTAGTTTTCCTTGTTTTCTGGTATCAAGAAGATTAACTTTTGGCCTCAGTTTCTCTAGACCAAATAACATATGAGGGGGGACCCAAAAATAATGATAATTTTTTTCTGGAGGCAGGAGGGGCATTAGTTCTAGACGGCCCTCTGCATCATTTGCCAAGCAGTGTCCTTTAAGTGCTCAAGCGATTGTTGTGTTGTTTCAGTAGCTCTGCTAATAGCATATATAAGAGAATTTGGGCTTCCATTAACACAATTCATGTTTGAAAAATTTGCCTTGTGCTTCAAAGCATTACGAGCTGAGTCATACCAATTTCTGGCCAATGTAGAAGTTTTCAAGCACTATCTAAATATGTTTTATTTTAAAATAAACATATAGTCACTTTATTAGACATATGTGTGGATGTGTGCGAGGCTGACAAGACTGGAACTTGTATCATGTCCTGTGTACCTGGCATAGTAATTGACGACCAGCAATGCTGAACTGGATGAGCCAGTTTGAAAATGGATGGGTGGTTGGATAGATAAATGTACCCATGTTTGTAACAATCATAGGATGAATGTGAAGTATTCCTTTCTTTATTAAATCTTTGAATATTGCTTTATTAAAAAGCTAATAATCTCACCATTACTTCAACTTACTCAAATGCACAAGACTAGAAGATAAAATGATTGCAAATGACAGTTTTCTGGTCACATCGTCACACTCTTGAAGCATGCGCAAATTACAGTATGCATTTTTTATTGCTCGACTAAAACCATAATGGGATGAAAGTAGCAATAATGAAAGGCCTTTTTCGGCTTGAAATTCTTCCACATCTGAAATTCAACACCTAATTTACTCTTATTGTTATCACTTGTGGCGAGTGGCTGGGGGTGGTACCCAGCCGGGATGCCCAGAAGGACTGGAGGAGGGCCTATGCCGCCTCCAGACCTCGAGGGGGCAACCGCCCTGGTGACTTTGGGGACCACGGGAACAGAGCTTAGAAGCTCAACCCTATAGGGGCCTGTGGTCACCACCAAGTGGCGCCCCAATGCCTGAGGAGCCCTGGCCCTCAGCACTTCTGCCACACCCGGAAGTGCTGGGGGGAAGAAGACCAGGGACACCCGGAGTGCTTCCAGGTGAGCTGCCGGTACTTCTGCCACACATTTGATGGCTGGAGTCGGGTGGAAGAGGACAGAGCTCAGAGGAGAGGAGTGGAGGTGGTCAGAAAGAAGAAGAAGAGGCATTGTGTGAAGGGCCTGGACTTTGGGGTGACTGGTGCTGCGGCACTGGGTGTGTGTGTGTAAATATTGTAAATAAACGTGTTTTAGTGCTTTAAAATTATTGTTATTGGTGTTTTATCTGATGTTTTATTTGGGTTTTAAATTTTCTAGTTATTGAAAGTTTATATTTTTATTTTTTGTTTTTTTTTAACCTGATTGTACAGTGACCTTGAGTTTTTTTGAAAGGCGCTCCAAATAAAATTATTATTAAAATTACAGTATTATTATTATTATTAAAATCATGTCTACCTGTCTGTGTCCAGGCTGTTCCCCACACACTGCATAAAAACGGTTCGTAAGGGTAAACCTCTTCAATATATTTGATTTTACCTTCATTGACCATTTTATTGTTTCTCTTTCCCTATTCTCATATACTTTTTTAATAATGCATTTTATTTATAGGGCACTTTACATTTGTATTAAATTAAGTAAGTAATTTAAGTGTGTCCATATTCCTTACAGCTATTACTATATCCTCCACATAAGTACAAATCTGGCATGACCTCATAAACATCATCTCCCTTTAATTATTTTATTTATAACACGTAGGGCCAAGGTTAACAGAACTGTAGAAAGTCCACTGTCAGTTCCTCTCCAGCATTACATTCAAAGTTTTCGCTTATAACATCCCCCACCTAGACCTCTGATTTTGTATTTTTCATGGTCATTTTGATTAATCTTATCAGTTTTGTAGGAATCCCTTACCTTCTCAACTCTCTATATACTTTTTGTTGGTTCACACAGTGGTAGGACTGTTTGATGTCAATAAACTGTAGGGGTTAATCATTATCATGTCTGAATCATGTCTCCGTCACTTTCTATTAGCAAGTATCTGGTCTATGATATTTCTTTTAGGATGAAACCCACACTGACAATCTCCAAATAATTTTCATCATACTTTTTCCATTTCACAGGATTGGGCATATTATCTGTGTTTTTAGTTAACTATATTGTCAGAGTTAAATGAGTTTATAGCTTTCAGACTTCATAACTTCTCCCACCAATTTATTCTTTTCTGGTGCTCAATTGGTCTTATTTTTCCACCCAACCATTTCAGCTTCCTGGAATAAAGACCCCTGTACCAATATTTTCTCGTTTCCATCACCAGTTACTTCATATGGTGTTTTTTTCTGATTTCGGATCTATAGTATCATACTGAGGAGGTTCCTAAAATCCTCAATTGATCTCTTTATTGTCAGTGGCTTTTCCCCAGTATCGGAGGTGGAGTTACCTTGATGTCACTATTTTCAAGCTCTCCCTCTGCATATTTATGTAAAATTGGAGGTTTTTGCATAGCAGCACAAGCAAGAAGGTTTTGAGATGTGATGGGAAGAAGAAACGCAAATAGGAAGCCAAAACAGGTCAATGCCGGAAAGACAATCACACAGTTACACAACCAAACGTTAAAGTTAAGTTGAAGTTAAAATATCAGGCATGAAGGAAAAAACTGGGGAGTCCAAGAAATAAACAATATTGAAAAGCAAGAAGGGTGATTCAAATTCCGTCACCCTGGATAAGAAAGAAATTCCTGGGGCGACTTTTTAACCAGCCATATCATCTCTCATGGGCTATAACCTTGGAGGGCATACCCCTGACAATGTGGGAAGTTCAGAATGTGGGAGTTCAGAATCAAAATCATTGACTAGAAAAATTCACAAAGCTAGCATTTGATCTTCTAAAACAATGGACCAATTATAACGGGAGAAATGTGCTTTATTGCTTTCTGATTGGATGTATATGTTTTTGATTATTTTTTCACTCTGTTCTTGGATTGCTCTTTTGGATTGTGCATTGGGACTTTTATGCTGTATACTGCATTTTAGGCAACTCCTTTTGCTTATTTGAGCACTTTCATTAGATTTTCTAAGATAAATATTTTTCTTTTATAAAGATTTTTTGTGAATTGGGAAACCAAAAGTCTTTATGGTTTCTTTTCCCTTGAAAAATCATCTTAATATTTTGGGTTATTTTATTTCTAAAAGCTAACCCTTTCCACTTTGCATAGGCCAAATAACAGGCCATCATAGTGATGGTTAAACCTTTAGGGATGAGACCTACTCTAGACAGTCAAAGGCCTAGCTTGGAGAGCTTTTAGAAGGCCTCACTCTTTTTCTAGCTATGGTCAGGATACAGTTGTTTGGTTTCATCTTGTTGATTGAATACTATATAATTTGAAGATTTTCTTTATAGCATTCTCTTTTCATCTTTTTAAGAATTACGCGCATATTCATGTCTTTCAGGTTTAGATCTGTAACATTCACTATCATCAAATTTTTTTGCCTGTATAGTCTGTCTACATTCCTCATGACATGACTGCTCACTGTTCTCATTTCTTCCCTCCTATAAATTCATCTGCTATCTCCCTCACTATCTTCTCTGTTCTCCTTCATTTATGATCTGTATCTCTCTCCCTCCTATCATCTTCATCCTCCCTCATTTTACTCTCTAATCTACACCGATACCCATGTATCTCTTTACATTCTTTTCAGTTTATCTTTATTACATATTTTTCCTTTCAAACATTCTTTCTCTGCACTTTGGCAATCTAATGTCCCATTTAAATGTTGAGTGGTTCTTGATCTGCAAGACTAATAATTGAAATAGGTGGTAAACTGGGTGAATTTGGTTTTTACCAAATACAAAATAATGTCTTACTGCTATCTGACCCAAAATATGCAGAGTGTCCCATCAGTCTGGAAATATAGAAAAAAACAAGTAGTTTTTACAATTTTATCTTTGCAACCCTAACATACCTTCAATTAAGAAAGCGGTCCTGATAATACTTTGTGTTGGGGGATTGGACTCTGAGTCCAGTTACCACAAAATGTAACTATGAGCCAATAACATAGAGCTGACATTGTTTAATTCCAGACTTATGGGACACCCTGTACATACCTGTGAACCTAAACTGAATCCAGTTCTAGGTCTACAATACTTTATGCTGTCCAAACAATACAGGATTGTTTTGAAAGATCAGATACAATGACAAACCAGACTGAAGACATAAGCATGTTTTCAAAGAGTACTGGAACAGCTCTGGTATGCAACAGGTTAAACTTTTAAAAAGAGAATAAAAAATACACTGTTGAGTTTAAAATGTCTTCATTCCAGTTCAAATTTAAAATGATACTGATGTCAAGAGGTTTGAATGATTCTTACACATGCACTTTGACACCATTTATAACTGGGATGTTAGAGAAGTGGAGTGTCTCCTAAAATCTACAACCACTTCCATCATTTCTGAAATCGGGGTTTTCACATCAATATGACACCTTCTTCTCATCTCTGATCAGTCTGATTAGAGGGTAGTGTCATCAGCAAGCTTCAGCAGTTTTACTTAAGGATTATGCGTAGTTTTGGGGGTAGAGGGAAAAAAGTGGAGGTGGCAGAACACACCCCTGAGGGAACCCTGTGCTCAGGGTCATGTAGTCTAACTGCGTTATTGTCTAAAATCTGTTACGTAGAAAATTAGAGAATCAGAGACATGTGACATAGTCTAAGGTTCTGTTAAAGAGCCTGCTACATAAAAAAGCTCTAGCACAATTCGGTTAAATTTGGTTAAATACTGAATTAAAATCCAAAAATAGGTTAGGGTTAGGGTTCTGACATAAGTACCTGATGAGAGTAAAGGCAATAAGATTTAGTGAATGTTAAATGTATTGTCTGAGTCTCTAGTGGACTAGAGGGTAGGGATAACATTTGTGATTTACAGATCCTCTACCTCTGAATTTTTTAAACCCTATTCTGGGAAATTAAGAGCCCCTGTTCATACAGGCCTCACCACTGCAGTCCTCGACCCCAGCAATGCAGCAACAATTTAATGTAATGAACTTATTATGTTAGATTGGCTCGATAAGAGTGACTGTGGGTAAAGGAGGTTGGCAGATTGGCACCTGCCTTGTATTAAAATCTGACAGAACAGAGTCCAACTCCACACACCCCCTTATTACGTTGGTTTTATTTGTTATGGAAACTATGTTCAGCCCAGTGGGAAATATAATATGAACAAGGTTCCAGTGGGAGAACTTGAAGATGTCTTCGTAACCTGAATTTGTGATGCAACACTGAAATCTTACCTCATTTCACTATTTAAAAATAATACTAATAATAATCAACTTAGTCAGAAATGCATTTTACAATGTATTTGAAGAGATGTGACATATGCTTCATGTGTTTTGTCATTCTGTCTTAATACAAAATAATAAAAGGAAATGTTGTTTACAGGGATTAAGCAGCAAACCAATAGCGACCTCATGTTTCCTCTAATCTCTACACACATAAACTGAACAAACTGGAGGATGTGTTGTTAGAGAGCAATGGTGTGAACAGAGCATTGGAATAAAAACTGTTAAAAAATGCTAGTATGGATAGATTTATAATGGAGCAAAGAGTTGCCAGAGGGGCACATTACAGACTACTGCTTGTCTTGTATTTATTTTGTCCTTCAGGCAAATAACCTAGTGCGTAAAATGAACATTTTCCAAAAACCAAAAGTATCATTCCAGCATGCAAATATTTGGGATGAGTTCAACACTTGGTTTTCAGAGTTTGATTTGCTGTTTTTTTTTTCAGGTTTTTTTTTTTATTCAAAATAAGTAAATCTGCACATTTAACAAATATTCTTTTTGGGACAACAGATTTCTCAATCATCACAGTGTGTGTGTGTGTGTGATATGAGAATAACAAAGGATAATTGCATTACACAGGTTAATTACTACCTTGTTCCCAAGGCTGTGAGGCCAGACTTCAGTTCCAGTAATTATTATATTTGATAAATCAGGTAAAGAAAATGGAAGAATAAGGCTAGTTGGCATAGAACATACTTTTTATGCAATTAAAAAATAGAACCACTTAAAATACAAAGTGCCATGATGTGACCAGCGGCTGCTACCTAAACTGACTTTTACTGCAAACATCTAACTTTAAAGCAATGAAAAATGACTTTATGCAAGTCTAAATCATTTCACTGCCTTTTACTGAGAAAGTTGTTTGTGAAATGTGTAACATGAGCCATGGAAATGGTTAATAGTAAGTGCAGCACGTCTCCTTAACATTGTGATACTCCACAAATAAACAAACACTTATTTGGAGAATAACGTTTCATATGTCCAAACTTCACATGGCTTGTCTATTTCATGTTATTCATTGATTATTGCACACAAATAATCAGGCACTGGTGGGCTGTATAGAGTGCAGTGCAAATATCCCCCTGCATTTTTTGCATTTTAGTTTTCAACCTGGAAATTAACATAGCATTAAATTCTCAGCCCAACTTAATTCAATTCAAGGATGGTGTGCATGTCCATCACAGCGCACACCAATGTGTGCATCCACTGACTTGGAGGGAAGTTAAGAGTCACCTGCTAATCTAACGCAAACATGTTTGGTCTGTGAAAGAAGAACCAGAGATCCAGAGAAAAAAAGAGATAAACACCCAGAGAATGTACAGACTATATATATGGATAACAATCAGTGTTGGGTTTAGAGGAGCAGCACTAACCAATCTCTTGTCCATCCTCTTTCTGAACTGATCTGTTCCATTGGCTGTGGTGTGGACAAAGCCCATTCCAACAGTAACAGTTGCAGCATATAACAAGAATAAGATAGAATACCAGACCACTGCATATTCACACTTATCACACTGTAGTCTAACCATAGGACACCTAGTAGTAGTACCCAGGATAAACCAGGGTGTCACAGAGACATAAAGAACATAGTAAAAATAGACAATTCTTTATTAAAAACAGGTGATATCAAACATGTCAAGTTCAATCAGTGGAAAAATCACACAAGAAAGTCCATCAAGCCATAGCTCAAGTGTATGAATAAAAATGAAATACACAGAAAAATTCAAAACAGACAAAAACACAAAAACTCCCATCCTTTTCCCTCCACCCATATTCAGGCTGCTCAAAGAGAATCAAAGACTTTCCAGAACCAAAAGGAAAACATGACACTACTCCCAGTCTCTTTCCCTTTTCCCAGGTTATTCAAGGGACCTAACAACTTCTTCTTAAAATAAAAATTAATCTAAGTAAACCAGTTTTCAGTACACCACATTCATCCCAACACTGACAAGCTTTATAGCATAAACAAAGAGTAATGTTCCTATCCTGTTCCTATCCTTATTCAGGCAGCACAAGCAGGAGTACTGCAATGCACACTCAATGGCAACAATGAAGATAAAAAACCAAATGTAATGTCCATCTTCCCATTTTTATATGCCTGCAGGATCCTTTCCTCCTGTCCAGTTCCTTCTAATTACCTAACGTGCCGTCATTCACTTCTATTCACTGTTCTATGCATCGTAACCCAGAAGGAACCCTTTACATCTGTGACCCGCTCTCGCACGCATGTAAATAGTCATAGCCAATGCAACTTCAACTACTCTCTGGTAAGTAATCTCTTCTTTCTGTTTTGGGTTCTTTACTCACATTTAAATGACGTCAACACTTTTATTCTTTTTCTTTTAGTTTGGTACCTTGAGCCAGGATTCCTACTCCCATTCAGGTTCAGATGAACCCTACCCCACTGCCTTGGACACGCACACCAGTGCAGCTGCTCTGCCATTTCCTTCACTGGAGTTCTATTTGGCAACACCTTCAAATTCCTCAAAGTAAGCGCCCCATACCTGTATAACTATTTAAACAAAATGAAAAGGTCTATAAATAGTTAGACCAAGTGACACTAGACAAAACCAATGCCATAATGCTACTCACCACACTTGGCTTGAGGGTCCATTGGCTTCACACACATTTCTGTCAACATGTGAAACCCTTAATTTTACTGGACCAGGGATACATAACATTCTTAATACACATCATTTAGTGACTGACCATTTACGCACCCTCACTGATGCATAGGTCCTGTTTCACCAGTGAGTTGATCATCTCAAACAGTTCTATTGTTGGTTTACTTCTCAAAGAAAATGATGTAATAAACCTTCATTGGACTGAAAAAGAAATTCAGACTGTGTGATATACTAAGTAGCCACCAAAAGCATTTTTCCTTATTATCATGTTCCATCCATTCGGCTATTTTCATTTCAAGGCTTAGTTGCATCATAGCCTATCACAAAATAATCAGGTACAAAATAGGAATTAGGCTTGAATGAGGTGAGAATCCATCACATTCCAGTCTAGTACTGAGCCACCAATTACTCAAATATGATGTAAAAAAATCTAGCATGCAGAAATAAAACCTTTGTAGCCATTAGAAAGATGTGCAAACTCTGCTGAACAATGACCAGGGCAGAATTCAGAGTGGAGCTGAGAGGCAGCAGTCCTAACCACCCAATCACTAGGGTGCTATCTTATGACATTACAAAAATTATGACATTGAAAATCACCACACATAGATTTTGGAGACTAGCATTGGAGATAATATTCATTAGAAAACATAAAATCATATCATGGTGCAAGCCCATCATTGAACTCTGTATATGGGCTCAGAACGGAAGGTCCAGTGTGGTCATTCATGGTGATCCTCATCCAAAAAATTATAGATTATAAACAGTGTCCTGAGGGAAGGTGTGAAACATGAAAGGTGCTATAAAAATTATATGACTAATTACTCCATGATGCTGATTGGTTTCAGACAACTCCTTCTAATCTGAATTTATGAAATCCGATGACACATCTGAACTGTCACTTGTTAATTCTACTCTCACACCCTTTATGCCCACATAATCACTCAATAGGCCAGAGTTTACAAAATAAAATCAGCTTTTAGACTTGGCAGCAACTTACTGGATGTCCTTGGTTAAATCATTTCTCCTTTTTTGCATGTTGTCCTTCAGACACAATATGAGAACAAAGGTCTTCCAGAATATATGAGTGCTAGAGATACGTATTGGGGAATAATTATGCATGCTGCAGGAAAATAATGGGTATTTATCAAATTGGCATTAGGACATTAGCATAACAATCTAATAATCAATGATGGCCAGTTCTTTTATTTATTTATTTATTTATTTGCTACCATGAACCCAAATTTAAAAATTTTCTTGAAACTAAAGTTCAGATTTTGGCTATTCAAAAAGCACTGCCAGGAAACACAGTGCACCTAATAGTGTAACTTTCCTCTCATTAATAATAAGCAAGGAGGTGCTTCCATAGCTTTTAAGTTGCTCATCTTATTTCAATTGAATATGTTTAACTTGGTGTGTGTGTTTAAAGCATATGTATACAAATGATCCAAGGACTAAAATTTCTGTTATTGCAGCATTGTTGTAAACTTGTGTAAGTGTTCTGACCCCAAACTCAGTGAAGAGTCAACTGAATTTCATTGAGGCTCGGCTTTCACTACCTGGACAGGCTAAGCCCTAAATGAACCGGCAGGACTGTTCTAGCCAGGCAGAGATTAGGTTGCAAAAATCAAAAACCAAAAAACAAAATCACTCATCAAAATTCATGGATCAAAGACTATAATCACTAGCCAAATACACTTTGCAAAATTCACACTAAGATTTATTTTGTATTTAGAAACGTGACCAAAGTTATGATCTTTAAATAGACCTCAGAGTGTGACGTCACCCATTGTCGACCTGGGAATTACTGTATGTTGTTAACAACAAGATGGCAGCACAGAATAAACATGACAATAAAAATATTTTCATAGCAAAACAACAAAAGCCAAGGTAGTAAAATTCTGCAGAATATTATACTAAAGTTGCCAAAATACGCCACTCATGACAGCTTCCTTCAATTAGTTTGAAACAAGTCCTGTCAGTTGTTTTAGTGCCAACGAGAAAAAGTTTATTTGATAGTCATCCACTTTTAAAAACTTGATGAGTGAGTTTTAGGACTTATAATATGATACAGCAGATACAGACTTACACCCACCTCTCCGATGTCTAACCTGTTTACCCAGTTCATGGTTGTGCAGTGCCACTGCATATGCCAGCAACATTGGGTGTAAGGTGGGAAGCAAACCTGGAAGAAGTGCCAGTCCATCACAGGATCCAATCATGCATAATCTTCCACTCACATACTGCTGTTTTACACAGCATTTCATATCTTTAATGTAATTATTGAACACATAAATAAAACAAACTTGTGAATGACAGTCACCAGTTTAAAATCTTAGGCAACTAGCAAAATATGCTAACATCAAGATTAATAATGATTACTCCACAGATTTATTGATATAATATAGATAGATTCATCATATCTGAATAAACATAAGTAAAATACCGAAAGCCTGCATTGTGTATTGTAAACACCCTTTTGTGTTATATAGCTTGCGAGGAATATATTTAAACATCACTTAATTTCTAACATTGGATACACAAGAAAAAGTTATAGACATGCAAGTCAAGACGGCTTAACATTGGGGGGCTCTCTTAAGGATGCTTGAATTAAAGGTCACTCTCTCACAAAACATGCATAGTACACATCTCCATATCTCTTTGCATATAACTGAATGGCACACCACAATTAATACATTTCCATGTTAAAATAACTTTTGTTAAATGTTAAAATTGTAACTTTAAAGTAACTGTTTTTGGAGACTCCACTACTGAAACACTATTTGGTTCTTTGTAAATCAAATCGACTGTAATGGTACTCTTACTCTATACTTTTATACTAATCCTAAAACCGCACTTTGTCATCTGTGGTTGTTCCTATGCACCCTTTTTAATGTACACTTTAGTCTGATTGAAACATTAAAATGAAAGCTTTTGTATTAAGTGTACACTTAGAATTTTTTTGCTGTGTGCTGGATAAAGTGGCTTGTAATTAAGCATTTTGAAAAATGCTGCTTTATAAAAGTATAAGTTCACCAATTATAAAACCCACTCAGTCCAAATTCATGGTTGTACCCAAGCTAGAGATAAGACAGAAACCAGCTATACATGAAGCATCAGTCCAATACCCAGACCAGTCCAATTTAGAGTGACCAGTTAATGCAGTTTTCATAGCAACAGAAAACTGAATCTTTTATTGCAAACCTGCCCATCACTTAACAAGGCAAAGCTGCTTTGTGGACAATGAGGCATTGCTAGTCTAAGCCAAGGCTGAGGTGGCAGTCAAGCTCCCCTTGATTACCTTCTAGCTCATACCAAACACTGAATGAATGATCTCTTGGCTACAGTCTCTAATGAGCAGCTGTGTTAAGGATCAGAAGAATGCCAGTGATTCTGCACAGAGGGCAAACTAAGGTTGTGACTTTACAGTGCAGTCCTCCCTCAAGTCTTCCTCACTTCTTCCCCATGTTTGCATGTGTTGTAGGAAAGTATCACTGGACCATTGCAGCTGGTTTTAAAGGAGCGAAATACTGTATTTAAGTCAGATTTTACTTACCAGAAACATTTAATAAAAGGCAGACGTAACCCTCTGTATAAACATTGAATATGGCTTTAGAAAAGCAGTTTAAAACCTTGACAGCTCTACAATTAGATCAGATATGCTTCAAATGCAGAACCCATGCCACTTGGGTTCTGTACATCTTTCTGAATCATATTCATGCTTTCAGCAGCTCCATTCAGGAAAACAGACATGTTAGGACCCACCCACTAGAGACCTTTACCCCCAGGGACAACTTAAGGAACAACCAAAGAATTCAGGATTAAGAACTGAGATACTTCAACAGGACACAACTGTGGTGGGCTGAGCTCACACCATGTTTCAAAACTTTCCATAAAAAGTGCTGGTGAACTTTCACCCACTGCTGAAATAAAAAAGCCAAGCAAAACACAACTTGACTAACCAGTAATGCCGACAGTTTAGCAGTTACATGTTATGCTTACTTCCACAGACCCTAACCACCCTGCCTACTTCTTGTGCAATAAGACACATCCTCACAGCATACAGAAGAGTAATCCATCCAACCATTTAAAAAAACATTAAATCCAGTTCAGGGTTATTTGGGTAAAAGCTTGTCCTGAGTCCAGTCCTGAGTATATGGAGGACAACCCATACATGGGGAGAACATGCAAGACTCACACAGGCTGTGAATGACCTCAGTGGTGACACAACAATACTAAGTATTACGTTGCCCTTAAAACACTCACATATTTTCAAAAACCCTAGTTTTCCATCATCATCTCCCATCATCAGCACTGGTTAAATGGTCGTTTTCCATTTTTAACTAGGTTAGATGGATGCTCCCCAGTTTTTTTCTCTACTCAGCATGGTCTTGGCCATCCTTTGTGGAGAAAACCACTCTTTTCACTCTTTTCCACATGAGAACATGAGGGTTCATGTGGAAAGAAATAAGGAAAAATGCCTCATTTTAAAAATATGGTATAGGCCACCCAATGCAGGCAGTAATTTCAACACAAATCATTTTTAGTGATATCAAAAAGGCAACTTTACAGGGAGATATTATAGTCATCGGGGACTTTTATTATCCAAATATTAACTGGGATAATCTTACAAATGGAGGAGCACTTGAGCAGGAGTTTTTAGAAGTAATCAGTGACTGTTTTTTAACACAGTATGTTAAAGTACCAACACGGGGTGAAGCCTGTCTGGATTTAGTATTTTGTAATAATCAAGACAGAATTGAGTGTGTAGAGGTGATTGAACTACTAGGGTCAAGGGACCATAATATAATACAATTTTCAGTGTTTTGTAAGAGTGCAGATGCAAAGACTAAAATTAAGTTGAACTTTGGGAGGGCAAATTTTGACTAGATGTGACAAAGTCTAAGTATGATACACTGGGATAAGCTTTTAAGTGTGGAGACAGTCGAAGAGCAGTGGAACAGGTTTAAAAATGTTTTACATGTAATGCAGGACTGATACATTTGGAATTAATAGGAAATTTAGGAAAACTCTACAGTGGATTAATAAAGATTTCAAAAAAGAAGTTGCAAAGGAAAGACTGCTTTATAAGGCATATAAGACTAATGACTGCAAAGTGAATCGTAGAGCATATGAGAACATGAGAGCAACCATTAAGAAGGATATCAGGGATGCTAAAAGACAGTTGGAGACTGTCCTGACAGTGTTCAGAAGCCATTAAGAAGGCAAACAGAATGTTAGGATATATAGCATGATGTGTGGAGTACAAGTCCAAGGAGGTTATACTCATCCTTTATAATGCACTGGTGAGGCCTCATCTTGAGTACTGTGTGCAGTTTTGGTCTCCAGGCTACAAAAAGGACATAGCAGCACTAGAAAAGATCCAGAGAAGAGTGACTAGGCTGATTCCAGGTCTACATGGGTTGAATTATGAGGAAAGATTAAAAGAGCTGAGTTTATACAGTTTAAGCAAAAGAAGATTAAGTGGTGTCATGACTGAAGTGTTTAAAATTATGAAGGGAATTAGTACAGTGGATCAGGACTGATATTTTAAAATGGGTTCATCAAGAACAAGAGGACACAGTTGGAAACTTTTTAAGGTTAAATTTCACACAAACATTAGCAAGTTTTTCTTTACACAAAGAGTGATAGACACTCTTAGATAGGACTTCTATCACAGTGGGGACGACATCTAACACTGCAAAGATAATTACAAAGTTTATAACTGATCACAATTTATCAGACCCCTGGAGGATTTTAAACCCAAACTCAAGAACATATTCTTTCTACTCACCAGTACATCATTGAGATAATAATTTCTTGCCTACGATTAAATCTTGCAAATATGATGCTATTGTTATTTCTGACCAAGCACCTCTGATCTTGGAGCTAAAGTCAATATGCCCCACACAATCACCTCGCAGATGGCGTCTCAACCCGCTTCTATTAGCAGACGAGAATTGTACAGAATTTATATCCAAACAAATCGGTTCCTTCCTAGAGAGAAATACATCCTCAGAGATTTCTGCAGGAATACTCTGGGAAACTCTTAAGGCCTTCTTAAGAGGACAGATCATCTATCTTTTTCACAGAAATAAATTAGAAACCAAGACAATAGCAGAGCTAAAAAGTGAAATTACTAGAATAGATGAAGAACATGCCAGGCTTCCAAGCGAGGCTCTACATAGGAAAAGGCAGGCTCTGCATTCAGAACTAAACCTCTTGACAACTAAAGAAACTGAACAACTAATTTATAAATCCAGACATCATTACTATGAACATGGAGAGAAAGCTAATAAGCTTTTAGCTCAACAAATTCACAAGCAAGAAGCCTAACGCAATCCCAGTAATCACCAACACGAACGGAGACAAAATCATCGACCACAAAAATATAATGCACACATTTAGAGACTACTATAAATCCTTATATTCTACTGAGTTTAAAGAAGACAACACACAATCTAATGCATTTCTGGATACATTACAGATACCACAAATAGACACTTTTAGTGCGGAGGAACTCGATAAACCTCTGGCGCTATCAGAATTACTAGGTGCTATAAAGTCACTTCAAAGCAGCAGGCCCTGATGGCTACCCTGCAGAATTTTATAAGAAATTCTCCGCTCAGCTAGCTCCCCTCCTATTAGCAACATTTACAGAAGCCAGAGACAATCAAACTCTTCCTCAAACTTTTCGCCAAGCATTAATCACCATTTTTCCTAAACAAAATAAGGACTTATTACAATGTGCATCATACAGACCAATTTCACTTTTGAATAATGACGTTAAAATACTCTCAAAATCATAGCTAGAAGGATGGAGAAAGTGCTCCCTTCGGTAATATCACAAGATCAAACTGGATTTATCAAGGGTCGACACTTATCTTCAAATCTTCGACGCCTGTTTAATGTAATATACTCACCAACTAAGTCAAACACCCCAGAAATATTATTATCATTGGATGCAGAAAAAGCATTTGACATGATTGAATGGAAATACCTTTTTACTACATTGGAGAAATTTGGGTTTGGCCTGAACATTTGTGCATGGATCAAACTACTGTATACCAATCCAGAAGCTTCAGTTTGTATCAACAACATTTGTTCAGACTACTTTAAACTAGAACGTGGTACCAGACAAGGATGCCCTTGTCACGCTGCTGTTTGCAATCGCCATTGAACCACTGGCAATACACTGTCGAAATGCTGATCAGATAAAGGGGATTATCAGAGAAGGACTGGAACAGAAAATTTCTCTATATGCAGATGATATGGTACTGTATATATCAGACCCACAAAATTCTGTGCCTGCAGTCTTAACAGCACTCACAGAATTTCAAAAGATCTCTGGTCTCAGAATTAATCTGAATAAAAGTGTACTCTTTCCAGTGAATTCTCAAGCATATAATATTAGATTAGACACCCTACCGTTTATCATTGCACAACAGTTTAAATACCTAGGGTAAACATCACAAGTAAACATTAAAGCTCTTTATCAACAAAATTTGCCGTCTGCATGGAAAAAATTAAGCAAGACTTGCATAGATGGTCAACCCTTCATCTCACTCTAGCTGGAAGAATTAACACTGTTAAGATGAATATTCTTCCTAAGCTCCTTTTTATTATTTCAAAACATTCCAATATACATCAATAAATCATTTTTAAGCAATTAGATTCAACAATAACCTCATTTATTTGGAACTCAAAACATCCACGTATCCAAAGAGCGACCCTACAAAGACAAAAGGCAGAAGGTGGCATGGCTCTACCTAACTTCCAGTTTTATTACTGGGCAGCAAACATACAAGCTATAAAACCTGGACACAAATAGATGAACATACACAGGCTGGTCCGCAATAGAAGTAAAATCCTGCAGTACTTCTTTATATTCCTGCTCTGTGCCCCAACAAATACAAGTTATCGGCAATATACTAATAACCCAATTGTGCTTCACTCACTCAGAATATGGAACCAATGTAGAAAGCATTTTAAGATGGAGAAGCTTTTATCTGTGGCACCTCTGCAAGAGAACCACCTCTTTCAACCTTCGCAAACATATGCAGTTTTAATATCTGGAAAAATTTGGGATTAACTTGCTTAGAGATCTTTATATAGACAACGTCTTTGCATCCTATGAACAATTACATTCCAAATTTAACATTCCAGCTACACATTTCTTTCACTATCTTCAAATTAGGAACTTTGTTAAACAGAAACCCAATTTTCCTCATCTTGCACCCTCATTCATGCTGGAAAAATATTGCTCAATTTCAAGGACTCAGACACCATCTCTGCAATATATAAAATTATTTTACAGTCCCTCCCTTTCAAAGATCCAAGAGGACACTGGGAAAAAGATCTCTCAATTAATATATCAGAAAAGGAGTGGAAAATAGCAATGCAGAGAATTCACTCAAGCTCCATATGTGCAAAGCATAAAATTATTCAACTCAAAATTATATATCAAGCACATCTGTCTCACCTAAAACTCTCCAAAATGTTTCCAGGGCAAGATCCAACCTGCGAACGCTGCAATCAAGTCCCAGCCTCACTGGGTCACATGTTCTGGGCCTGCACCAAATTAACATCATTCTGGACCAAAATTTTTAATTACCTTTCAGACAGCCTTGGTCTCACAATCCCTCCTAACCCATTAACAGCTGTGTTTGGGGTTCTTCCAGATGGGTTTAAAGTGGAGAAGGACAAACAAACTGTGATTGCATTCACTACACTTTTGGCACGCAGACTTATTTTGCTAAACTGGAAGAATCCTAACTCTCCTCTTTTAAGTCAGTGGGAAACCGATGTTTTATACTATTTGAAATCGGAAAAAATCAAATACTCAGTTAGAGGATCTGTACAGATTTTTTCAAAACATGGCAGGACCTAATCAGTAATATTTTAGAATAAGCTCTTAAAGCACAGAGGAAGCAATTATTTCTGTATTTCTTTTTCTTCTCCATTCATCTCTATTGACTTATCAAACTCATCAATTTAGGTATGTTTAAAAGCCTTAAGTTTTACTCCATTGGCTATGCTCTCTCTCTCAGGGGTGGAGGTCGACTTGTTCTCAACCACACTTTTTGTAAAAATTGACTGATTTGTATGGAACGATTGCAATAAAATTAATAAAATTTAAAAAAAAAAAAGAACGATAGACACTTGGAATAAGCTACCAAGTAGTGTGGTAAACAGTAAGATTTTAGGGAATTTCAAAACTCGACGATGTTTTTTTGGAAGAAGTAAGTGGATAGGACTGGCGAGCTTTGTTGGGCTGAATGGCCAGTTCTCGTCTAGAGTGTTCTAATGTTCTAAGAAATGGAAAGGTCAGCCTTTATTTCACCCTGGGGTGATGCAATCATCATTTTGGTTCATCAGACTTTTCTGTCAGTAATTTGTTCTTCAGTTTTAATTCAGCAATGATGGAACCCTTCTATCTTCATTTCTGCTTTTGCATCATCCTTTGTCAATGTTTCTCCACTTATTTCACTGATCGAAGTTTTCAAATCAAGCATGCATATGCTGCTTTTCATATCAAGAAGCAAGATGGCATCACCCTTTTATCAATGCCACTCCACTTATTTCATAGATCTAACCTTTCAGTACATTTCTGGTGCACTCGGGCTTCCATAAGTTGGCCCTCATATGAAGAAGTGAATTGTTCTCATCTTTGATCTAACTAGTTCAGTCAAACACCACAGAATGAACTGTTTACACTTGGATTACAAAGCACAGAATGGACAACCACCAGTTTGAATCTATCCACTTAGGATTTGGCCACACCATAACAGAGACTTAAAAACTGTGGATTGTGGATCTCCCTTTTTGGTTCTTCTTCTTCACCTCAATGCCACCTTTGATACTGCTAACCACAAAACTTCATTGGGTGCATGCAGTCTGCTATGAAGTGATGGTGAATCAAGCTCTCTGCAGCCTCTCTCCTGTAGCATGTCTCAAGGATCTAAATATTAGAAATGTTTCATTGCACATTCTAAACATGTGTAGAATTGGTTGTTTAGTAAATGTAAATTGGCTTGATTTGTCTGGGTGTGTGCATGATTAGGCCCGACAAAAGACAGGCGCCCTGTCCAAAGCCAGTTCCTGCAGTAAACTCAGTGCTGCACGGCAGTGCTTCAGCTTTTGGCCAGTGAGCTGAGATGTTTACAGAATAATGTTATTAATGTCATGGACTCAGTCCCCATATGAGTCAGGAAAGATGGTGAGATTTTGAACTTATATGGTGTCATGTGTAAGAAACTAGACTTATTACTGGCTCAGTTCTTGTCTTGGACTCACTCTGCAGCCTAAGCAAGTTACTTAATGTGCCAGTGCTTTAAAAAATGTGCACAAGCAGTGGTACTATGTGTCTGGATTTGCACAGTCCCTTGGGATGGTGTTTGCTATAGACAGGCACTATATGAAACAAGGGTTGTTTATTTGTCTGCTGACAGAAAGGACAGACTTCAGCTGATGGTTTTGTAAAATAATTAAATCACTTTTCACTGTGTTTAAGCAGATTCAGAAAATCTCTCATTTCGTATGCCATGCTTGTAAATCAACAAATTATACTGTCAACAGCAAATAATACTGCATTTATATAATACTTTTTGAAATGAAAATAAAGAAAATGACTTCAACAAGATTCTTTCCAATCACCCCAAATTCTTCTCACAAACCTGAAATGACAATTAGACGCTCCTGTTGAGAGACACCTCTGACACAACCCTAAGGCATAAACAGGCATATAAAAATGTCGTTATGTAGGTTTTTCAAAGTTGGCAGGGGTTGGTTAGGTTGGACTTAGAAGAAGTATAATTACAGGTAATTCTTGTCTTGCTTGTTTACATTTCACTAAAGGCATTAAGAAAGAATATTGGGCCTTTAATTTAGGTGCACAATAAACAAAATAATCAAATAAACAAAGATAAAAATAATTTCTGCAATTGCCAAAACTCCCTCATTTTATGGGAATAATAAAAAAATAGGTCCCAAACATTATGAGGCAAACAAGAGTGTCAGGCCTTTCATTGTTAAAGAGTCTAATCAAGAAATAAAGCAATCAGATAACATTATGGAAACAGATTACAGTTTATGTTAACATTATGAAAAAACAAATAAAAGTGTAGATTAAAATGATACAAGCAGAGAAATATTATTCACTACAATATAAGTAGTGCCATTGCCAACTGGACCATGTGATAGAACCCTACTGTTTCTGTCAAAGTAATGTGGGGTAAATCAAACAATTATAACACCTAAAGTGTTAACCTGCATACAGTTGTCTACTTGACCTGTGACACATATACAGTATCATCATGAAGGTTATAAAAACCGCAAGTTAGTTTGTGCTGCCAATTTCATGTCGCGGCCGCCCTCAACAAAATGCAGGCTCGGCGCGGAGCTCATCTTTCTTCAAAGAAAAACGAGCAAATCATAACACGTGAATTGTGGCAGCTCGATCAAAAGTTTTTGTAGTGTTAACTGGAATTTTACTGATGAATTAATTAAACTTGTCGGCGATTTATTAAATGCGTAAATCAAGTTTTCTTCTACCTACGAAGAAATTTTCTTTAATTTTTTTTGACATTAAGGAAATTGTGAAAATTTTTAATTTTAAATACACTGGTTTAGAAACCGAGTGAAGGTATTATAACATAAGGGGGCGGCTGAAATTAAATGGCACGATGGCGGCTTTACCTCTAGAACCGGGCCTGCTAATATATTCACCATCTGTGTATTTCATGTCCTGGGTATGACGTTAATGTGCATCCAGTCCTACATGTAGGCCCTCCAACCTGCAGGGAAAAACCTGGGGGTTGGTGGCAGAATTGGCACCCCAGCCTCCATAAAAAAAAAAAAAACCTCACACTGCTTCATTCCATCTGAACTAGTGTGTTGCTGTGGTGTCACCTGTTGCATGGTTGCACTAACCTAACCTGGGGTCCTGAGTTGGTTTGTCATGTGGTGTGTGCAGCAATGTGCTTTACAAGCGCGTGCTCCTAGCTATTTGTCTGTGGCAGACATGCTAATAGGAGTTCCATTATACTGTGTGCATACAGCCATAAACATGAACTTGAACTGCCATTCATTAGGATTAGATAAACCTTATCAATCTCAAGGGGAAATTAAGATGCATACCACAGTAGAAACAAAACAGAAATACATACTCATACTGGACAAATAATACAATCAATCAATAAATAAATAAATAAATAAAATGTCTATTGTGCAGAAATTGCAAAATGAACTTAAAGAGCATCAGCATTTAGTTTCAGTTGTCAGGAGAAAGCATTGAATTGCCTTATAGCAGTGAGCAGTGAAGAGCCCCAGAGGTGCTTCGCAGCACAATGAGGAGGAGTGAGTCTGTGGCTGAAAGTGTTCCAACAGGGTTATACCTGGAGGGGATGGAGGTGATTTTTCATGAGGCATCCAATTTTGTTATCATCCTCTTTCCCACATGTAAGATATAATGACAATACATTAAACTGAACTGACAACTTCTAACAAGTTTCAGCCTTTTTATGCAACTTTCTTATGGTGTCCTCATGAAATTCTGATCTGCGATATTTTACTATTCATTTATTGAAGCTACTTAATTAATCCAGCTTCTGGGCTATTCTTCCAATATTTAGGTCTATACTTATCAGACTTGAGATTAGATGAAACTTCAAAGCAATCACACCGGTTTCATTTGTTTTATTGATGAGACTCTAAGATACAAGCCAAAATGAAACTGTGAAGCAGTGCACTAGGGGGTCCATGGCAATGCTGAATTTTATATTAAAACAGTGTAGCTCAGACTGGTCAGTGTAGTTGTGTGCCAGTATAAAGCCTTTCATCTATGGGGTGTGTAATGGGGCTCATTGTGTGTTCACATACAAATGCGATTTCCTCATTGACATTTTGCAGGTTGTTACTCAAAGCACCTACACCCACAGAGGTATGTATATAAGGAGTCTGAGCAGGATAGAGAAGAAAAAAGAACGGATTGAGAAAAGAAATGAAAGAACAAAGAATGAAAAAGAGAACTGGTACAGAAATCTAGAGCAACGGTTTGGAAACGAGCAAGCAGTACTGAATAGCAGGCCATAAAGCACCATGGTGAGAGACAGGAATCGCTCCCCAAGGAGAGGTCACTCCGGCTAAGTACTGTAGGAGCAGGAGAGGCCAACTGGCTTTGAGGATCGTCCCAAAGAATGTTGGTGGGACAATGGAGCCAGGCTTTGGGTGTCCCAATGGTGACTGACTAAGGTGTTTGAGATGAAAGCCATCTAATGGTCGACTAGGCTTGCCAGTGTCTTGGACCTGCCGAGAAGATCTGATGAGTGAGTGGGGAGAGATGAGAGAAAGAGAGAGAGGCTTTGAAGCTCACAGAGTAAAAATTAAAGAAAAATAACCTGATTTTTCAACAAGGTGTTTCACTTGATTTTAACCATTGTTTGATTTATTTATTTATGGACTGATTTTAATCTTCCTCAAAGAATGCTTTTGTATTGCTGGACTATTGTTTTAGTATTTAGTATAATTTAGTATAATTGAGGAAGATTTTGCATTG
Source organism: Polypterus senegalus (assembly GCF_016835505.1). Lineage (NCBI taxonomy): Eukaryota > Metazoa > Chordata > Cladistia > Polypteriformes > Polypteridae > Polypterus > Polypterus senegalus. The sequence continues at coordinate 53,763,305 of NC_053155.1, forward strand.
ACTGTTGTGTAATAAAAGCACTGAGCACTTCTTGCACCAGTGTATTGCAGGACACACTTAATCATGTTCTCACCTATTCAGGCTGGGTCAATTTAGATTTGTTAATCAACCTTAAATTTTGGGAACTTTTGAGTGAAGTCCAGATGAAAAAACCTGTATTTTCCAAAATGTTGTTTTATACAATTTTTTTGTCTAATATATATTATTTGCTCTTGTACAGTGACCTTACTAATGAAAACTACATTGTTTTCATAAACACAACAACACAGCAAAGTAAAAATGTTAGTTCACAGAGATAACATCTGCAGTTGCCCTTGTGAAGCCTTGTGAATCAGAGGCCATTCTGTAGCCCCATGCCCTATTGGTGTAAAGATTTAGACAAATAATGCATACATTTGGTTGCTTTAACCCTCCACATCTCTCTCTCCATCACGATGAAGGAGCATCTCACACACCATGAACTGAAAAGAAGACCACACTGAGAAGCACAGCTCAGCAGCCATATTGAGACAGGCCTGTCCCAAAGAAGGCTAACCAAAAATGATGACTTAACTAGAGACAATTAAAGTAACTGCAAGTCTGTGTGCCGCCTGAAACTACATCAGCATTTACAGTATCAGGTTGTATGGTTGCCAATATTCAAATGTGCTTTGCTTATTGTTATTATTTTATGAATATTACCAATAATACATTATTAGAATGTGCAACTAAACTCCTGCTTGTCTTTTACTCTATGTAATTGCCTGAGATTAAACATGTAGAAGGGAAGGTGGGGAGAAGTTATAAAGTACAATACCTTATAAACAGTGGTAAGTCTATGGGATTTGAGGCATTCTGACAAAGGCTACACATTAAAGAATACAAAAGGGGAAAGTAGAGTAATATAGAACTTTACCAAGACAAAAAACACTGCCGAGACTGTACAGGTCTGACTTTAAACTAATATTCAAAGGAATGTAGAATTATTTTACTATTCTTTCAAGATGCTGCAACACAGCTGTAGCATTTGGGGTGTATTATATCAAAATATGAACTACATGTAAAATGGTTTAAGGTCTTGTCATGGTTTTTGAGCTTTGGCTAAGGGTGTTGCATTGGAGATGTCACTTCTGCGTTGAGGTTATTCTTAAGTCCTTAATCCAGACAGGCCAAATTGACGGGTCAAAAGTGTCAGTTTTGGTTAGATTTTCACAGTCTGGTACAAAGGCTATTAAAAAAAGACTCCTTTTAATGTTTAAACTAAGACTCAGGCTTGTATTACACACAGTTAATGACACAAAGCTTATTAATCATGCTCAGTCAGTCATTCTCCAACCTACTATATCCTAACACAGGGTCACAGGGGTCTGCTGGAGTCAATTCTAGCCAACACAGGGTGCAAGGCATGAACAAATCCCCAGGCAGGGTGCCAGCCCACCGCAGGGCATACACACACACCAAGCACACACTAGGGACAATTTAGAATCGCTATGGACTGTGAGAGGAAACCGGAGCACCCGGAGGAAACCCACGGAGACAGAGGGAGAACATGCAAACTCCATGCAGGAAGGACCCAGGAAGCGAACCCAGGTCTCCTTACTGTGAGGCAGCAGGGCTACCACTGCGCCCCCGTACCGCCCCTTAAGCACACTCATTATGACTAATAAATCCATTATAAATGTACAATATTTAAGTAGTATCGACAATAATGAAAGTCACGTAAAAATATCACAATACAATTTATTATACAGTGGTAGGTTATTTTATGCACATATGATGCCATATTTTGAATTTGTAAATAATCCTGCTTCTTGGCTGATCCCTAAGAAGAGATACAAGTAAGTAAGACTGACTTTAAAAATACCAAACGTAACCTTTAAGTTCTGGGATGCACTTGTACTCCTCTGTATAGCTTCAAGTTCTGTTATGTCTTTCTTGAAGCATGGTGATCAGAACTGCGCACAGTACACCAGATGCACTCTCATTAGTGCATTATGTAGTCTGAGCATAATGTTCCTCGATTTATTTGTAACAGTTTTAACCCCTAAATCCTCACTGTCTCCCATCTTGTATTTATAATTGATGCTCCATTTGTTTAAACTGGATTTTGATTCCAAAGTTTTGGGTTAATTGGTAACTTGAAATTGGCCCAATATGAGTGAACAGTAATGCTGCTGAGCAGCCCTGTGATCCTGAACTAGATAAAAGGACCAGATAATGGATGGAATGAATGAAAACTGCCATATAGCTTAATGCTGGTTTAATACCATTTTAAATCATTGCTAACTGAATGTGAAATATTGTGAATGAGATTTTCTTTTTACTGTTGGATGTGATATTGTATAATGTCCAGAAGGGACAGTGCAGTCAGTTGGCCTACATCATCAAAACAGTGACTTTGCCTGTTATAATTAATCTTGGACTGTACTCTTCAAGGTAATTTTTTTCTAGGACTTTTTGTTCCTCTTCTGTGTTGTTAACTGGTCATATCATAATAATAATATTAATTGGCGTAAATTGTTATGTTTTGTTTTTGTTACACAAGCTAAAATTGACATTTTTTTACAGTGTGTTCAACATGGTTTGTATATTAATGTATGTATGGAAGGTTTTGCAGTATGCTGTCATTGCACTGTAGTGGTAGCCTTTAAGCACACACTTTGAGTCTGGACTACACAAATAAGAACTGAAAATACAATATATTGAATCAGCTGACTGGCAGAAAAGCTCAAAGACATAATCTATGAAGCCAAGCCTTAAATTTCCATTTTTTAGAGATACTAATTAAAGTGCTGTATGATAGTATGGTCATGGACGGAGTTTGACATTTAGGCCCTTCTTATTGTTAAACCAGTTACAAAATGTATGTATGGTGTAACATGCTGGTGTTCTGGAAATGGGTTAACTGCTTCGAAAGACATGCTAGTTAAATGGATGGGTGATACCCCGATGGGTGCATGTGTGTGCATGTGTTTTCACCCCGCAGTGGACTGGCACCCTCTCCAGGATTTGTTCCTGTCTTGTGTCCAATAGTTGCTGGGTTAGGCTCCAGCTTCCCTGCAGCCCAGTTATGCATAAGTGGGTTTAGAAAATGGATGGATTGATGGAAAGTTGGACCAGTTTTAATTTTTCATTTACTACATCAGAGAGATAGTTTAGCTTATCAAATATTTTGTCCCAGTAGTGTGTAAGACCTGTGGTTTAGGTTTGCTCAGTCAGCCACACCACCGTTTGTACAAGTGGCACATTCAAGCATAAGACATGGAGACACAGGCACACAGGCACATGCACACATGCACACACTGCCTGAAGGATCTGTTTTGCCGAAAGGAGTTGCTAAAATACTGCATACAAAACATACAAATTGAAGTGACCTATTTCAGGCTAAATTTGAAACAATAAACTAATCTGTAATTAATGTGAAATATTTCTCTGTTTTAAAAGTAGGTGACATTTAAGAAAGACTAGGTAGGATGAACAAAATTATTGTATTAATTAATTGTTAACATATTTAAATTAGCTGTGGCCCTAAAAAACTTTTGAGGACCAAAACAACCCTTTATTGGACATTTATTTTAACAACGTTGTGCATCTGTTGGGGTCCGGGCACGCCTTCCCCAGCCCCCTCTTAATCTCCACCTATGGTTATGGTTCATGAACAGTTGTTGCTCTACCTAGCACATGTATATAGTCTGTTTGTTTATTAAATTAATTTTGAATGTTATTAATTATGGTTTTCATTTCTTTTTTGTGATGTATTTTGTTTTTGCAATATGCCATTACAGTATTTATTTATCTATTGTGTAATATATTAATGTTTTTTTTGTTATCTGCCCTCTCTAGGAGGAGGGGACACCTGACTCTGTAGTAGGGGGGCAGTACAAATACAGAAGCTGCTGTTCTCACACTATCTTTGGCACTGATTTTGATTCCTGTTTTTTTTTTCAATTTGCACTTCTTTTTGATGTTTAAATTTCCTGGCTTCTGTTCCTTGTTTTTGATTTAAGGTACAGTTTCTGGCTTGTGTTCTCATGGAATTAGTTGCTCTTTTTGTTCCTGTCTTGCTTTTCTTGTTTAATTTTTGAATTCCTTTTGAATAAATCTTTAAATATAAAAAAAAACTTTGCATGCAGGCCTCACATTTTAAGGTTTTCCTATCTTAATTTTGTGGACATTTTGAACTTTTGTTATTTAAAAGTATAGTTAGTCATTCTAACCAATTTTGCTACAATTCTGGAACTCCATTGATCATTCAGTATATCTGTAATAAACCAGAGCTGTTTGTCTCCCTTGTTGACTTTCCTACTGTTTCATTATGTCTCTAATTAGCTAACTATCTCTCATTCCTTCACTACCTAACATTGGAGTGAGCATACTGGAGCAAAAAAGGCTGCACATCCTTATATATAATTTGATACTATCCGTATGTATGGTGTTTGCGTCAATACCCCGTATGTATGGTGTTTGCGTCAATACCTCGACTCAATACAAGTTAGAACCATGCAATGGTACTCTGCCTCTGTAGTTAGAACATAACGTGGCAAACGCGGATGCAGTATTGCATGATTGGTTAAGAATGTTCGAATGCTTCAGTGATGCCGCTGGATTCCTGAGTATAGTAAGTCGGTGTTGGTTCAAGCAGATTTAGGAACATTGGTTTGGTGGGTACGTACTTTCCAGGACTAACATTGTCGTCTGACTTTAACCCTTCGACAGCTCCGGAACCATAAGTAATTTAGAATGTATCACCATTTGCTTGGTAAGTCGAAATCTATCTTTGGACACTTCAGTTTTGGCATACGTCCTTTTGACATCTATTGGCAAACTGAGTAATGATGGCTGGGTATTAACAACGGTCATTGTTTAAATTTTAGCTGATGTCAGATCTAAAATGGCCACGCCAACATAATTATTACTCCAACTCTGATTAGAGTCGTAAAATACGGTTTGTTTTGAAAATTTATTTGCCGGAAAAAATCAAATGAGGTGCAGCGAAGAGCTAAGTTCACTTCTCGCAGCCCCGTTTAAACAGGAAGCTCTTTATTACATAGGTCGAAAAGGTCTATTTTAAGCACAAATCAGTGCCATGTTAACAAAATCATTTCAAATACTTGTGGACTATGGCCGGCCATTCATCCTGGCCAATACTCCCAGGCCGCCAGAGGTAGCCCTCCCTGCGACATGGAAATGTCCCGAATTCCAGCAGGGCATCATGGACATTGGAGTTTTCCTGTACAGCCTTGCTGGATAATGTCGGGGCCGCCAGGAGACGCTGCAGGGAGGCCCAGAGACTTCTATTTTACCTATAACCCAGAAGTACGTCTTAGTCACAGCGACAGAGGAAATGACGTACTTCCGGGATGAAAAAGAAGAGTTTTGATCTGACCTGGAAGTGCTAGGAAGTCACATGGACTGAGGGTTCAGAAGCACTTCTGGGTCAAGGTCTATAAGAGACTGTGTGAGATCCCAGACGGGTGAGCTGAGTCAGGTGGCAGGGTGACAACATGTCTGGGAGAGTGGAGGATTGATTATTGTGTGATTATTGTTATTGTTTATGAATATAGTGGAGTGGAGGGTGCTTTGTGCACTGTATAGTATAAAGAAATTCATAATTTGGACTTTTATCTAATGTCTGGCATCTGATCTGAGGGATCACGGGGATGACAGAGCCCCCTATCTGTCACATATGGATTTGTGGACACGTGTGGATTTCACAAACGTGGAATTTGTAGCCCAATTCGATTAGGCTCTCAGTCGCTAGTTACTTATAATTACATCTCAATCCAAAGGAATGAGCCACTACTTTGACATTGTGCATTTTCTTTTAAAAACATTAACATTTAATGGCCGGAAGTAACAGACTGTAAATCTGAGAGGCCCAGGGAGTGGCCTTAATGTTGTCCAAGGCAGCACAGAGAATGGGAGGCTTATGATCAGCATGCTTCTTTTAGAGCCAGGAAGAGGATAAAAATAATCATCCTCTAGTACTGTGCTCCAAGAAATTATAGCAATGAGTACAGCAAGGAAAGTTTAAGAGCCGAATGCAGGCCACATCATACACAGCTATCCAATAAGACAAACCATCATCATTATCAGAGATTTCAATACCAAAATTAACAGAGATATCAGGGCATATAAGAAGGTCTGGGAAACATAAAGGATGATGGAGGGAGATTTGTAGGTCTGTGTGCCACAAGCAACCTAGTCTTTGGCACAACATGCCAAGTAGTACTGCACCCCAAGAAAAATAGCAAAAGTGTGGGTCTCAACAGAGACCAGAAGAAGATACAGGTGAGGAAAGGGAAGAAGGCAGCAGTCAAAAATAGCCATATGCAAACAATGAAATTAAAGGCCCAGGACAAGTACTCAGAAGCCAATCTTAGAGTGCATAGAAGCATAAAAATAGACAAAAAGTACTATAGTGGTTCTTGCAGAAGAAGAAAAAGTGACCAGATATGACAGTATAAAGGACTTCTACAAAACAACCAAGAAGCTATCAGGAAAGTATGTCAATCCAAAGAGACATGTGAAGGACAAAGATGGAAAGTTAATCACTGGGGAGTACAATGTTAGAAGAGGAGATGGGTAGAGCAGTTTGAGGAACTGCTGAATAAATCAGCACCCCATAATTGAAGTTAAAACCTACCAACTGACTGTGACCTGCCAATAGACTGTAGTGTGCCAACAACAGACAGCTGAAGAGATCTGCAAAACCATAAAGCAGCTGAAGAAAAGCAAGGCAGCAGGACAGTTTCCTGGGGAGGCACTTAAGGTCAACACGGAGACCGCGGTGGATATGCTCTTACCACTCTTCAAGATCTGTAAGAAGAATATGTGCCATTAGAATGGAAGAAGGGCTACCTTATTAAGATCCTAAAGAAGGATAGCTTCAAAGGAATAATGCTTTTGTGCATCCCGATAGCAACTTAGGGATGCCTTCCAAATACAGAGAAGAGTGAGGCAGGGCTGTTTTGTCCCTGCTTGTCCCTGCTGGTGACGGACTGGGTCATGACATCCACAGTACAGAATGGCAGCCTTTGGACACTATGGATACAGCTAGATGACCTAAACTTTGCAGATGACCTGGCCCTTCTTTCTCAAACCCTCCAACAGATGAAGGAAAAGACTGATATCAATGCAGATAAATCAGCTCACTTCTGATTCAATATCCACAAAGTGAAGAGCAAGGTCTTCAAGGTAAATGCTTTTTACACAACCCCTATCATGCTGGAAGGTAAAGTGCTATAAGAGGTGGAGAGCTTGGCAGCATTTTTGACCAACATGGGGGACAGACACTGAAATCAGAGTCAGGACTGGCAAGGCAAGAGCAGCTGTCCTTCAGCTAAGGAATGTTTAGGGCTTAAGGGACCAGCCAATTGCAATTAACACCAGGCTCTTCATTAAACAAATGTTGGGTCAGTCCTGCTCTAAAAAGCAAAGACATGGAGGACTACTGTTACTGCCACTAAGAAAATCCAGATCTTTATCGATACTTGTCTTAGAAGGATTTTACAATGACCTGAAACCATTGGCAACCAAGATGTATGGCAGCAAACAAAACAAGAACCAGTGAAGGAAGAGATTCTCTAGCAACAATGAAGGTGGACAGGCCACAACCTTGGTAAACAGGATTCTACTGAAGCATCATCAGACAAGCGATTATATGGAACCCTCATGGAAAGAGGAAAAGAGGCCAGCTAAGAAACTCTTGGCATGGTGACATGGAGACAGATGCTAAGAGGATGGGGTACACCTGGGAGCAGTTGGATGGTCTGGTTCAGGATCGAGATGCCTGTAAAACTCTGGTTGGAAGCCTATACCCCAGAAGAGAGGGGTGATAAGGGTACCGAGATAAAGAGAGAGAGAGAGCCTTATATAGTATTTTCCAGGGAACAAAAGTGCACAGTTCAGCGGCTTAACTATTCAACTGAGGTGACAGAGAAAAGGACATGTTATCGTTCAAACAATACATGGAAGGTAACAAGGAGAGGAGACTCGGGACACAACTCCAATAAAACAACGACAGCCCCCAAATGTCTAGTTTAAGCCTTCTACCACTGACACAGTGGAGTTTATGACACTACTGTAGGTTTGTCATCATGCTAGGACACCTTTAAATAACAAAATGCCATAGTACAATGGCAGCTAAAATTTATTTGTTTTCTTTTCAGCCAGACTGGTGTGCTTCGGCATGTTGCCGCAGCCATATACAACTTTATAGAAGGCTTGTTCCATCATGTCAAGTGCACAAAATCTGAGAGTGATAGCCTATAAAAACACTGCAGTCAGTTTAGTGTTGAACCACCTCACAACAGTTCCAGTAGTGCCTCAGTTCATATGACACTACCAAAGGAAGTGTCACACTGAACAAGACAGTATAGAAATATTTAAGCCACATTAATCCATTATATCACAACTAGCTAGGTTGTGACACTGGCAAAATTTCTTGAAAGCAGGAAATTCAAACAATTTCTCTTTATTGTATGCATAAGCATTTATTTGAAACACCCTCATAAAGGTGCTTTGCAGAGCAAAAAAGTTTAAAATACAAGATAAATGATACATTGGCCATATGTCAACATTTAGCACATTAAAAAGGCAACCAAACAAAGGTTAAAAGTACAAAGGGCAATGGATGAAATACAGGACAATTGTTCAAAGGGGCAAAAGATGTTAAAAAATGAATTTCAGCTGTTACTTTGAATGTAGGGACCTTCATGGAGAAATAGGCAGAAATCTCCTGGAAGCTGAATGAACAAATGAGAAGATGTACAAAGCCGGGATTTATGGGAGAGAAGAATGGCTTTAGAAAATGTCTTACAGGTTTATACAGGCTAAACCACACCATGTTGTTGGCAGACATCCTCAGACCTCACCCCATCCAGCCTGACCTCCCAACTACACAGGCAGCCTTCAGCTTACAAAGGCTCATATAAAAGCCACCTGGCTTTAAAAGTTCAAAATATGGTAAATGTTCTAAGAAACCACCAAAAAAATGTATAAAAATGCCCCACTGGGAAGAGGAACCATGAAAACCTTTGGCTTAGAGTTCAATATAAAATCAACATAGAGTAAATGCTGGTAATTAATTTCTAGCAATCAAAACGATAACAAAAATTCAAACAAGCAACATAAAAATAGGTAATAAGAATTTTCTAAAAGGCAATCGAAGGTAAACAAGTCCCAATATGAAATCCTAAACCAAAACTATAAAACAGAAGCAAAAAATGCAAGAAGCCAGAAAATCAGTCACCACAAGTCTAGTACTCTCTAAATGTTAGTTAATAAGCCGCTAAAGGATCCACTCCAAGCTTTAAAATATATATGGGATTCCACCCATAAAATAATAATATTACATTTGTATACATAAACATTTATTATAAATGTATATTCATAATAGTAAAAAAAAATTATATAGCATCTTTCACATGCTCAAAATGCTTAAACATAACAGACACAGGAGAACACATCATACATAAATAACAAGCATTAAATAAAAAGAAAAATGGTTACAAAAACAATAAAATATATTAAACACATGAAAACAATACAATAGAATGAACAAAGAAAACACAGAAAAGGAAAATAAACATATGCCAGGCAATACACCCTGGCTGAAACATGACACTTGCACATTATGTATGTCAGTGCAGTACCAGGTTCAAAAACCAGTTCAAGCATTGTTTATATGGAGTTTGCATGTCTCTCTGTATCACTGTTGGTTGTCCTCCCACAGTACATCGTAAAGACATGCAAGTTAAGTGGCTGCACAAAATTGACCAAATGTGGGCATCTACACGAAGGTGGCTTGTGATCCTGTCCAAGTTTGGCTCTTGCTCTCCACCCTAGACTGTAGGATTATGTCCACTCACACTTCCCTGATGATAATTACGCTTTAATAATGGGTTTACATATATTTAATGCTTGGCTAATATCAAGTAACCCAACACTCAGCACACACATCTCAATTGGTTGTCTTGAACCAGTCAGTCTGTCGTAATAAACCTCAACTGATGCTGGAATATAGATTTATGAACTGCATTTCCTGGGTATTTCCATTTTTCGTGCTTTAAAAATTGGCCACATGTTTAACTTGATCCGTCTGATAAATAAAGGAGGTCTGAGGAAAGCATTTTGGGTGCCTTTTGTTAAGTTTTACAAGAAAAGTGATCAGCCTCTCAATTGTTAATTTAGCAGTGGTTAACTTTACCTAGCCATGGGGAATCACCAGTTGGGCCTAGCAGCTAAGCCACAGACTGAACTCTGAATCACCTGCCTGTAATATCTTCCAGTCAGTCCCACTAAATACAGGGCACATATAAATAATGAAGTAAATGTAGCTACTGACTTTTGATAAATCATATATGAAAGAGAAATCTAAGGTCATACATAGTAGAAACAATAGCAGTTTCAGGCAGTCAGTCCATTGAATGTGGCATCTGTCATACTGACCAGTGACAAAAAGAAATAACAATAAAGAACAAGAGCCAAGAAGATATTTAACATATAGCACATGATGGTGTATGTGTATGAAGAAATGGAAGTGAATATCCTTATATTGTGCAGGCAGTGTGCCTTAAGGCCATGTCACATTGGATTAATTTGTAAGTGATTTTCAGTCATAGTCTTCATTTAAATAATCTTAGCAAGTCAGGGGCTGTTGGTGGCATAGTCCCATGAAGCCAATCGCATAATGTGACATGAAACTCATTCCAACTAGTCCATAGGTTGATTTAGCCTTTAGTCATATGTGGGCTTTGTGTGTATGACAGTGGAACCAATGAATGCTTATCTGAAGTACAATGCATTTAACACAACAATTAGGAATAAGGAACACAGGTATTTTGGACCTCTCAAACAGAAGAGAAGCTCACTTGTCTGATGTCTTGTATTTTATGTACCACGATAGAATGAAAAGAAAAAGAGGTTCAAGATTGTGGCTGAACTTGGTGTACCTGTTAAACATTCATACAGTGCCGGCTCTGTCAGGCAGTATGCTGTTGGCTGTCATAAAATGGGGCAAGCACGACAATGCTGAAAGGTCTTGATTGTGACATGCCCAGCAATTTTCAGCCAAGTAAACTAGCATGGCCTTGGGACGATATCAGCAATTACAGTTAGCAAGGCCGACATATGTAAGGATGTAGGGGGGCACTATATATTGTCTATTATTCTTTCCCTGGCAGGGGGTGCCTGAATGCCCAACTCCCCTGAACTCCATCCCCACTCAATACCCAAAAAATAACTGACCGACTACACCACCCAGTAAGGGAAGGGAACTGAGACCCAAATTAGCTAAACTCCAAAGAGCTGCTGTGCACAGGTTCTTTTATATACAGGTTTGAGCAACCACCACACCATATAAACAATCTTTGTAAACAAAAGATTACAATTTTTAATAAATATAAACACAATCGCCAACATCTAAATAAATAAATCAAAGTCCAATGCGGGGCTTGCACAGATGCTCACGAGTTCCTGCCTATGTCGATTATCTTCGCATCCATGTAAAACCATGAAAGTTAAAAGCTCCACAAACTTTACTCATTCAGCTCAATACTGCATCCACCAAGGGTACTCCACATGAGCTCATCTCAAGGGGCGGCTTCCCACAGTGCTCCATCAGCTCCTCAAACGACCCACACACAGTGCCAGACAGGGGATGTCCTCTTGAATCAACCTAATTGAGCACAAGTAGTTAAGATCAGAGACTAAATCACCCCAGTTAAAAGTCAAAACCCGGACAGCATGAAGTCAATTGGATACACCAGTTAGATGGTTTCCCGATCTCCTCTCACTCACTACGTCTCTCTCCTTCACGCTGATCGTACCATCTGTCCTGGATCCTGTCAATTTAAGGCAATGCCACCGCTGCCCGTATCCAGCTGTCTGCACTCCTTGGGTGCGACCGAAAATAGCACTCATTCTCAGGGTACCACACACAAATCCCCCAAGTTCAAACCAGGGTTCCGACTTCCCCAAACACTGCCGCCTGATCCTTTTAAAATAGAAGTCCAGCCTCCCAATTAGTCCCAATGTGGAACACATGACACAGGCTAAATCCCCCAGGTCACACATACACAAGAATTAGAAGTCGCATAATGTAACATCGCCTTTAGCTACAATAATAAAGTGCACAGTGGTCAATTTCATTGAGTGAATATCAGCACAAGACACTTTACGCAGCACAATTTGGTGACGAAAGTACTAAATAAATTTGAACAGAAACTATGCAACTTGAGAACTTATGAATGACTGGCCATCATAACAGCACAGACTTACAAGATTATGCAGTGTATAAAATACATGTATAGTTAGATTCACAACACACACAGAAGCACAATGGGTTGCAAGGTCTTGAATTCAGTATCCTGGGTTTGAATTCTGTGCCTGATTGTTGTCAACGTGTTGTTTGCATGTTTTCCTTGTACCTTTACGGGTTTTTCTGCAGGTATTCCTGTTTTTCCTCCCACATCCCCAAAAGATTGCTGGTTAGGATGACTGGCGATTCCAAATTGTAACAAGTGTGAATATGTGTATGACCTTGCCCTGATATGGACTAATATCCTGCCAATGGCTGTTTCCTCTCTATTCCATTGCTGTTATTGTAGACTCCAGCCTCCTGCCAAAGCTGGATAGGATTAAGCTGTTTTGAGAATTGTTCTGAAGGAGAAGCACACAAAATAAAGAAATAATGTGAAGCCTCTAATTTTTCTTAAATAAAGAAATAACTGAAATCTTTGTCATTGGTAAAAATGGAAATAATTACGGTATTAGAAATAAACTTAGTCTGTTAGCATTAAAAGTCAAGAAGGAAATAATGAATTTAGGTGTAACCACTGACTCTGACCTAAATTTTAAATCACACAGAAGCCCATAACCAAGAAGTGAAAAGTGTTTGGTATTACTAGGACCCTTCCCGGGATCAGGCCATCCCTCCAAAGTGCATGGAAGAGCGAGGAGGAAACTGGTCAGAGAGGCTACCAAGAGGCCTATGACAATTTTGAAGTAGTTACAGGAATTTTTGGCAAAGAGTGGTCACTGTGTGCACATAACAACAATATCACAAATGCTCCACAGATGTGACTTGTATGGAAGAGTTGCAAGAAAAAAGCCACTCCTCAAGAAAGGCCACATCAAAACATACTTTGAAATTCTGAGGCCAAATAGTCATATGAGACCAAAACCTAACTATTTGGCCTAAATGCCAAACGGTATGCCTGGTGGAAGGCCAATACAGCCTACCATTCAAAGAACACCATACCTACAGTAAAGCATGGCGGTGGTAGCATCCTTTTGTGAAGGGCCTGGGGCACTTGTTAAGATGGAAGGAAAAATGGATGGGGCAAAATACCATCAAATTCTTGAAGAAAACCTGCTGCCCTCTGTAGAATATTGTCAATGGGAAGTACGTTCACCTTCTAACATGACCATGACCCAAAACACATGGCAAAGTTGAACATACAGGGGCTGAAGGTGAAGAAGGTGAATGTCCTTGCGCGACCTAGTTGACCACAGACTTAAACCCTATTGAAAATCCATGACCACAAACGGTCAACATTCAATTTAACAGAGCTTGAAGTTTCTGTTAGGAAGAGTGCGCAAATATTGTACAGTCTAGATGTGCAAAGTTGGTAGACAAGTATCCCAACAGACTCATTGTTTTAGTCAAAGCAAAAGGTCGTTGCACAGAGTATGGACACTTTTGGGGGGGATGCGGTGATCCTTTAAATATCTTAGTTATTCTGTTTTTTTATGTATTTTTTTTTTTTAACTGTCCCTATTATAATTTTCACTTGGTTGTTATAAGTTAAATTGAGTAAATATAGTTGGAGAAATATTTTTGTGTATCTTCATTTCAGGCAACAAAATGTGCATATTTTGAAGGAGGAGATCTTTTCCTCCAAATAAATATTTGATCCCCTGCTGAATCTGTATGTTCGCTCACTTACAAAGAAATGAACAGTCTCTAATTTTTATGGTAGTTTCATTTTAATGGAGAGAGACAGAATATCAACCAAAAATCCAGAAAAAACACATTACATAAAAGTTATAAATTGAATTGCATAGCATTGAGAGAAATAAGTACTTGATCCCCTACAACCCAGCCAGAATTCTGGCTCCCACAAATTGGGTGTGGCCCCATGTAGCACACAGATTACAATCAATCAATCAATTACAGATACTCCTGATCTCGTTATGTGTATAAAGCACACCTGTCCACAGAATCAAATTCTTCTATTCCAACCTCTCCTGAAGCCCTTTATTCTAATAACAACTGTCTCCTACATCATTCAAAACGAAGTGTAAGTTCTGCCTCAAAGAGATAATTTACAGCCTTTCCTCGGCTTTCTGAGGAAAACCAATCGGCACAGTCTCTGTCAAAGCATAAAACTAACCGCCCTTTTGTGCTAATAACTTTGGCTTTTATACTTTCTCCACTCTCTCAGGTGACACTGGCTGAAGCACATCTGTGCCCTGCTCAAGTACACGCGCAGCCTCTAAATAGCCTCACTTACTCGCTCACGTGCATGCGTCACACTGACGGTCGCCAGCACGCGCTTCGGAGACTTGTTATCCTGGAGAAATTAAGAGCAAATGCGAACACGCTGCTCGTGCATCTCCTGCAAAGCGGCATGGGAAATGATTGAGACTGTACAATCAGCCGGCAGGTCTCCCAAGCCGAAAGCCTGCGCGATCGCTCATCCGCCACACAAATGACACCTGACATATTACCAGTGGACAGACGACGCCATCAGCCACGCTAAATATACAGCCGCCTGTTCCGACGTCTCCCCACACTTATAAAGTAGGACAATCGTTGCCATACGCGCTTCGTCATAATTTGGCATGCGCAAGCCTAAACGTGGAAGAGAAATGTATGGATGTTATTTTCAAATGTTGCTATACTCTTATTAACTATTAGAGGGATAATATATAAAAACCAGTCCATCCACTATTCAGACTTGCTTAATCCTGTTCAAGACCACTGGGGCCAGACCCCAACAGCATCTGGTACAAGTCAGTAAGTGCCTCTGAATATGGAGCCAGTCCATCCCAGGTCACACTCATGACACAGGCAGGACAGACTCAGCTAACCTTTATGTTTTTGGTGTGTGGGAGAAAAATAACTGGTGGGGTAATTAAAACTACACTTTAAATCCTGAGACCTCAGAGCATTCTAATTAGCTGTCTTGCTTAATCTTAACTAAGAAAAGCACAATACCTGAAATAATATATACAGTATCACTATCTATACAGTATATACAGTGACATAAAGTATTTTCACCATCCTGAATTTCTGTTATTGGAAATTTTGAAACTGAATATAAAAATATTAGATAAAGTGTACCTGAGAGAATGTAACACATGTAATGTACATGAATGAGCGTTACCTAAAACCAGCTAGCACTGAGTGAAAAAGATATTGCCCCTTCAATATTTAAATATTTGCATCTACAGTGACTGCAACCAAATGAATTTGTCTTTCATATTGCTGTTGAGGAATTTTAGCCCACGCTTCCTGATTTAATTTAGAAAAACCGGTAGGTATTTGAGCATAAACAGCTCATTTCTGGTCCTGCTACAGGATTTTTTTAGTGGATTTAGGCCAAAGGTAGGCCAAAACTTTAATCTTGCTTCTTTTTATCCATACTGTCAGGGTCTACACTTCAGCTCACAGACGATGACTTGACATTCTATTTAATTTTGTGACTAACTGCAATTGACTTCCCTGCGGTGGGCTGGCACCCTGCCCGGGATTTGTTCCTGCCTTGTGCCCTGTGTTGGCATGGATTGGCTCCAGCAGTCCCTCGTGACCCTGTGTTAGGATATAGCGGGATGGACAATGACTGCCTGACTGACTGATTGCAATTGAATTTTACCTTCTTTACTGGTTATATTTTAACCTAAATGTAGCGAATTACGTTAATAAGTAGCATTAACTTGTCAGGTCAGTTAAGTTAAATATAAACAAAGCAGACAAAGTTATAATTGTATATTAACATTGCTTCTGTTTTAGCTTACTAATTAAAGTTTTGCTGCTCAGTTCCTACAGATTGTGCCAAATTAGTACAACAACAGCAGTGAAACCAGAAAAGCTTTAAGTTGAAATGAATGCCAACTTTATTCAGCTTCTTTTTTTTAGCTGTATCTTAGCTTATAGCCTAGTAGCACACTGTACTAACTGTCCACATCCGTGCATACAGCTATGGCACACATCTAAGCTGGAATATGAATCCAGGATCTTGCAGTAAAGTGCTATCCATGCAATAATCCAAGCAACAATTTGATTAAAGTTATGCATTTTGAAAATACTAACTTTTAAAGAAAAACTGTATGCCTATAACCTTTTTTGTTTTCTTTATAATTTCAACAACAAATTCATTGAGCCTAACAACTGTATAGCACCAAAGAATGAAGACCTGTGGCATGTTGTTTGGATAAACAATTAAGAATTTTAAAGTGCTCTACACATGATAATACTACTACTAATACATTTGCAGTTTTACAATTACATTTGTACTGAAACATCAATAATGTGCAAAGACTACATGCAGTGATCCAAGGAAAAATATTAGTAACATAGATTGGATTCTCTTATAGAATTCTGTTAGGAATTGGGAATATAAGGAAAAATACCTGAGGTGACGTTTCATGATTTGTGCCCTTGAGATCTCTGCAGTGTTATATTTCATTAAGTTTTATACCAATTTGCCCTGGGGTGGGTTGTGCTGATAACTGAGTGACCTTGTGAGTTCAAAATCTGCAAATCAAAAGATGCAAGGCCTGTCACTTGATGGGCAACCACAAATGCCAGCAACTAAACCATTTAACTTATAATTATTCCACAATCACAGTGGTCAAAAAATGTGAGGTGTAGATTAGTGTTTCATTGCTTGGAAAGAAGTCCTTTACTTAAAATGAACATAGCAAATAGACCTATAGCTAAGTTAATCCTTTGTAGGCTCCTAAATGTAAACTGCACGTGGTCATGTAACATTCAGGCTATTTCTTTCAAATTGTATTCTAGGATTTGTTGGCTATTCTTCATATTTAAATTTACTTTTTTGCCTTTTTAATAACTTTTATTGATATGCTAAAAATGATATTTTGTTTTAATTCTACTAATGTTGTGAAACAAATCTTGATTATGTTTAATCTTTGTTACTGATTTTTACCTTACCCATGATGCATCATTTTTACAGGTTTCTGGGGAAAAGCAAATGAACATGCGTAACCAAAGAAAATCTGTATTTGTTACATTTTTCTGAATCTATTGTGTATAATTAATATAAAAGTCTCAGTCCTATCAGGGCAACATTGGGGAATGGGCAGGAACAATCTCTCAACATGCTGCCTATCTGACACATTCAAGGCTAATTTAGAATCTCCAGTTAGCCAAAATGCACATTTTTGTGGTGAGGATGGTAAAACTGAGTGCCCAGAGGAAAAAAAAAAAATTAATTTCATTGATATATTCTAATTGAATCACCTTACTAAAATGCTGACATACTTCCAGTGAAATCTCAGCCAGCTCAGTCACTTCCATTGTTCATACTGCAGTTGTTATTTTTGTTTAGTGGCAAGAATGTCCGAGAAAAAGAAGTTTTAAGTTTCATCTACAGAGAACTCTGCAGTTGAACATTGTTGTGTGCCTATCTATATATTGAGCTTCCAGTAAGTACAACAAGGTACTTAGTTTTCATATGTTTCCATCCGACGTGGAAATCTGATCTAAAATGGTCATCCAGAGAGGCTATTCAGAGACCTTGCTTTACGGTTAGTCCCCACACCCAGGTGTGTAGCTGGAATTTTAAAAAGGAGCATTTTCCAAAGCCCAGGTTTGAGACAGGGTGGTTGGTGACTGTTGGAGTAGGGAGTGGTTCCTGCGTTGTTTGAGTGGCACTTTCAAGGCTGGGTGTTTAAGAGAGGCATAAACGACTGATGGAGGATGATAAAATAATCAAGACCCACAACTATGCTTTGGCTTCGGATCCAGCAGTTGTTGACTTAGCGCTTGATGAAAACATGTCTCTCAGAGAAGAAATCCTCCAGCTGAGGAAATATATTGAGACCCTTAAAATAAAGCATGGATTCTCTGCTCTTTTCATGGCTCTTTGACATGGCTCACTATCCTTAAAAGGATTGCTTGCCTTTTGCCACGCTAATTGGAAAAAGCATGTGTGACTGTGCAGAGTTGCCATTTTTAAGGCGTTCCTGCTATTGATAATGTAATGTCAGCTCATTCTTTTGGTGGCTCATCTCCGCCATTGCAGTATTAAGATTAAATACATATTCACCTGTCACTAAATAAAGTTTAATGACTAGTTATTCAAATTCTGTTTTTTTTAAAGAAGCCTAATATAATCACATATTTGTCCCGTGTAAGTTCACAGTAGACAATATGTCTCGATCTTACCTTCGCAACTGTGGATGTAGCTTGAAACATATAGTTTGAAACCCTTCTCCTTTTCATCTCCTTGCGTTTGGCACCATGTTTGAATAATGCGATTTATGTTGTTTACTGTAAGTCTGGGCACGTCTTGAAGCAATCAAGTGAAAAACACCACAGCTAATCTGTTTTGAGATCAGTGCCGGGAGTGCAGCAACTGGCTGAGGTGCAATCACGAAGAGACTGCATATATAGCCTATTATAATAGCCTATTACACTATTAATTACACTATAAATATTACACTGTAATTTCTTACACACTGAGTATTCAGCTGGATTTGGGTCCACCCTGGTAGTTTTTAACTCTTTAATCATCCTTTTAACTTTTAATAGTCTTGCTCTATGCATTGAAGGTAATCTGATGTTCTTTTCACTGTGATCCAAGCAAGGCACCACCTTACTCAGAGACATTTAGGATACCTGTGTTCTTTACACATTTCAGTTCTTCTTAGTCACTCCTTTTTATATATCCAACTTGGTCCTTAAATTCTGTAAAATCTCATTACTCCTCCGCTTTCCCACCACCCTTTAATTAAATTAAATACAGTGCATTCAAAATGTATTCTGACCCCAGCACTTTTTTCCCATTTTGCTGTGTGGCAGTCATGTGCTATAATCATTTAAAATCAATATTTTCTCCACATCAAGCAACACTCAATACCCCAGAATAGTGAAACAAAAACAAGATTTTAGATATTTTTGCAGGTTTACTAAAAATAAAAAAATGAAATACCATATGAAAACTTTCTGAACCCACTGTACCTCAGTATCTCAGCCTTTAATGCCCAATATCGGCCCTGTATGTACTCTTGTAAAATGCTCACCTCATACTTTGCCTATTAAATCTATTTGGCAATGTGATCTATGCTTGGCTTCTCATGTGATCTATCCATCCATCCATTATCCAACCCGCTGTATCCTAACTACAGGGTCACAGGGGTCTGCTGGAGCCAATCCCAGCCAACACAGAGCACAAGGCAGGAATCAAACTCCGGGCGGGGTGCCAGCCCACCGCAGATCTGATCTATTATTTAAAAAAAAAAAAAATTCTATTATTTTCAAAAATGGAAACTATAACTTCTAAAATATTCAATTTAAATTTGTACATATATTGCATTTCATTCCATATAAATTATTTATTATAGGGTGTGAACGATAGGGGGCGCTCTCGCTCCCTTGAACCCCTGTCCACGACTCCAGACACCAGGTAAAAGTCCTCAAGTTGACTTTATTTTGTCGCCACAGTGCACAAAGCACACTCTCCACCACAATACTCATATAATTACAATAAACCACAATAATACAATCCTTCAGTTCCCAGACACGTTGCCACCCTTCCACCCAGCTCAGCTCGCCGTCTGGGAGCTCCCACAGTCCTTTTATATCTCCTGACCCGGAAGTGTTTCTGCCCAATAGTCCACAAGTCCTTATTCCTTCCGGGTCAGGGTAAATAGTCCTTTTTTCAACCCGGAAGTCCATCGCTCTTCCTGTGACAAACCTCCGGGTCACAGGGCACGAAGAAGCCCTCGGTCCTCCCTGCAGCTCCCTTCTGTGGCCCCACGGCATCCAGCAGGGCTTTGCATAAAAACTCCAATGTCCATGATGCCCTGCTGGTCTTCTGGGGCCCTCCACGCTGCAAGGAGGGCTCCACCTGGCGGCTTGGGGGTATTGGCCGGGATAAATGGCCGGCCATCCTTCACAAGGGTTAGCCTTGGATCTTTTATGCCATTTGTATGTCAATCTGAGGCATTGAATGTGATTACGCACTTTTCTTTACATGTTTTAGGAATGCCCTATCATAGCACTCCTGCTACTATTATTCCTCTCTTGCCTCATCATTTTCTTCAATTTGAACTTTCTTGCCTCTCATTCAGGCTTCTCCAAAAGAGATTACCCTCTCTTGCTGCTAAATCCAATTCATTAACCTACTGCAAATCCATACACTCTGTATCATTTTCAATCTGGAAAGTCTCTTTTCTTACTTTAACCTTATTGGTTAAATATATAAGGATATCAGCAGCAAGAATTAATGGAGCGTCTGGGACTAATACTAGCAAGTGGCAACACTGTGGCAAAATCATTCAGAAATGGGCTGCGGGTTGTCCTGAATGCTGACTAAAAATGTACTTCTAAGGCACACGGGACAAGTCAGTTTGGCTGTCTCAAAAGTTCATCAGTTCTGGCTTCTCTAGCTACATAAAGTACAGTTGATGTATTTGTTCAAAGAGCTGGGAAATAGAAATTGTGGGGGACAGTTACTTCATTATATAATTTATTTATGTATACTGTTCTGTTTGTCTGTATTTTGATTGCTTTGCCCTTTTAATAAACAAATTGATTATGAAAGCTGTCTCTTGTAGCAGCTATTGTACAGCTGTTTATTGTAACCTTAAAAAACAGCATAGTGGCATAGAGGGCTAACTCCTCATGGATCTAATATCCTGTTTTCAAATCCAGTCCCCAGACATTGTCCATGTGGGGTATGCATGTTCGCCTTGCGCTGGCATGATTTTTCTTTAGCTCCAGTTATTTCAGTTTCCCTTGTACCTTCTCAAAGAGATTAATGGGCAATTCAAAACTGACTTCATATGTGATCCTGAGACCCTGACATGGATTAGGTGGAGCTGAAACTGTTATGTCTTCATGTATTCTTAATATTATGTTTTTGTTATTATTATGTTTCTGTTTTCCCTACAGATTTTATTTTTTTCTCCAGCCGTCTGGAGTTTTTTTGTTTTTTTTGTCCCCCCTGGCCATTGAACCTTACTCTTATTCGATGTTAATGTTGATTTATTTTGTTTTATAATTGTGTCTTTCATTTTTCTATTCTTTAATATGTAAAGCACTTTGAGCTACTGTTTGTATGATAATGTGCTATATAAATAAATGTTGTTGTTGTTGTTTGTGTATCACGAAAGTATTTTATTGTATCCTGTTATCTTTAGTTTTTTCTAGTTTATTTTATTGCAGCTACCAATTGGTCAACTATATGTAAATATTCAGCAGTTTTCAGCTCCTAGCTTCAATCACCCTAAACTCGTTTTCCCAGGTTAGGCTGTCCGACTCCAAAGAGTAGGTCCTTCTCCATTATGGTATTATTTGCATACCTTTGTTTAAGCAACACAACAGTGTGATAGTTTCAGGTTACAGTGTTTGTTTACACCTTATGTGCTATTTTTAAAGTGATATATGAAAAACAACAAAGAATTTGAAGCAACAGGTTTTCTAACTAAAATGACATGTGAGCAGTGCTTCACGAATAATCTTTACAATAAGGTGGGAATTACAAAAATGAACAAGAATGACAGTTTTCATAAATTGCAATTCGTTGTTATGTAATATCAGTAATAATGTTGTAATGAAAATTAAGGTGTAAGATGATAATGCTGTAAAGAGCATTGAGATGGGAGAGATACAGGCATCATGCATCATCCCTATTCGTCTGGCATATTAAATGTATTACTAAATAACAAAAGAGAGCCAAGAAGTTAACACTTTTGCAAAAAATGAGTATTTTGTAGATTTCTTATCAATGAAAATCTCACACTACTGCTATTTTATAAATACAGAATAAGATAAGAAAAAAGCCCAAATAATTAAACAATGAGACCAGTTTGCGGTAAAATGACTCACTAACTGTGAAGGCAGTTGAAACAAAAACCTGTTGCCACAGTGGGCTCCTAGGACTGAACCTGGAGACCACTCACCTAAAGTGAGTCCAGTCACAATCCCTAATCTTTACTTACTTTTAGCTGTTAGACATGCAAGTAAGAATTTTGAATTTCACAGTACCCTGTACATGAGATAGTACTACTAATATTACTATTGTGACTGTAACCAGCTACTTTTAGCTTGATGTTCGATTTTCATGTAATATTTGCTACTTCAAGCTCCATATCTCAGGATTTAAAGTAATGAATTTATTACAAGTTGTGAACATAATGTTTCAAAATGTGACTTTACTCTCAATAATGTGTTTAATCTCTATTAATTACAAAGTTTTTAAAATGCAATAGAATACCAAAATAAATACATAATATACATAATTTGAAACCCTTGTAAACTGAATGTATTCATAGTTTTTATTTATGTGAACATAGTGTGAAACTCCTAAGGCACATACAGCCACCCTAACCCAACACACACAGGCAGACATGACTTTGCCACACAACAAACATTTTATTTGCAATTGGGGAGCATTTCACCCTGCTCCCCACAGCATAGTACATAAGCACCAGCACACAATACTCAGTCCCTTCTTCCTCTTTCGTTCTTTCTTAGCTGCCTCCACTCCTCTCCCAGCAAGCTCAGTCTTCCTTCCTCCCGACTCTAGCTTCCCAAGTTGTGGCAGTTGTCTCCTTTTATAAAGCACCCAGCAGTGCTCCAGCTGTTCCACAATCACCTTCCGGATGCACTTCTGGGTGTAACAGCAGCCTTGTACAGGAGGGCTCAACTGTTCTCCACACACCCCCTGGCGATGGCCATGGGCCGCATCAGGGTTGAGCTTCCCTGCTCCGTGGCACTGTAGCAAGCCAGGGGGCTGCCCTCTGTCATCCCGGGTGAGGTATTGCCACGTGCAAGCTCCTTCCCCTGGTCCTTCCCTTACGGAGGTGTCCTGTCCAGGTAAGCATCCCGGTTGCCAATTACAATAGCTGAATATTTTATTTGTTTTTTGTAATAAGTCACTTGCTGTACACAAATGTCAAGTCTTTTAAACCTTTTGTTAACTACTTGAACTATCCATCCATCCATCCATTTTCCAACCCTTTGAACACAGGGTGCTGGAGCCAATCCCAGCCAACACAGGGCACAAAGCAGGAACCAATCCTGGGCAGGGTGCCAAAGCACCGCAGTGAACTATCATGTAAACAATCACAAAACAATCACATAAAACTTA
Organism: Polypterus senegalus; assembly: GCF_016835505.1. Classification (NCBI taxonomy): domain Eukaryota; kingdom Metazoa; phylum Chordata; class Cladistia; order Polypteriformes; family Polypteridae; genus Polypterus; species Polypterus senegalus. Next base: position 53,786,635 of record NC_053155.1, read on the forward strand.
AGAAACATCAAATTTGTTTAAATTATAAATAAAGAAATTTGTGCAATGCAGTTCTACCACTCCAGGTTCCATCTTTCCCAACATGTTTCTAAGTCACACAAAGAGCTTTTCCTTTTCACCTTAAAAGTTAACCTATGGGAAGATACTGAAAAAATTGAACACAGTGAAAAAATAACAGCAAGTGAGCCAGCTCTGTCTATGGTGTTGTTTGCAACACCCTTTTTAAGTAAAAGAGTAAACATTTACTGTGACTATCAGAAAGGAAAACAGATCCAAAAAAAAAACAGATCAAAAGAAAACTCGGTCTGCTTGAAACAGGTTAAGCTGCATATTTGGAAGGAACTCTTCAACTCTGCCTTAATTTTTTTCTTTTTAGCTAAGTGCTAACGTGACTCTTCCTCACATCTTCTTCACGATGACTTAGGCACACTTTCCACATGACCTTTGGGCATTTTACAAGATCATGTGTATAGCTATACAGTATGCTGGACATTGTCTCTGTGTGATTTTCTATGGGCAGAAATAACAGCTCAGCAGTCTAGTAGTGTTACCAAGTGCCTCAGCCGGCTAAAAAGAAGAGTAATACAACTGAGGAGGTTTAACAGTTCATAATAATTTTTGTGCTTGTATTTTTTCACTGATATTAAATTAGATCACAGTTCTGGAGACCAAAGTCACCTGACCATTAAAAAGCAGAAGTCTGTGCTGGGCCATCTAATGTGAGCACAGAATCTTAACATCCTTTGATCCCAATGTACAACACAAATGCAACTCTCCATCAGATACTTCTTTCAAAAAATTATGTTTAAAATATGAAAAGCACCTGTTATTGTTACTATGTATGTACGTCTGCACACATAAAATAACTCAGATCCTAGTGAAACAATTTCATTGACATGTTTACACTTTTTACACTAATTCTTCAAGTATGATTAAAAAAGAAAGTTACATTTTTGTTGTGATATCTCTCATAAAGCATGCTGTGCAGATTTTTCAAATTTGAAAAACTAATTTAAAAAGCAGTGGCAAATTTTTTAAAACATCTGCTTTAAAACAAACAAACATTCAATCTCAATTACTGGGAAATTTACTGTTTCAAATTTATCTTTACCTTTTACACTTCTAAAGGAAAAACAGATCTTCATTTAAAGCTTTAGAAATGCCTCTGAATCATTATACATTTTTCTTAAAATTTCCAACAATTCTAGATTTCAAAAGAGATTTTAAATGTTGCGGCTACTTCTTTCAAAAAATATATTTTTAAAAAATATGATCCACCTACAACCAAGAACTAACAATTTGACATCAATTAAACATTTTACTTGAATTGGAATCAACTGTCTTTGAAAGCTCCTTCAGCCACCAAAATCCTATATGAGCTCCATTTTCAAACACAGTAACCCTTTCACATTCTCAAGGTTTAGGGACCCCTGCAAATGTGAAAATTGGCAAATATACTTCAGCATCTCAACATACAGACAAATATACCATACGATTAGGTAAGCAGGCTTGTTTAAAGCAGGTTGAGCTTCAACACTTTTTCAATTTATTGCACTAAAAATAACACTCACAATTCTTAATACTGTAATTGTGCTGACAAACTGCACCAGCCAAGCATGAGTAATCAATTCTATAACCTGGTATTCCATCACCTTTAAAGGATAGCAACCTAAAAGGGTCATGTACAGAGCTGGATAATCCATTCTGGCACTCAGTGCCACGCTACATTGGTTCCAGGAGTGGGGCGAGAAGACCTACAGTAAAACATAGTAAAGGGTCGAGTGCCATGAAGACAGCTAAATAGGGTGGTTATTCTGTTAGTAATAAAACACCATCCTGTTCAATTCTTCCAGACAGATAGATAACACTTTATTTGTTCCCAGGAAGAAACTTGGCTTTTAATTGGAACTCAATAAATAAATAAATAAATAAATATTCTGACAAAAACAAACCCTTTATAAACATCAAAATGACTAAAAAGGAAAAAAAAAGAACAAAAACTTTTGACTTGGCCATTATAGCCAAAGTATGGCATTATGCAGGCATACTGCCTATGGTATGAAGGAGCCCCAGTAGCATTTCATGACACACCTCTGCTGAATAATTCTAACCCACTATATCACTATACTACTGATAGGCAATCAGGCCATGGCAAGGCACACTCATTCACAGCAGGCCAACCACCAACCAAAGACATTTTTTAGCTTTGGGAGAAAATCTACTGAGCACCTGGAGAAAAGCCCATGAGGGTCCAGGGAGAATATACAAACTTCAGTCATCACCCACACTGAGACTTAAGCACAGAGTCTCCTACCACTGTGCCACTGGACTATCAAACATGCAAAAGACGTATGTTGACGAAACCAAAGTTAATGTAAATGTTCAAAACCATTTGATATGACCACTGACAATAGAAGTCATTGGTATTTCAGTGAACTTAGAAAATATGATCCCGTGCTGAACCAGGTACAACAAACAGATAAAAGAATGCTTCATATGGGGTTAGGTAGGGCCATCAGTGAAGTCTCCCGAAGATCTGTGACAAGATTCTTAGTCTTCCTCATTTAAATTAATGCCATTGATTCAGACATAGTAAGTACACTTACAAATAAACCAATACATGAAAGACTGCAGCTACAATGTATTCATTAATTTATTGTCAAAGCTTTTTAATACAATTCAGGGGGGAACGAAACCCTGGTAAGCACTTGGTGCAAGACAGGAAACAGTCCTGGAGTGTCCATCATAGGGCACACTCGCTCATGGACAAATTTGAATATTCAATTATGCTAACTTGTATATTTTTAGGGATATGGGAAGAAACCCCACACAAACATGAAAAAAAATGTGAAAGCGGGTGTGGGATTTGGACCAAGGATGCTGGAGCAGTGAAGACAATTTGCACTTTAATAAAGAGTAAAATGCTACATAAAGTAGAGTAAACATTCATTATAAATAAAAGACAGGCAGTACGTACCTACAAGATGCAAATTCTGAGCTGATTCTGGGATTTACATTAACATGGTAGGCAAACAGGTTCTTCTGGAGAACATGCTGAAAGAATAAAAAAAAAAGTTAAGTACTTAATACTATAAAGACAATTCAATAAAAATATAGAACCATTATGTTCACTCTGTAGTATACTGGTCACACTGTGTATTTCAAACAGAATGTAATTCTGGTCTCTGCGCTCCAAAAAGATTCAGAAGCATCCCTGGACAAAAGGGCCTGATCTACTGTGACCAGCTGATGGTATGCAGGTTGTGTGCAGAGAAGTCAATATTCTAAACATTCATGATATTTAGTTGTAAAATCACTTGATTTGAGGGTCTGCATAATAATAAATAAATAGCTTAACCAGTTTATTGGTGCAGGAGAATCTTGTTATGAAGCTAGAAACTATGTAATCATAAATTGCACAAGACAATTTATAGATAAATAGTGTATGGTTGTAAGATGATTTTAAGTGAACCACAGAAACACCCCAAAGTAAGCAGTGAGTCTTATTTTTAAAGTACAGCTACACCAATGCTCCAAAAAAGTAATTAAATAAAAACATAGCCTTCTCCATGCATAGATTCTCATGGCAAGAATATCGAAACATACTAAGCATAGCATAAGAAATGGTTATGGATTTTCAATATTTATATCATTTTGTGACAGTGCCAGTGTAAAATTGTGCAGCAGCAGCACACTCTTAAAATACACAACGCACGAGAATCACTTGCTTTGAATAACAATTATTTAATGTAACTTTTTTGTTAGATCTTGGCTTTGTTCTTACTTCACAGTTGTTTTGCCCCTGTGGAGGATGGCCGGCTGTTTATCCCGGCCAATACCCCCAAGCCGCCAGGTGGAGCCCTCCTTGCAGCATGGAGGTTCCCAGAAGACCAGCAGGGCATCACGGACAATGGAGTTTTTATGCACCGCCCTGCTGGATGCCATGGGGGCCACGAGAGGGAGCTGCAGGGAGGACCGAAGAGTTCTTTGTGCCCTATGACCCGGAAGTTCGTCATAGGAAGAGCGACGGGCTTCCGGGTTGAAAAGAAAAGGACTATTTACCCTGACCCGGAAGGAATAAGGACTTGTGGACTGTTTGGCAGGAACACCTCCGGGTCAGGGAGTATAAAAGGACTGTGGGAGCTCCCAGACGGCGAGCTGAGTTGGGAGGCAGGGTGGCTAAGCATCTGGGAGTGGAGGATTGGTTTATTGTGATTATTATTGGAGAATTGTGGAGAGGAGCGTGCCTTGTGCACATAATTATTATAATAAATAATTATTTGGACTTTTATCTGGTGTCTGACGTGTGGTCTGAGGGTACAAGGGTGCGAGCAAAGCACTTAATCTGTCACACCCCTTAAACATTGACAAGTAATCTTCTTGTACTTTTTGCTCCAGAACGTTCTTTAGGCTTATCCCCCATTACCTATGCAGTATCAATCCTGGTCACTGATTTCTCAATCTAACGAACAGGATTTTGGTCCTATTAAAAAAGTGCCCAGCCAAGCTCTATTCTTTGCTTCCCTTAGCTCTCTTATCATGTTGCTGCAGAAGAATAAGTAGGAGACGCCAGGAGAAAACTTCACATGAAAGGAGGAGCTGAGGCAGAGCCCAGTCAAATCCTGACACCCAGCAGATGCTCTGTCATTATTGTTGATCCATCAATCTAACTTTGGGATTAAAAACAGTTATAAATGTCTAAATCATCAAAGTAAAAAAGACAAAACCAAACTGAATTTCAAAACCATCTTGATTTTAATAACTAAAACTCTTTTGTAAATGTTCTCTACTTATCCCTCCACAAACAGACAGAATTTAGGTTTTCCTTTAGGAAACAAAGTACAGACAAAGACTTCATATAGCACCTGTCCTTACAAGTGGGTACCATGACACCACATGCTGAAGACAACATGCATGTACATACACGGGGATAAAGTCTGTGACATGAAGCATCAAATGGCATGACCTGTGATACATGTTTGCATTAAAATTGATAATGATGACATTAAAGGGTGACAACCCCAATGAATAATATATACAAATCAAGAACAAAGTCAAAAATATGTCATTCTAGTAACCAGAAACTGTAAACACCACCAGGTCCTGGAGTTTAATATTCAGTCCTACTGGGCTCACTCTCCATAATAAGGTGAGTGCATCTGCAATACAGGGAGGTGTCAGAGCAGAAAACGCTGCCCTTCCAGATCCAGACATGATCTGAATGGTTTATTTTTAAAAGCAGTAGAGATGCAAATCAAATTAAAACTTTAAATTCTTTATAACACATGTAGATTCTTATTTGCAAGAGTATTGTCTTTAAGAGTTAAAGTTGGGGTGCCCAAGGCAAGTATCAATGCGGCCCAACAAGCAATTATAAACTAATATAAACAAATAATTTACTGTTTCTCATATAATATTTGAAGTGTCTTTTGCCAACAAGAAGCGAAAGAAATAGCCCATCCTGATGATTCATTTTACTGTTGAATCGTGTTCATGCAATTAGATGACTATGCATATAGCACATTCATGTGTTGCTCGATACGTCGTACATTTCGTTATTTGTGCACAGTTTGACTGCAGTTATACAGCAAGACAGTTGAATTGAGATTGCACGTATTTCTGTAAATTGAGTGAACAAAACATGGTTATTGATATATCTGTTTTTATCTTCTGTTGTAACATAGTTGTTTTTTTAAAAGACAAGTAAGTATATTTTCTTACTTCGTTATTGAACCTTGCTTTCTATATTCTTGCTGTTCTTTAATAAAAATAAATATTATCATTTATTTATATTATTATCCTAATCTTTGCCTTTACCAAATAAATAGTTTGAAAATGTTTCTAATTTCAGCATGGCCTCTACATCTCAACAAAAGACCTTATCTAAAAAAAGAAAATATATCAATGAAAGAAGGTTATTCAATGAAAAATAGACAGAGGGCTACTTTTTTGTTGAAATGAACAGTAAGGCACTCTGCTTAATTTGTCATGATTCCATACCTGTCTTCAGTATAATTTGAAAAGGCATTATGTGCAAAAATATGCTTCCAAATTCGATGCGTATCAAGGAATGTGTCGTAAAGACAAAGTAGCGGAACTGAAAAAAGGCCTCTCATCTCAACATTTTTTTTTTAAAGCTACAACTCAAATAGAATCTATTCTAAAAGCTAGTTATGCAGTCGCAAATTTAATCGCCAAAAAATCAAAACCATTTTCTGAATGCGAGTTTATTAAGGAATGAATGGAAAGCGTGCCAGATATAATTTGCCCAGATAAGAAAGGCGATATTTCTAAAACCAGTTTGTCTCATCAAACTATTGCCAGGAGAACTGATGAATCTGGGAAATCTATCGAAAACGATTTGAAAAGTAAAGCTTGTAGTTTTAAATTTTACACTTTGGCAATAGATAAAAGTTCTGATGCTACTGATACGGCTCAATTTGCCATTTTTATTAGAGGTATTAATGACGAATATAATGTCACTGAAGAAATGGCTTCTTTAGTACCATTAAAAGACACAGCAACATCAAGGATTTATATGAACCAGTGAAAAAAACGTTAACACGATTTTCTTGGGCTCTTGCCAAGATATCTGGTATAGTTACGGATGGTGCCCCAGCTATGATAGGTAAAAGAGATGGGCTTGTAAAACTAATAGAAGACGATGCCATTGCTGTAGAAAACTCTCGTTTGATGAAGTATCATTGCATAATACACCAAGAAAATTGGTGCGGAAAAGCTTTAAAATTGGATCATGTTATGCAAATCGTCATCAAGACTGTGAATTTTATAAGGGCCAGGGGATTGATTCATCGTCAATTCCAGGAATTTCTCAGAAGTTTGTATGCTGACTATGACAATATCGTTTACTTTTCAGAAGTAAGGTGGCTCTGTCGAGGCCAAATGTTAAAAAGATTTTATGATGTACTTAATGAAATCAAGTCGTTTATGGTATTGAATGCAAAATCTGTGCCAGAACTTGACAATAACAACTGGCTTACAGATTTACTATTTTTGGTAGATTTGACTGCTCATTTAAATGACTTAAGCATGAGTCTTCAAGGTACAGACCAACTTATCAGTACAATGTTTCAAACCATAAACGCGTTCCAAATGAAACTGAAATCATGGCAAGCACAAATAAATGCAAAACATTTTTGCATTTCAACACGTTGGCCAAGCATAATCCTATAAATGGAAAAAAATACACAGCCTTACTTTTTGATTTGATACAAGAATTTGAAAACAGATTTCAGGATTTTCAGCGACTCCATTCACAGTTGATATAGATATGTTGCCAACTAATTTTCAAATGGAATGCAATCTGACATTCAACTTAAAGAGAAATTTGATCACGTCTCTTTGTTGGACTTTTATAAATCCTACCTGCCCAGATACAAATATCCCTCGCTGCACAGTCATGCGTTATTTATGTCGTCACTCTTTGGAAGCACGTACATTTGTGAACAACAATTTTCAAGAATGAAGCACACTAAGAGTAAAATTAGAACCAGAATATCTGATGAGTACTTTGAGAACTCCCTGAGAATTGCAACTACTTCCATCTAACCAGATATTGATGCATTACTTTCGCACATTCAATGCCAAATATCACATTCATTTTATGATTTCTAGTTACCATTGTATAAATAAAATTTATAATGAAACTTTATATATGTATTTATACAATTTATAACAAAAATTATATAAAATAATAATTTAGACATGGACTTTTTTATTCATCAGCTGTCTGTAATGTTTGTGTTTGAAATGTGACCCAAAACATTTCTTTTTTTACCAATGTGGTCCAGAATATTGAAAAGGTTAGACATCCCTGAGTTAAAGTTTGGATAAGTAGTTGAACAAGCCACCATCTTAAAGTGTGTTGGTGGGATGTCATCACATGTCACGGAAAATAGGACTAATAATGGGATCAATGCTACATATGAACAGTCCATGCAGGTCACAAAAATAATAAAAAAACATACAAACCACAGTAGGTAGTACAGTCGGTCGGAAGCAAACTATCACTCTCATTTGGTGGCTCATGATAACTGCAGGTGAATGTACACAATAATGGTCTGGTGCACATAAGCAGATTAAAAAAATGGATGAACAGAGGAATGGAATGAGACTACTGCTTGGAAGGGGAAAGTTTTGTCTGACAATTTCAGTCAGCTACTAGTGTGGCCCTCTCCAGAAAAAGCAGCAAGAAAATATTAATATTGTAAAATAAAACAATACACTATCAAATAAATGGCCAAGTATTTTTTATACATTTTGTCAAAGATTAACTCCTCTCTCAGATATGCTGAGCAAAGGTTCCCCGCTTGCCAATGAAATAAACAACTAAGCTGAAATTCTTAGTCAAGTTAAGCCAAAGCTGACTGTCCGTAAAAGAGTGCTACTTCAGCACTAAAAAAATTTCTAAAGACTTCCATTTAGGGCTCAATTTATAGATAGAAATGACAGTCAAATTCTCTATTTCATAAAGAGTCTTTGGGGTGAAACATTTGAAAGCTCTAAAGGTACAAATAACCTGGGTGACATATTCAAGATTACAGCGACCCAGAGCAGAGATGTGAACCTCTGGCCATAAGCGTTCCAGCCAATTTGTTTTGATTGAGTTCACAATTGCCTGTATCTCTTCAAAGACACTTTTACATCTCTTGGCTTTCTTAAGAAATGAAAGGTTAAAAGCAACTCAGCTGGGCTAAAGACTGAGAGCATCTTATCTGAGCTCTAATTCTTGTTTTAATAGCTCTCTGATCTGTTATTTAAATTTAAAGCAAGTTTAGAAAAAACACTAAAGGACAGAAACATTTGTTGAAAATCCTATGTTCATACTGAATGTTCACACTGAACAGTATGCTGTCTGAAGAGGAGGACTATATTAGAGAAAACCCATGTGGGCACATGGAGGAGTGTTCTCATTCTACTTTTATCCATTTTATTTTTAGTTTTCAAGGTCCAAAACACCCACATTCCAAATTTCTCATCACGTAATACACATTATATGTCCAAATAAGCATTCATTGGTTGTCAGCTCTCATCAATGCAGAACTATCACAAAACACTGTCTTCAGTCAGTGTCCATTAGTAGTTCATAGCTGGACGGTGCTCAGGGTACTCCATAGCCCAGATAAAATACTCTTGAAAAGTCTCTTGAAATCACAGTCACTAATGTTTATTGTGAACAAAATGATAAACCAGTATTTGTGGGTGAGATAAAGGACAAAATCCACAACAAAAAAAATAAAATGTGACAATCCAGTAGAACAAAAATAGTAGCATCCAACAAACAGGCCAAATTCAATAAATTACTGAGGAAATTAATGTATAGTAATTATAGGCAAGGATTCATAAAATGTACATAGTCTAAAGCAGCCAAAAAAATAAAATGGTAGAAAGTAAAAGGTTGAATAACTGGTCCAATGGCTCTTTAGCAGCACAAAATCTATATCTCCCCAAATTCTAAGGTTCTCCACAAAATTTAGGAGAATTACTAGCTTAAAAAGATTGGAAAAATACCTTTAAGACAACATTGAGTATGGGGGGAAAATGGACCTCTGCAATACACAGAATAGCAACACCTATGCTCAACACTCCCCTCTTACTAATGGCACTGAGCCTTTTAAGTATTTCCTACCCAGTTGCTTAAAGGTAATGGGCTCCTACCATTCAGACAGAGGGGGAGAAACACCCTTCTTATCTTTACTTTATTCTAACGTGACTAGTCTGCACAAGAAGAGGACAAGTCAGTAAGTGAAGGCATTATCTAAACAAAAAAAAAGTGTCTTATGGGGAATCTTAACTTTATGAATCTTTCAGCACTGCACCTGTCAACTCTTTACTGTACTTCATTTGGTTAAAAACCGGCTGCTGCTGGTTCTTCTGGCTCCCCTCACCGACAAAAGACCCGTTGACGGTTCTAGTACCGTCACAATAGGTCTCTCCTGCAACTAAAGACAAAGTCAAACCTGTTTGAGGTGTAAGTGAGAGGTCAGTTAGTGAGTATGTCAAACTAGTCAACTGGTCTTCATAGGAGCACAGAGTGCAGAGTGTCTCTGACTCTCTAAAAATATGTAGAAAAAACAGTTTTATTGAATAACACTGAAAAAGTCTTTTGACATGACATGGTCTGTACCAACATATATTCATTCACCCATTAATCCATTAAAGGACTCTAGGGACAACAGTGCCTATCTGTGCAGCCAAAGGCAGGGACCAATTCAAGATGGGGTGCAAGTCCATCATAGGCCATGTTCATGCACACAGCCATATTTTCACACACACCCTCTGTATTCAGTTTAATTCAGTTTATTATGATGAAATAATAAATAATTATAATGAAATTACCCGGGGGAGTAAATGCTAACATTAATTTTATTTAAATTTTTTTCATTTTTATTACTATTTAATTTAATATTGTTTCTTTGTATCAGTATACTGCTGCTGGATTATGTGAATTTCCCCTTGGGATTAATAAAGTATCTATCTATCTATCTATCTATCTATCGAAACCTTGCAGAACAAACACAAAAATATTTGTCATAACCCTGCTAGTGCAGAAAGAGGGTATTATGACAAAAATCAACGCCTTGGCAAAAATAACAGTAAGACGCATCAATATATCCAATGCAGGAAAAATTAAAAGAAAAATGCCTTATGTGTAATTTACTATTCCTTCACTTATATTATCATACTGCCACGTGCAAAAGTTTGCTGACAACATTGCTTTCGTGGGCTGCATCAGTAGTTGGCAGGAGGAGGAGTATAGGAACCTAATCAAGGACTTTGTTAAATGGTAAGACTCAAACCACCTACACCTGAACACCAGCAAAACCAAGGAGCTGGTGGTGGATTTTAGAAGACCCAGGCCCATCATGGACCCCGTGATAATCAAAGGAGACTGTGTGCAGAGGGTACAGACCTATAAATACCTGGGAGTGCAGCTGGATGATAAATTGGACTGGACTGCAAATACTGATGCTCTGTGCAAGAGAGGACAGAGCAGACTATACTTCCTTAGAAGACTGGCATCCTTCAACATCTGCAATAAGATGCTGCAGATGTTCTATCAGACGGTTGTGGTGAGTGCCCTCTTCTACGCGGTGGTGTGCTGGGGAGGCAGCATGAAGAAGAGGATGCCTCATGCCTCAACAAACTGGTGAGGAAGGCAGGCTCTATTGTAGGCATGGAGCTGTGGCACAGCGCTGAGCAGGCTCCTGTCAATCATGGAGAATCCACTGCATCCACTGAACAGGATCATCTCCAGACAGAGGAGCAGCTTCAGCGACAGACTGCTGTCACTGTCCCGTTCCACTGGCAGACTGAGGAGATCGTTCCTCCCCCACACTATGCGACTCTTCAATTCCACCTGGGGGGGTAAACGTTAACATTATACAAAGTTATTGTCTGTTTTACCTGCATTTTTATCACTCTTTAATTTAATATTGTTTTTTATCAGTATGCTGCTGCTGGAGTATGTGAATTTCCCCTTGGGATTAATAAAGCATCAATCTATCTATCTATCTATCTATCTATATATATATATAGTGACAGATAGGGGGCGCTATCGCTCCCTTGAACCCTTGACCAAGACATCAGACTCGAGGTAAAAGTCCAAATAGTTTACTTTATTATTATTGCACAGTGCACAAAGCACTCTCCACCCCACTATATTCATAAATCAATTTTCAAATACACTACAATAAACAATCCTCCACTCCCAGACGCGTTGCCACCCTTCCACCCAGCTCAGTTCACTCGTCTGGGATATCCCAGCGCCCTTTATAGTCCCTGACCCGGAAGTGTTTCCAATCCCCCAGTCCATGTGATCTCCTATCAGTTCAGAAAATCCTTTTTCTTCACTCTGGAAACACGTCATTCCTCTTGTCCATGTGACTCAGACGTACTTCCGGGGCGTAGGGCAAATATTCTTCATTCCTCCCTGCAGCGTCCTCTAGCAGCCCCCACGGTATTCAACAGGGATGTGGATATAAACTCCATTGTCCAGGATTACCTGCTGGTCTTCGGAGCACCTCCATGCTGCAGGGAGAGCTCCTTCTGGTGGCCTGGGGGTATTGGCCAGGATGACTGGCCGCCCATTTACCACAATCTATACTAATAAAAGGCAAAGCCCTCACTGACTGACTCACTCACTCACTCACTCACTGACTCATCACTAATTCTCCAACGTCCCGTGTAGGTAGAAGGCTGAAATTTGGCAGGCTTATTCCTTACAGCTTACTTACAAAAGTTAAGCAGGTTTCATTTTGAAATTCTACACGTAACGGTCATAAAGGTCGACGATGTAAGCCATATTGGACTTTCTTATTTATGGCCCCATCTTCACGAAATTTGGTAGGCGGCTTCCCTGCGCTAACTGAAACTGATGTACATACTTATTTCGGTGGTATGATGCCACTGTCATCTCCCACGTTGTTGGCTGCCTGCCTATATAAGACCGTCCGTCTCTCCGATCTCTACATTCCCTTCCTTGCTTCGCCACGGGATTCACGTCTCCTTGCTGATAACTACAGCCTTTTTATTTAATCCACGGCTTCTCTGCTGTTTTATTGTTCGTTTATTACGATTATAGTTATTGTGTAGGTATTTTAGACTTACTTTACATTGTTCAGGTACCCATTTCCTTTATTGTTCCAACCATACCCCCATTAACATGTCTATCGAGGTGATTACCATCGATCAAATAACTGTCACTTACCAAGTGGTTTCCATGCCCAGAGATGGCACCTGCCTTTTCCATTCTCTTTGTTACATATTGCACAGCCATATCAGGCTCACTCTTGATATCCGGAGGAACATTGTGTCTTATGTATTGAATGACTGGGACAGGTTCAAGGTGTGGACTGATGACGGTACAGGAGATAATTATACTACACAGGAGCACTAGAAGAGTGAAATGCTTAAGCCCTTCACCTATGGTTTTGCATGTGAGTTGATGGCTGCCACTGAATTGTTCGGTTGTCGCTTTCAAGTGTACCGAAATGACCAAATATTTTACACCTTTCGACAACCGCCAATGCCTCTTAAACATTTTAGATTCACAGGTGACGATTTCAGTAGTGGACAGTTTGATGTTTATGAATGTTTAAACTCTCAAAAGCTGGATGCAAAGTTATCGATGAAACCGGTTGTATGCTTACAACGCTTGACAGATGCCGAATGTCACTTCAGCACAAGTCCTGCAAATACTAACATAATTGAAACAAACCATGAAACCATGAAACTCAAACCAATTATGACAGCAGCAATCCAAGCTGTGAGATTTGACAGATTACTTTTCACATGGCCAACTGTACGTTGCATGCTCAAGAGTAAGCTCAGCGCACAGCTTGGTCATATTACAACCAGAGGGCCGAACTGACAATGTGGTATACAAAGAGATCCTTAACAAATAATTATTGGTATATTTTCCCTCAGTTTAAACAGGTTTAATTTTCTTCTTAATAAAAAATTTTAAGGCAGTACTTCGCTGCTGCGAAGCGCGGGTATTTTGCTAGTATATATATATATATATATATATATCCACAGCACCACCCCGACTCCCACAGCATCAGAAACTTGATTATAGATCTTGTTTGTTTAATGCCAGGCTAGGACAGATAATCACACCCAAGGAAAAAAAGCTATTCCAGAACATTTTGAGCAACAACATGAACCTAATACCTTGAAACTGCCTCCAAGCGGCCATGTGTGACAGTGTAACTATGGAAGCCTTGGCAAACATCCCAAAAATCAGGTGAGGTTTATTCCTAAACCAAGCAGCAGAGATGGCAGGTACTGATGCAGAACATATAAAAACAGCAAGGTGAAAGTCTAAGAACAGGCCACCCTGTCTAACCGTGAGTGCAGCTGTCCTTCACTTTAAGTTCCCCCAAGACCAGTTTAGTTCTGTTTTGTGGCAGCACATCCTAGCCTGTCTGACTGTCATTGCCTTGAAATTGTCCTATTTGGTTTATAGGGCACTGATTAAGTGCTGGGCTGCATTTTACAATTTATCTGTAGACCCATAAGACTATCTACCTAGTTTTAGAAACTGTTTATTTTGATTCAAATTATTACCTATTCTCACACAAAAAATAAGTCACACTTCCTTAACTTGGTTTAATTGTACTTCCTTAAATTGGTTTAACTGTATTCATGCCTTTGGGGTATGTGGGAAAAACAGAAGTACCTAGAGGAAAATCTATACAGCAATGGGAAAACTTGCAAATTTCACTCAGACACTGGATGGCCCAGAATTTGTAGCTGGAGTTACCAAAAGTAACTACTGCACCACTGTGCTGTTTTAGAATAGACCATATGATGTTTTATTGAGGAATGAAACTTTAGATGAGCCCTATATATTAGACATGATTGGCCACACATAGATGAAATGGAAATGTGCCTACACTGCCTACAAAAGACAGAATGTCTGCAGTGATCTGTAAAATACTGTAAATCCTTTTGAGCATATACTGTATATTGTACACACATGGTATATAATGGACTCAGAAAGTATTCAAAGCACATAAATCACTGCACATTTAATTTTGTTGTAGATTTAATTTTTATATAGATAAATTTGCTATTTTTGCCCAACACTTAATAAGCCATCATGACAAAGTGAAAACATGTTTTGAGAAAGATTTGCAAGTGTATTAAAAATCAAAAACACAATTCTACCACATACAAGTATACAGACCCTTTGCTGTGACACTGCAAATTATACTCAGCTACATTCTATTTGGTTTAATTCTTCATTAGAGGTTTCAAAAACTTGATTAGTGTCCATCTGTGGCACATTTAATCAATTGGGCATTGTTCATAAAGACACACAACTGTATATATGAGGTCCCACAAAATATACTGTACACTGCATGTCAGGAAAAAAAGGCGATCCATGAAGACCAAGGAACTCTCTGTAGACCTCCACAATCCAGTTATGGGGAGGCATAGATAAGAACAAGGATATAAGACCATTTCTAAAGTCGTGAGAGTTCCCAGAAGCAAAGTGACCTCAAAAATTGTGAAATGGAAGATGCTTATGCCCACTAGAGCTGGTTATTCTGTCAAACTGAATAACTGGGCAAAAGGGGCCTTGGTTTAGGAAGGTGACCAAAAATCTAATGGTCATTCAAACAGAGCTTCAGGAGGAAGGACGATCATCTTAGCTTTACTTCATCAATCAGGCATTTATGGTAGAGTGGATAGATGGAAGCCACTCGAGTGAATTGACATATGACATTTCAAAGGATGATGTTATATTTCTGTCAGGACTCTACCACCTCACTGTTTTGTTCATTATTGATTCTTTTGTTTTAATGTAACTTTTTTCTGCTTTTGTGCATTATCCTTTGTTTATTCTCTACTATTCTCTGCTGTCTTTACCAGTTATTTCTGTGGTGGCTATCTGTGATACCACCACCTTCTTCTTTATTCCATAGCTGGCGCTTGGAAAGGGGGTTGACCTCTTAGCCAATACGCTGCTGTTGATGCTGCTGGATTCCGTGCTCTATTCACCACACTCTTCCACTGAAGTCGATCGGTTTGCGACGGTTCTTGCTTCGATTGTTGTCAGTGGCTGGTTCTTTAGGTCGTTCTCTACATGTTTCAACCATGTCATCTTTGGTGCTTGTTGCTGTATCCTCCATTCAGGAGGGCGTTTTCTCCATAGGATTTTGTGGGTTGTCAATTTTCATCCATCCTACAGACGTGGCCGAACCATCTTAATTGACGTTTTTGAATTTCCTCCGCGATCGTGCCTGTTGATCGCACCTTTCTCTGACTGTCTCGTTTCGGAGTCGGTCGCGGAGTGAGACACGGAGAATCTGTCTCAAGCATCGCATTTGGAAGGCCTCAAGCTTGTTGAGGTCTGGCTTGAGCAATGTCCATGTTTCTGATCCATAAAGAAGAATTGGAAGGATCAGCATCCTATATAGGCGTATTTTGGTTTTGATCGTAATATTCGCCCACTTCCATATGCACCACTTGAGTGAAGCAAATGCTGGCCGGCCGATCCGGCTATGAACTTCAGCTGCCGACGCTACTTTCTTCTCCGTGACCAGTGATCCCAAGTACTTGAACTGTGGTACCTGCTCGATTCGAGTTCCATCAAAGTAAACTCTGGCTTTTGATCCGTCTGTTGTAAGTACTTTGGTCTTATCCACATTGATTCTCAATCCGTATGACTGTGCAATGCGGGAAATGTTATACAAAGTGTCCGTTGCTTTAGTATCCGTGCCGGCGAAAACAGCACTGTCATTGGTGAACATCAGATCGGTTAAGAAGTTTGTGTAGTCGTATCGAACTCCGTATCGCCCATCGAATACTATTTGCATAATCGCGTCGATCACAATGTTGAAAAGAAGCGGCGAGGCAACGTCTCCTTGCCGGACTCCAGTTCGAATTGGGAACTCCTCAGACATGTCATTCCGGATACGGCACTGCTGGTTGAGCCGCTGTATAATGCTTGAAGAAGATGAATGATTTTCAGTGGCACATATTCGATCTCTAGGGCTCTCCACAAGCTGGTCCAATCGATGCAATCGAAAGCAGATTTGAAACCAATGAAGACGATGACAGTTCATTTACCGCATTGAATTCTTTTTTCCGTTATCTGATGGAGATCGAATATCTGGTCGATGCATCCTCGATGTGGTCTAAATCCAGCTTGTTCTTCCCGACTCGTTTGCTCTCGATGTTTCTGTAGCCTTGATTGTATGATTTTCATAAAAACTTTGCTGACGATCGAGAGGAGGCTAATACCGCGATAATTCTTGCATTCCCGACTGTCACCTTTCTTCAAAATAGGCACAACAATTGCTTTCTTCCACGCCGTTGGAACACGGTCTGAATGCCATATATGCGTTACGAGAACGTGGAGTTGTTGTAATAAGACGTCTCCTCCGGCTTTAATCATCTCGGCGGTTACTTGATCTCCTCCCGGTGCTTTACCATTTCTCAGAGATTGTATTGCCATCTTCACCTCATTTATTGTTGGTTCGGTATCGGGAAACTGATTCATCGGCTGCTCAATAATCGGTGGTTCAGGCACTGGACCTTGTGGTGGATCATGGTTGTACAACTGGTGAAAGAATTCTCTCCACCACTGCAGGCGCTCATGAGGAGAGTTCACAAAAGTTCCATCCGACTTTTTAATATTGTCATTCGTTGATGAAGTTTTGCCGCCTAACCGTCGAATTGTCTGGTACAGCGTCCGGTACTCGTGTCTCGACTCTGCTTCTTCCATGTTGGCCGCAACGTTATTCCAGTGCACTTCCAGTTCTGATTTCATTTTCTATCGAACTTCTTTGTTTAATCGTTGGTGCTGCTCAAAATTGACGTGTTTCATTTGTTTTCGCTGGTCGATGAGGCGAAGACAATCATCTGAAATCCATTGGTGTGTCCGTCGACGGATGGGTGGGTACAGCTCCATTGCACACCCTACAATAGACTCCGATAGTTGTTTTTCTTCTGCCTCAATATCGCCCAGTATTGTGAGTGCCGCAAATTTGTTGGATAACGCGATTTGGAATTCTCGTCTGGTTGCTGGGTCTCGTAGACAGGCCCAGTTCCTCCTAGTTGGTGGTGACGCCTTTTTTTTCGCTCTTTATAATTTCATTCGCAATTTTGCTCGGATAAGATAATGGTCTGATCCACAGTTGGGTCCACGCATCGCACGTACGTCTTTGAGCGTTGATTTAAATCTAGTATTGACCAAAACGTAGTCCAACATCGCCGCATCGTTACCAGATGGATTTCGCCACGTGAATTGATGTTTGAGGGGGTGACAAAAAATGCTGTTGCCGACAGTCAAGTTGTTTGATGCTGCGAAAGATAAAAGGCGTACTCCGTTGTCGTTGATTTCCCCATATCCGAATTTGCCCATTGTTTCTTTCCATCCGGTTCGATCTGCACCCGTATGTGCATTAAAGTCGCCCGCGAATACAATTAATTCGGTTTGGGGTATCATATCCAGTGTGTGTTGCAGCTGATCGTAGAATTCGTCCTTTTTTGTGTCCGGGCTGGTCTCAGTTGGGGCATAGACGGATACGATATGGGTCTTGATCGTTCCATTGATAATGATAACCACCAGGCGCTCAGATATCGGTTGGAATGCGATAACACTAGCGGCAGTCCGTCGATCGACCATAAAGCCAACACTGGCCTCTCGTTTATCACCACCGGAATAGAATAGCGTCATCGTCTCATCGTTTGTTGGCAGATCGACCTTCATTGTCCCGGATTCCATGAGCCACAGTTCTGATCGATATTTTGCATTTTGATAATTCCTTGGCAATAATTTCTTTTTGACCGACGTGATGTCCCGTTCGCACATTCCACGCGGCGATTCATATTTCCGATTTTGGTGTAATTAATTTGGGTCTTTGGCCAGTAGCACACTTCTCATCAGCATCCCTGGTCCCCAAATCTGGCGCACGGATCCAGTAGCATTTATTTGTAAGTGACTAAGTCATATATCCATGCGGTTTCTTGCCTATTTTCTTCAGTTCCATGATTCTGGTCGGCGTGGTGGGCCGACCACCCTCGTCCTTTCTCACCCTGGGCTTGGGACCAGGCGTCGGCGGAGTTGATACCACCACCTGATTGAAGCACCATGAAGCCACCTGTGATGCAAGAATGAAGACCCAGCTGTCCATGAGACAAAATTAATTGAATCATCTCAGATAAAGCCTGGAAACAAAGAGGACTGATTTAAGACCATTAATGTTAGGTACAATGCCCAACAGGGGCTTGGTGGTCTTTGGCCTTGGAACCCCTGCAGATTTAGCTTTTTTTCTCCAGTCTAACTGGAGTTTTTCTTTTTTGTGTGTCCTCTTGGCCATCTGACCATCTGTATTATATTGACCCCCTTCTTTTTGATACCCACTGCATGCCCAACCTACCTGGAAAGGGGTCTCTCTTTGAGCTGCCTTCCCCAAGGTTTCTTCCATTTTTTCCCTACAAGGGAAGTTTTTTCTTGTCTTCTTAGAGAGTCGAGGCTGGGGGTCTGTCAAAAGGCAGGGCCTGTTAAAGCTCATTGCAGACTTCTTGTGTGATTTTGGGCTATACAAAAATAAATTGTATTGCATTGTATTGTATCTGACTTTTTTTGTTACTTATTCTTTGATATTATTGCATAATTTTATTTTTCTTTTTTTGTAACTTTCTCTTTGATGTCTTGTAAAACACTTTGAGCTACATTGTTTATACAAAAATGCACTGTATAAATAAATGTTGCTGTTGTTTTTGATTTTCATTATGTATGTAACCTTCCTGTGTTACGTTCCTGCCAATCACTCCACCCTATAAATTCATAGGGGTGGTTCATTTCGAATGCATTTGGGAGTCAGCAAGTTTTCTTGTGTTTTCATTTATACTTTGTGAGCTATTAGATTTTTTCATCTTACTGCTTTTTTTATTTTGACCACTCTTTGGACACTGTATTGGCAATTTGTTTGAGTTTGTATTTATCTTTAGAAGGCATTGTACGCCTTTTCTGCTCTTCAGAGCTTCACACTATTGCAGAGCATGTTTCTTGTGAAGAAGAAATCTTATTAATCAAGATACTGTGTTTGCTCTTGTTGCTAGCCGGGTTTGATGGTTTCCCCACTAGTGGGCATTTCTGAGTCTACAATTTCTAGCTCTGGGACTTTCATTTCATAACACATGAGGGTAAAGATTCTCTGACAAAAACAGAACGCTTGAGGTAGAACTCCTAGCACTATGTCTGTCAACAAAAAGGTACTGCTTGTAATGGCCCCCTACCATCCCTACTGTGAAGCAAGGTGAAGCAGCATCATAATATGGGGGTGCTTCTCAGTGGCAGGGACAGGGAGAATTGTCAAAATTGAGGGAATTGAGTCAAAAACAGAGCGGTTTTTGAAGAAAACCTGCTCTAGAGAGCGTGCAACCTCAAAGACTTAGGCAACAGTTCACCTTTCTGCATGACAATGACATGATGCATACAGCCACAACAACACTGGAGTGGCTACAAAACAAGTCTCTGATTGTCCATGAGTGGCGCGGAAGTTCACAGATACTTCCCATCCAGTCTTGCACAGCTAGACAGTTTCTGCCAGAAAGAATGTGATAAACTGCCCATATCCAGGTGTGTAAACCTCATACGGACATACTCAAATAGACCCAGAGCTGAAATAGCTGCCAAATGGGCTTCTTGAAAGCACTGAATTAAAGGTATGAATACTTGCATAAATCAGAGAATTCAGTTTTTGATTTTCATGAATTTGCAAACCATTCTGAATGCTTTTTCACTTTTTTTTATTATGAATTATTGAGCATAGATTGGCAAAAATGTAAAAATGTTTAATTTAAAATGAAATCTGCAACACAATGAAGTGTGCACAAAATGAAGGGGTCTGAATACTTTCTGAATCCACTGAGTATCATGAGTTGCAGGCTTTGAAAACAATGCACAATACTGTAAATGCCTTACTCTGAGTATTACAGCATACTGAGAAGGATGCCATGTCTTACGTAACTTGTTTACACTGAGATTTCCATGGATTGCAAATCCCTGAATGAGAGTGTAGCCTCTGAACTGTGCTCGCACTGAGGGATGTGCACCTTTATATAAGCAAAAGAGATGAGGGTGAGCAGTGAGACTTTAGCTCTTTAAACACTCCCAACTGCAAAAGTATTGACAGCATTGGCTGATATGCCAGCTTGCATCTGCCTTAATTATGTCGTTACTCAAAAAAGAAGGTATTCATTAGAATATTTTACACACTTTCATTTTCAGGTGCAATATAATTAAAAAATCCACAAATTTAAAATTTTGAAATTTTTTCTAATTTTCAAATTGGACTAATTCAGAGTTGCAGCAAGACAGAGATTAGTCTAGCAGTTTTTTACCCAATAATATTATACAAAAAAAAATGTACATTACTTAAAGGGAAGATGAATTGCAATATAATTCAACTGTACATCACAGAGTGCAGTTCACAACAATATACAACTAATAGCTGATGGAAAATATATTGAAATAAAAATTTATGCATTTTAGCATCTGATATACTGTAACTGGGATCTTTGGTGAGTAATTGTGGGTAACAGAAAAAAATCCACATGTAAAGTCATTTAGTTCTATGCTCACAATGTCCCAAACACGTCTTTTATTATAATACTGATAAATAAACCACTTCCGGAAAACACTGTCATGAATGAAAATGGAATACACTTTGGTGGAGTATTCCTTTAACAAAGGAGGTTTTCCTTTTTTTTTACTACTTTATTTTATCAGCCGTTCCCCCTCTTTTGACAAAAGGCAGAAATTAACCATAGACAAGGTGTTAATACATGGTAGGGCCCACTAGCACAAGACCAATTGAGAATCACTAATTAATTTAACACGATGGTGCAGGAAAAAACCCAGAGATATCTTGAGGATGTCCTAACATCACTCATCCTGGTCTTCAAGAAATGTGAGGCATCAGCACTAACTACTGTACCACTCAGCAAGCACAATGTCGCTATTTTATATGAAGTGCACCATAAATTCATCTGGGCATTGGAATGTCCATGGATTCATAACATTCCACTATGTAGGGCAGTTTGGCATTATCCTCTGCCAGGATGGAACACAAGTCCATAGCTTAGCAAGTCACTCACTTTTAGACATGTTTAATATCAGCTTCTTTTTGACTGGGCCTCTTTTTGGAATGCAGCCTCTGTACCTTATCTAATAAAATGCTTCACCCACTGTCATCAATGGGATGGCTCTGTGAGGCACCAACTAAAAACCTGCTCAGAGACTAAGGACCATAACTCAAGGATACGTAACATTGATAGACTGAACTTTGTACCAATGATCAACCTAAAATGAGGGGCTTATGTGCTCCCAAGAAACAAATGACAAGACCTCTGTTCCTTCCTTTAAAAACCCTTGTAAAACCAACACAGGCTCTCTTCTCATTAAGCTCATTATGCTCAACTTGGCCCTAACTTTGCCTTTCTATAGCCTGATCTTGTACTATATAGGGAGTGACTGTAACAGAGGTTGATGAAATCCCTTTACTCTAAAGAGCAACTATGCTGGAGTGAAAGGGTCAAACACTTGTCTGTACTGGAGCTAGATGAGTGTCCTGTTAGTCCAAACCTTCCCGAGGAATAGCAATTGCACAAGCAGAGAGAGAACATATACATAAAAGCCACCTGTTCATCTTGCTGGATACAGTAAGTGACTGGTCACCAATTGCCCAGAAGACATTATTATCTTGTAACAAGAGAGTCAACATGGTGTCATTGAACCTTGAAATGAAACTGCAGTACCACCCACAACCAAAAGCTGCATCCAAAGTGACAAAAGGGGCAAGATCCTAAGAAAGGAAAGAAAATGCACTGCAGATTGTTTCACATGTCTGGAGAAAGCAGACCAGAAAAGAAACAAAGCATTGCATACACCAAAACTATAAGTACATTTATTATGATTTTGAGAACTTCTAATTATAACTTACTAGTTACTACAATGCCTTCTTATGTATTGTGGTATTCATGTAACTGTAACTAAAAGATGATAACCTTGTAAAGGATAAGTTTAAGTTCTTATTTAGTTTTTTACCAAATCCAGTAAGAAAGTGCAGACCAGCAGCTCACACGCATGCACACAGTGCAAAGTCTAGCTGTGGGTAAATGAACACCACAGTGTAGGCAATAGAAGCTTCATTACTAGCTAAAAAACTTATCCATCTTAACCACATGATTTAAAAGATCAGAATTCATAAGTTATTTGCTTTGTTATATGTTTTGTGTTGTTTCTTATTGTCTTTTGTTTGTATATCTCTAAATATATATACTGTATCTGTAAGGTGGCAATGAGTAGAATAGATGTTGCAGACACCAGGGGGCACTCCAATTACCCAAACACTCAACACAAACAGTCATGGACACAACTTAAAAGGCACAAAGAGTATTCATTGTGGGAAACTCAAGCATTTCAAGTGTCTCAAGTGAAATCAAGGGTTCCCAACCACAGATACAAGTACAATAAGCACAGTAGTACATAACTCTTTTCGCACTTCGTTCTCTAGGTCATTCTTCCACGGTTTCCTCCACTCCTCCTCCTCCTGCTTCATCTACCTTCCACCCAACTCTGGTTTGTCCATCTGAGGAAGGCAGCTCTTTTTATCTTCCACCTGGGAGTACTTCTGGACTTCCACACATGTGGTCTACAAGCACTTCCGGGTGAGACAGAAACCCAATGAATTAGGGGCCCTCAGTCCCTGCAGCACCCCTTGGTAGCACCCATGGAACCCAACAGGGCTGAGTCAAAGAACTTCATGTCCCATTCTGCCCAGTGGGAATCCAAGGCATCGCTGCAACCCAGGGGAACTGAAATCTAGAATTTCAGGGGAGATCATTCCCAGTGCACGCTCTCTCCCCCGGTCCTTCCATCTCACGGGTGTCCTGACTGGCTAAGGCTGCCAGCCGCACATTACAGGTAGAAGGAAATCTAGAAGGTCCTGGGGTCATTATCACTTTATTCTAAATTTAAGTTCATACCAGCCTTTTATTAAAGGGCAAAGTTGTATTCATTTACCCATTCTCTTATGCACTTATCCAGTTCAGGATTGCAGGTAAGTCAGCAACTAATACATCAGCACCATGCATAAGGCAGGAGCTAGTGCAGGAACAAGAGCATGTTAATTGCAGCGCACACTTGCACACACCCACACTCACACCCAGCAAACAAAATACTATGAAATAATATGATGTATATGTCAGACAATTATGGAAAAATGGAAGACAATTTAATTTGATTATGACTATTTTCACCATTGTCTTCAGTTTCCCAAACGTTCTCTTTTGTTTCACAGTTATCATCATAATTAAAGATGCAATAGAGAATGTCACCTGTATGGGTGATTGGATATACCTACTGTATATCTATCATCAACCTCTGACGATTCATCATTCGGACAATAATGTTTCTTACTCCTCCTCAATCTTTCCCAGTAAATCAGTGTATGGGAGAGGCTTTAACCTATTCAACTGTCAGACTTCAGGTAAATGGCCAATTTGCTGAAAGGCAAAGCAGGACCTTAGTATGTTTGGTATCGCCATTCCAATTTGCAGCTTAGTGCAGCTTTTGATTCCCATTAGGAATGGCACAGTAATCCAGGTCTGTGTGGTTAATTGGGGGTGACAAGGGGGAGACAGCAGATTCCTTATATTTTTCAAAAAGATTTCAGTTTTCACTTTAGTTTTTAGTTTGGTTTTA
Organism: Polypterus senegalus; assembly: GCF_016835505.1. Taxonomy (NCBI): domain Eukaryota; kingdom Metazoa; phylum Chordata; class Cladistia; order Polypteriformes; family Polypteridae; genus Polypterus; species Polypterus senegalus. Next base: position 53,810,885 of record NC_053155.1, read on the forward strand.
GTTCAGTTGGTGTTTTATTGTGTTTCTGACCATTTATGAGAAGCCAAGCACATTTAAATGAAGGTTGGTGTCTGCTTAGCTGCTGGACACTTTACTAGGAGCTCTGCCTCCAGCAAGAAACTTTTCTTTTCACTTTTCAATCACACTTATACAGGGTGGTCCAGATCTAATTATGCAGATCCAGATCATCTGGATGACTTTGATTTATATGGGGGCGATTCCAGTTCGGCGCGAAGACGATTCTTCATGTCGTCAGTTCGCACACTTCGATGGTCCGGGATTTATCAGGTGATTTTCTATG